>NW_024870720.1:23420000-24020000 GCF_019054845.1 Dipodomys spectabilis | reverse complement strand
TTAGCATCTGGGAATCTCCACATCCTGAGGATGGTTAGCTTCCTTTACTTTGTACACCCAGGCCTCCTTGTATGAGACATTCTTTCTTCTAGGCTCATTTTGGTGGTGGGGAGCCAATTTCCTATGGTTACTCAAGTCTTTATCAAAGATAAGATCTAAACCTCTATAGTCAAAAGCTATCAATCTGTAAAGATTGTCAGAGGATTTAAAAAATAAAATAATGCTAGAATGGTGGTAGAGAGTAATACAAAACAGTAGAGTTCAAAGACTAGGAGATTTGCAAATCCAGGGAGCTTTTGTTTGGGATTAATTCTCATTTGATCTTATTTGATTCATAGCATGGGGTCAGTCTTTTCCATCCAAATTAAATCTATTTCTAGTATTTAAAAACTATCTAAATAAGAGATAATTTTGAAGACTTAGGAAAGTTATACATTATTAATGAAGGACTAAAATGATATATTGTAAGTTCAAAGATGGATTTCACAAGGTAAAGCAGTATTGAACCAATTAATTATTTAGGTGTAACTACAGAATGATCACACCAAGATAAGCTAGTGTTATTTCATTCTGGGAGATTTTATATCATATTTTTGTATTATAAAACAAAAATCTTTTATGAGAGTAGATACAACATTATTCAATTTTTTTTTAAATTTATTTTTGGGTCCGGTCGTGGGGCCTAAACTCTGGGCCTGAGTGCTGTCCCTCAGCTCTTCAGCTCAAGGCTAGCGCTCTACCACTTGAGCCACAACGCTACTTCTGGCTTTTTTCTTTTTGCTTATGTGGTGCTGAGGAATAGAACCCAGGGCCTCATGCATGCAAGGCAAGTGTTCTACCACTGAGCCACCTTCCCAGCCCCATTATTCAATTTTTTAAACTGGGTTTATTACTGAAACCTTAGAGATGAAATAGTAATACAGACAGATAACCATTAGTAATGTTTGTACTATACATCAGATATCTTGTCTTCTTTATTCTTTAAAATAATTGCAGGACACAAGCATTATTAATTCTATTTTATAGCCAGAAAACCCCATAAGATTGGGCGGGGTTGTGATTTTCCCCAAACAGCTACAAAATGGTAGAACACTTCACCAACCATCCTGTGCTAAATCACTATACTGTGGCATTTTCCAAACTCTTTCTACCTTGAACTTCTTGCTCTGGAGAAATCAAGTGGGACAGTTTTATGATGAGCAGGGTAGATGATTACTTAAGTGTTTAAGATGAACTCTACTTCCTCTCATGTCATCATTATAATTTCAGTCTTTTGGGTCATGTTTTAGTCTTTGAGAATCCATTTATGTTGAAAATGCTATTACTTGTGGGAAGGGTCATTCATTTAGCCATTACCAGCCAACATTTCTATTATGAATCAACTATAGCTCATTAATTACTATACAGTTTGACTACCCCAGGAGAGAAAATATTCACCCAGAGAAGACCTGGAGATTGGTGGGAGTTCATAGGGAAATAAGTTAAGAGGATGGAATTCTAAGACTGGCAGGGAGATTGCAAGGCAGATATTTTACCTATTTTACAGTTTAATTGAATCACCTCTTTTAGGTCACAGATAGAATTTTATAGATGGGATGGGACTTAGAAACCAAGGTCTACAATACCTTCATTCTGCAGGTTACAAACCCTAGTCCTAAGATCACATAGCAGAATAGAGATAGAGCTAGCATGATAACTCACAGACTAGAGCCCTTCTCATTATAGGATAGGATTGCCAGGGTAGGTTGTCAATCCTTTGAATCTTTAAAAAAAATTTTTTATCGTAAAGATGCTGTATAGGGGTTACAGTTACCTCAGTAAGACAATGAGTACATTTCTTTTTTTTTCATTGCCTGAAATGAATTTTCACGATTTTTTAAATTAAGTTGTTTATTGTGAAAATAATGTATAGAGGGGTTACAGTTACACGAGCAAGGTAATGAGTACATTTCTTATCCAGCATTGTTGCCTCCTCCTTTGTTTTCCCCCTACCACCTCCTCAGCTACCGCTCCCCCCACCCCCCCGCCTAAATTATAAAGTTTGGTTTTTGACATAGTGTCTGTACATTTCATGGTTGCAATGGGTCAACCTGTATCCCTATTTAAACAATTTGTTTTTTCCCTTCCCCTCCCCAAATTATACCAACATCAAATACAGTGAAAACAGGGCTTATATCGTGGGGGAGGGACATACAAAGCAACAAAAAAAATCACATGGTACCTTATAGATATGTTAGAGACAATAGCAAGGAAGAAAAAAACACTTGTGCCCCTATCTTGGGGTTCATTTCATTTAACATCATCTTATCTGACCTTTACTACTTGAGTATATTTCTTGTCCAGCATTGTTACCGTCTGCTTTATTGGTCTCCTACCATCCTTTCCCTTTCCTACCTCCCTCACTCCTCCCCACACCTAAGTTGAAAAGTTCATTTCCAACATATTGTGCTGTGGGTATCATTGTTGCAATGGGTCATCCTGTGTCCTTGTTTCAGCATTTTGTTATTCCCCTTCCCCTCCCCAAATTAGATAAATGTATTAGATGCAAGGCACCAAAATCAAGTACAGTGACAATAGGGGATATACCATAAGGGAAAGAAAATACAAGGGAAAAAAAAATCACATAGCACATTATAAACAGCAACAACAAAGAAAGACTTCTTGTGTCCATATATTGGGGTTCATTTTACTTAGCATCATTTTATGTAATTATATGTACATAGCTTTTGAGCTTTTCTGCTCACCTAATAAAATTATCCTAGAAGTATACTAATTATTGGAAATGAAGGGAACTACAGGACCTATATTTCTTTGGATCTGGCTTACTTCTCTTAATATAATTTTTTTCTAAGTCTTTTCATTTCCTAATAAGCCTTTGAATCTTAATGCATTCACCTTTCTTTCATATTTTGGAGTTTGAGTCTTTTGACATGAGACAAGCAGAAAAGCTCTTTAGTTCCTTTCCCTCCCCATCCCCCATTGCAAGGCTCCAAATCCCAAGCCACACATCTATAAAATTTACCCTAACTGTGCAAAAGAGAATCAATTACTGCCACAGAGGTTTAGAAAAAAGGATGTAAAGTTAAATTGCACAACCATTTCTGAACCAATTCCAGCTGTCAGTGTTAGTAATCCTGTCATCAGTAAGGACATGTAAAACTGGCAATTCCAGAAATGTTCTGAAGCAATTAACTAACTCCTCATTGGTCATATTCAATTCATTTTTTTCCAATGTGAACTAAAAAATCCATCTTAGTTCTTACTTTCTGACAAGGTTTGGATTTGGGAATATAAATGGAAAAGGATGGACAGTGGTACTTGCTATTTAGACAGAGTCAGCTTTGATTTTAGTAGCGCTATTATATAAGCCTGGGGAATCTTTTAACTAAGTGGATTTGAATCTTCTGAAAGGTAAAATTCCCATATATGATTCTAAGAATGTGTGGTGTAAATTCTACCAAACAAAAACAATTCTGGATTTCACAACCAACTACCATTCATCTAACTAAGTTTCATATTCTTCGTTCATTTATTACAGATATTAAACAAAAGAAGAAATGGATAGATTTAATGTACATTGGGGTTAAATGGAATTTGAAGCCATTGATGGGATTTTTACCTATAAATTACTCAATAGGTCTCCTGTATGGGGGAACTTACTTTTTTGGTGTATATTTTATTTTATTTTTTGAATATATATTTTTACTATAAAGATACTGTATAGAGAGGTTACAGTTACATGAGCAAGGTAATGAGTGCATTTCCTATGAAGCATTGTTACCTCATTTGTTTTTTCCCTACCATCCCTTCTATCCCCACTTCCCCAACTCCTTCCTCCCACCACTCCAAAGTTGTAAAGTTAATTTTCAACATAGTGTCTTGTATATTTTGTTGTTACAATGGGTCAACCTGAATCCTTATTTAAGCATTTTGTAATTTTCCTTCCCCTCCCCAAATTATAAAAATGTATATATAAGATACAGGGCACCAGAATCAAATACAGTGAAAACGGGGGTCATACAAAAGAAACAAACAATTGCATAGTATATTTTAAATATGTTAAAACATGTTAAAAACAATAGCAAGATAGAAAAAAACCACTTGTGTCCCTATATTGGGGTTCATTTCACTTAATATCATCTTATATGGTTATATATATGTAGCTTTTGACCTTTTCTGCTTGTCCTAGACATATGCTAGTTATTGCAAATAAGGGAATCATGGGACCTATGTTTGCTTGGGCCTGCCTTACTTCACTTAATATAATAAGGAAACCATGAGACCTTTGTTTGCATGGGCCTGCCTTACTTCACTTAATATAATTTTTTTACAAGTCTTTCCAATTCCTAACAAATAGAAAGATGTTATTCTTTCTGATGGAGGCATAGAATTCACACACACACACACACACACACACACACACACACACACACACACACAATTACATCACATTTTCTTGATCCAGTTATCTACTGAGGGGCATCTGGGTTGGTTCCATATCTTAGCTATGGTAAGTAAGGCTGTGATAATGTGCTTGTTTGTGATACAGCCTTGTCTGTGATCATTTGGGTAAATGCCCAAAAGTGGGATTGCTGGGTCATAGGAGAGCTCTATGTGGAGTCTTTTGAGGAACTTCCATACTGCTTTCCAAAGTGGTTGAACAAGTTTACACTCCTACCAACAATGCAGTAGGGTTCTCTTTTGGGCACATTCCCTCCAGCATCTTTTGTTATTAGAGTTCTTGATTATAGCCATTCTAGCTTGGGTGAGGTGGAATCTTACTGTTATTTTGATTTGCATTTCTTTTATGGCTAGAGATGTTGAGCATTTCTTCATGTCTCTATTGGCCATTCTTTTTTCCTTGTCAGAGAAGTTTCTCTTTAAGTCTTTAGCCCACTTATTTATTGGGCAGTTGTTCTTTCGAGGATTTGTTTTTGGAGTATTTAATTTTTTGAGTTCTAAGTAGATTTTAGATATGAGACCCTTGTCTGTTGTATGGCTAGTGAAGATCTTCTCCCAATCCGTGGGCTTTCTACTGATCTTACTAGCTATGTCCTTTGCCATGCAGAAGCTCTAGAGCTCCATGCAATCCCATTTGCACAACCTTTTTTGGTTTGTTTGTTTTTGGGTGTATGGGGGAAACCTAGACAGACTGATAGTTCAGCTTAAAATCAAGCCATTAAACAATTTGATAAAGGTATCTACTATTATATTACAATTTCTATAGGTTTCTGGATTATATTTAAAAAAATAAGGGGAAGGCAAGGGGAGAAGCTGAATATGGCTACAAGTTTTAAAATCTGGTTGCAACTTCATTGAATATCATCCTTGGAGGTATTTTTTTGTGATTAGAGGACAGAGAAGAAAGGCTACCTCAAGACTGACTCAATATAGAGGAAGAGAGAAAACTCCTATGATGTGTCTATTTGGCTTAACTGAATCCAATTATAAGGGGAAAATTAATTCAATAAAGATGAAAACCTTACTTTTTAGTTATAAGAATGAAAATGGGAGCATGCCTTTATATTACTAGGAACTGGTATATTTCTAAGAGCCAGAAAAATAAAAGAACACATCACATAGCCTAATACTTCAAATTTCTCTTCAGTTTGTTCTTTTCAGTCTGTGTATTAGATCTGTTGCTAACTTAAGAAATAAATATAGCCCTCGGGTATAGTTTGCTCTTCGTAGAGACCGGTATATCTGAAACAAACCAACTTACATGTGAGAAGATGGTGCTGTGATCATACCAATTTAGATTTACGATGGTGGCCCTTATTTAACAAGTTTTTAAGATTTAAACTGCATACCATATTCAAATAAAAATAGTGATTTTATATTTACAAAATGTTTCCAATTGTACTTGTTATTTTTATCAACTGGTGAGCCAGAAACACATACACTCAAATACTTAATCATTGAACACATTAGTGTGATCACAAAGGAGTTTATAATATATTTATAATATATTGTTTTGGTATTTGAATTTGGTATTATAATTGCTTCTGTAAATATTAATTTTGTTGTAATTACTGTACTGATGGTAAAGAAAATGTGCTTTTGTTGTAGCCCACTTATCTTCTTCTTAGACTTCAATCTTCTATCAAGTTTCCAAGTATATTTAAAAGATTCTTGACACAGTTGGAAAATGGTGGATTGCTGAAAAGCTCTCTCTTCTATGTCTCTACGAACCAGAAATAAAACCTCAAAGCAATGGCTGTCAGAGAAGCCCTAAGGAGTAACTTACTAAGCATGGGGAGGGTGCTAGTAAAAGGAAGGATACTATCTTAAAAAATACAACCAAACTGAAATTTCAATTTGATACTTAAAAGCTAGGTGGTATTCATTTTGGGCTGTAGTAATTAGAACCAAAGTGGTTATTATACAACATTAGTAATTAAGCAAGAAGTTACTTCTATATGCTCTCTCTTGGTCCATCATGTGTCCCTCACAGGTAGGTGAGAATGATGAGCAGAGAAACTAGTGGGCCAGTTCACCGACTGACTTCAGGTTTATGGTTTATGTTCATGTTTTAACTTCAGGTTTATATTTATGTTTGTGTGGACAAGAATAAATATTCTGCTGAGAACTTCTTCCCCTTCATTCTGTCAATACACATATACTCAATAAGGTAAACAACAGGATCTTTTTGGTCCTCTAAAGGTCAAGAAAGATGCCTACATTCCTGTGCTTTGCCAAAAAAGGGGAAATGTATTCATACTATTTTTTTAAAGTGAGAAGAGTAGACTAGAAAATTTTGGAACTCAGTCTATACAGGACAAATTATTAGTACACAGAAAAGAAAATTGTTAGGATGGATTTTGATCTTTTACATTTTCTATAAACTAGGCATGTTAGTTTAATTATGCACAGAATTTTTTGTCTTTTCCTTCTCCCTGCTCCTTTCTCTCAATTTTTCTTCCTCCTCTGTTCTCCTTCCTTCCTTCCCTCCCTCCTTCCTTCCTTCCTTCCTTCCTTCCTTCCTTCCTTCCTTCCTTTCCTGCTTGCTTGCTTGCTTGCTTCCTTCCTTCATTCCTTCTTTTCTTCCTTCCTTCCTTCCTTCCTTCCTTCCTTCCTTCCTTCCTTCCTTCCTTCCTTCCTTCCTTCCTTCTTTCCTTCCTTCCTTTCCTCCTTCTCTCCTTTCCTTCCTTCTCTCCTTTCCTTTCTTCTATTTTTTAAAATTTTATTTTATTGTAAAGATGCTGGGTAAGAAAAAAAAACCCTGAGACTCATCGTCAAAAGAAATAGATAAAAGGGCAGATATAAACTTTTTTCCTTGCATCTTATTTGACAGAAAAGAATAAAAGGTAGTAAAGCATGGTAGTAGTTATTGACCCTTGGTATTAACTTTGTTCTCTTGGGTAAGCACATAATTAGCTTGTTCTTTAAAATGCGTATTATGTAGCTGGCAGCAGACTCTGGCTCAGATCCGATAACTTCTTATTTAGGCAGCTTTTAAAATGCACATCATGTACCACAGGAACTTTTCTGGTCTATTGGGTAAATATGTATTAAAGTAATTTTTAAAATACTTATGTACTCAATAGGCTGGAAGTGGTCAATGGTTTAATGAATAGTCATGCATTTTTAAACGTGTATTATTATTTATGCACTGACCCAAGTGAAAACAGCCTTTAAAATGGCATATTCCTGATGACTGTGTAATTTTGCAGTAAAATCTTAAAAGTATTTCAAGAGAGCAGGACCCAATTTTAAAATTACATTATCTCATTGTCCCTTCACCTCATTTTTCCTGCTTGCTGTACCTCTTATGGGATGTATTTTAATAGGCTCATTTTATGGCCTCCCTGCTGGCCTAATTTCATTTTCATAGATTAAAGTTGATTTACAATCTAATTGCAATTTTTATGTAGAATTTATCCTAGGTTGATTCATTGTGTCTGACACATAGTAGGCACTCAGCCAATATTTATTGAGTAGATTTTAAAACTTATTTTCTATCATTTTTGCAGCAAATAATAGCCTTGTGCCTCACACGTGAAGGACAATGCAAAGGATCAGTCTGAGGTTTCTCTCCAACATGAATCCAAGACTGCAGAATCACAATACAACCAGGCTTCATGTTCAGCTTCTCCCATCCGAGCCTCCTTCTCCTTGGATAGAAAAGCTCACTTTCTCCATCAGTTTACTCATCTATGAAAGGGAAGCAATTGCTCTAGTATCTCACATTTCCCCCAGGAATCTGTTGTAACTTTTAGTGTCAAATGCCTGGCATAGTACCTGATACCCAGTAAGCCCTTAGCAATACTTGACCTGAATTCCCACTCAGAAATGCAGTCAATATTAATTTTCAGACCACGGAAGTTTCCAAGCTCCAGTGCATAATCAAATATCATGAAAAAAAACCCCCACAATCTAACAGAGTCATATCAATCCTTTGTTACCAGGAGCACAATTATTCAATAATTCTCACTGTCCCAATTATTCTAGATCATGACCTGCCTCTAGAAAGTGACTTGTCCCAGCCATATGAGCTTAGGGATGCCAGAACCCTGCCTGCTTATCTGACCTGCATCTCTTAAGGCAGCGCCACACCAGTATTTGGGCTCTCTCCTTCTCTCTATTCCACACACCCTATGGGATTAGAGGAAAGTCCCTTCTGAATTTCAGAAAATTCCACAGATAAATAAACAACCCTCCAAAAGTCAGGTTTTCTAAGAGCAAGCAGGGCTAATGATATTTGCGGCGGCACAGCACAGTAAATAGGGTGTTGAGAATAAGCATTATTAACATGCTCACTGAGCTGCCTCAAATCCTATTTGGAAGGAGGCATGGTATAAATAAATAAACATGTTCCCTCGATCTTTACTGTCGGAGGTTTAGTGAGCTGCTTCAATCTTGGGAAGGCATTAAAATTGCTGGTACATAATTGGATTTGCTTGCTATTAGGGTACAGAACTCTTAACTTTTCCCATGTATTCCACATTCATGAAGAAGAGGTCATCTTATCTTGATGAAAATGGTATCAGTAATGTGACTCTTGAGGTCACCTGAAGGATAGAAAAGGAGAATCAGGGGATTCAGGCTCTTATGTATCTACTTCGCTCTGCATTGAGTTTTCAGCAGAGGCTGGGATAGTGAACAGACTAATTCTCATTGCTATTTTGTAGACACATGGTGTTTATCGTAACTAAGTTATATTTTATATTATCTGTGATTTTGACCTCGAAGGCTTTTACTTGTTCAATGACTAAAATGAAAATTCTAAGCCAGGTATCAGTGGCTCCCACCTGTAGTTTTCAGGAGGCTGAGATCTGAGGATGACAGTTCAAAGCCTTCCCTGGTAGGACAAAGAGAGATTCTCTTTCCAATTAACTACAAAAAGTTGGAAGTATAGCTGTGGTTCTGGTGGTAGAGTGCTAGCCTTGAGCAAAAAGAGCCAAGGGACAGCACTAGATAAATAAACAAACAAGCAATTAAATAAAATAAAATGGAAATCCTAAACTTGATGTGGTCAAAACCCAGAAACAAAGGCAAAGAACACAAACATCTTTGTTAATTAAATCTGTCACTTACGTTTTCCTTTTGGAAGACTATTATTAATTTTGTACCAGTCCTGGGGCTTGAACTCAGAGACTGAGTACTGACCCTAAGGTCTTTGCTCAAGTTCTACTTTCAATCTTTTTGTATTCAATTGGACATAAGGGTCTCACTGGTTTTCTTGCCTGGGCTGGCTTAGATCCTCAGATCTCAGTCGCTTGAGTAGCTAGGATCACTGTTGCCCAGCTGCAAGATTATTTTTATAGGTTAATTTTATAGGTTAATCTTGCATACTGGTACACATGATTCCATGTGCTTGGCTACAGTGGGGTGTATTTTTGCACTTGGACACACTACTTGCTCTTTCTAGGCAAGTGCCCCTTAAGCTTACCCATAGCCTAAGCAACTGAGTTTTAAATTATTAGTAAAAGAAAGTTGTTCTACCTTCCCTATAAGAATGGTAAGAACAGACAGAAACTTGGGCAAATGGTATTTGAAGGAAACACAAGAAATGTCCAAAAAAATGATGTTGAGTTGTGTGTATCCTTTTAGATACAGTTGGATCCCATCAAAGCTTAGAGGCAATCTTAGCCTTGGGGCAAAGAAAGAAAGCAGAGTCACGAGAGGGGAATTTCAATTGGAAGACCAGCTGATGAGTAGATTTAAAAGGAAGAGCTGATGGTAGCCTCAAGTTTTGGCTTTGTTTCTCCATGGGAGACAACTCTATATAATTAGTGGAACTATGACTTAGCTTGGAGATAGATATAGGGATGCTGCCTGCCTTGATTGTTAATAGAACAGCTTATCTCTTTCAGGCTAGCAGAGTGAATGCATACCAGAGAGATTGGTTGACGACTATGTCTCTGCTGCAATAGACATTGATAGAAATTTTTCTCAGTGCAACTTATGCCATTTTTGCTTTGGGATAGAAAAGGGACTTACACACCATGCTCATTCAAGTGTAGGAGCTAAGGTTAGGAGAAGGAGTTAACATGCATAGCATGAATGTATCTAAAAAGAATGAGGGCACGTAAAAGGGACCTAACAGAAGGTGCAGAAAAGATTGTTTTACAAGAAAGGCAGGTGCCCGCCAGAGGCAAGGATATTATACGATAAGCAAGGATGACCTAGATGCACTCAAAATCTATAATCTCAGATAAGAAAGGTGGCTATGGAATCAAGACTAAGAGGTCACCAATAGCCCTAGGAGACCAAGATTCTTAAGATAAATGCGAACAAAATTGAGCAAAAATGTGGAGACATGTCTGTCAGTGGAATGCTAGCAGGCATGCTTCCATACTACGTGCAGAAAAGGCTGGTGGGAGAGAAAAGTGAAACCTGAATGTACAATTGGTTGGACATGAATCATCCCCTCTGTCTGTGCTTTCTAAAAACCACTATTTTGCTTACCTCTGTGTTCCTTCAATGTATCTTACTCATGAGGTAATGCTCACTCTTCAGACGTCTGTCTGACTGTGCTCAGAATCAAATTAGGATCTTATATTTGATTTATGCCCTTTCTTCCAACCAACAAAATTAACAATGATAATAACTGCTGGCTTCTTAAATAAGACATTTAATTCTTTGGGTTGGCCAGTCCATGAATTGTAGCAACAGGAACATTACCTTTTAATATGGTAGATATCCAGACATATTTGAGTCTTCCCTTGCTCTTACAACAATGTGCCTCAGACCAGTAAGATGCCTCTTATTAGTAAAATAAGAGGTTTGAAATGTTGGAGAAAAGATGATCAGATTACTTTTCATTCATCTGGATGAAAACAATCCTGTTTTGTTTAGCATTTTGTTATTATGATTTATTTTTACTTATTTTTGTGACAGTAATGGAGTTTGAACTCAGGGCCTAGTGCTTTTGAGGCAGTACTCTGCTATTTGAGCAATGTCCCAGCCCCAAACTTACTTTTATTTTTTTTTTGTAAAAGTAGTTTTAGGTGTACAGAAAAACTGATATCACCCAAAGTGAGCTGAACACCTGGTTTTTGTAGCCAGAAAATGCCAGGTGGTATTTGTATAAAACCAAGGGTATTTGTATAAATCACAGCACAACTGTCAGTTCAAATGAAGTATTTTACTTGCATCAATTATGGCATAGTTCTTTCTTTGAAAGTTTTGGAACAATCACAGGATGCTTGGTGGATAGTCCAGCAATCCAGAAAGGCAAGCACCATGGGGCTGGGAAGGTGGCTCAGTGGTAGAGCGCTTGCCTTGCATGCCTGAGGCCCTGGGTTCGATTCCTCAGCACCACATAAGCAAAAGGAAAAAACTGCCAGAAGTGGCGCTGTGGCTCAAGTGGTAGAGTGCTAGCCTTGAGCTGAAGAGTTGAGGGACAGCGCCCAGGCCCAGAGTTCAGGCCCCACGACCGGACCTCCCCCCTACCCCCCCATAAAAAGAAAGAAAATAGGAGACTCTATCTGAAAAACAATGAAAGCAAAAAAGGTCTAGTAGAGTGCTCTGGAGGCCCTGAGTTCAAAAGCCCAAGTAAAACAAAACAAAACAAAAACCTCTCTTCCAGAAAAGCAAGCACCAGATAAAAACTTAACAATGCTTTGAAGAAATGCTCAACCTCCCTAGCCATAAAAGAAATGCAAATCAAAACAATACTGAGATACCACCTCACCCCAGTTAGAATGGCTATAATCAAGAACTCTAATAACAGATGCTGGAGGGGATGTGGACAGAAGGGAACCTTACTTCATTGTTGGTGGGAGTGTAAACTTGTTCAACCACTTTGGAAAGTAGTATGGAGGTTCCTCAAAAGACTCTACATAGAGCTCCCCTATGACCCAGCAATCCCACTTTTGGGCATTTACCCAAATGTTTACAAACAAGACCACACTAAAGCACAACTATGTTTATTGCAGCATTATTTACCATAGCTAAGATATGGAACCAACCCAGATGCCCCTCAGTAGATGAATGGATCAAGAAAATGTGGTATATATACACAATGGAATTCTATGCCTCCATCAGAAAGAATGACATTGCCCCATTTGTTAGGAAATGGAAAGGCTTGGAAAAAATTATATTAAGTGCCAAGCCCAAAGAAACATAGGTCCCATGGTTTCCTTATTTGCAGTAACTAGTATATGTCTGAGTCAAGCAGAAAAGGTCAGATAAGGTGATGTTAGGAAAATGAACCCTAAGATATGTATTTAAATGTTTTTCTTTCATGCGATTGTTTCTAACACATTTATAAGATTATTTCTTTGTTGCTTTGTATATCCCTCCCCCACAGTATAACCCCTGCTTTCACTGTATTTGATGTCAGTATAATTTATGGAGGGGAAGGGGAAAAACAAGTCGTTTAAATAAGGATACAGGTGGACCCGTTGCAGCAATGAGAATTACAAGTTGTCATGTCGAAAATGAACTTTACAACTTTGGTGGGGGGGGAGGATTGGGTGGGTTGGTGGGGGGAGGCTGGGAAGGGATGTGAAGGGTAAACAAAGGAGGAGGCTACAATGCTTGATAGGAAATGTACTCATTATCTTGCCCATGTAATTGTAACCCCTCTGTACAGTATGTTCACAATAAAAAAAAAACTTAACAATGCTGGATAAGAAATGTACTCATTACCTTGCTCATGTAACTGTAACCCCTCTGCACAATATTTTCACAATAAAAAACTTATTTAAAAAATTAACAACTGTTCAGTGCTACACCACTCACAATAGCCTAGTTGTTGAACATCCCAGATGCCCTTTGATAGATGAGTGGATCAATAAAATGTGGGACATATACACAACAGAATTTTACTCATCCATTAGAAAGAATAAGATTATGTCATTTGCAGGGAAATAGATGGGCCTAGAACAAATCATGTTAAGAGAGGTAAACCAAGCTCAGAGAGACAAATGGCACATGTCTTCTCTCATATGTGGAAGCTAGATCTAAAATATAACCAGACAAAATGTATTATACAGGACTCTAGACTTCCAAACAGTCATATTAAAGGAGGATACTGTTAGGGGAGGAACCAAAAAGCTTAATTCCTCTGAACATTTAAAATACTATTTATAGAAATAAATTCCAAGAAACGAAACGACAATTTTGTTTCTTTGTGCATGTGTATGTGTATGTATTTGTGTGTGTGGTTGTGTAGTGGTGGTATTTGGTTTTGCTTTGGGTTATTTTATTTTTTGGAGGGGCAAAGGAGGGAGCAAAGAAATCAAGGGAAGAAGGGCGAACAAATACAGTAATGGTATTCAGTATATACTATGTGGAATGTAAGTTATAACTTGTGGGCAGAGATGATGGGGAAACTGGGGGAAAGCAAAAGAAGGGGTCACATTGTCCAAAAAAGAAATGTACTCATTACCTGGCATAAAATGGAGACCACTCTGTACAACACTTTAATAATAAAATTATATTAAAAATTTTAAACAATTGTTAATTAGGGAATCAAATGTACATTAACATGCTGAATTAAACAAGAATACATCATATTTGTAAATGTTTCTGTACATCTTTCTGGTAAATTTCATACATGAGCTGAGTCTTTGAAAATCCATGGAAAATAAAAAGTATATACAAAAATTTGACCCCAACTTGTACAGGACATTAAAAAATGTATGATATTGATTACAGTGTATATGTAACACTTATGTAATGTTGATGAATTTATAACTCAGTATACTTATCAAAACATAAGAAGGGGGGCTGGGAAGGTGGCTCAGTGGTAGAGTGCTTGCCTTGCATGCATGGAGCCCTGGGTTCGATTCCTCAGCACCGCATAAGCAGAAAAAAGCTGAAAGTGGTGCTGTGGCTCAAGCCTTGAGCTGAAGAGCTGAGGGACAGTGCTCAAGCCCAGAGTTCAGGCCCCACAACCAGCAAAAAAAAAAAAACAAAACCCAAAAACCAAAAAAGAAAAAACAAAACAAAAAACATAAGGAGGAATAAAAATGGGACCAGCAAAGTGTTTCTTGCATAAAAAGCTAGACAAAATGATTAATATAATCCTTAAGAAATGAGAAATAAGGAAAACAAGTATAAAGGACAGAAATCATTTATATGGAAAAAAGTACCAAAATAGATGAGCAAATACAATGATTTTTTATTGTAATTATTAAGTAGTTGGACAAAGAGGTTACAATTCCATTAATCAGATTATTACTAAGTCAATAATTTTTAAGGTATCCAGGGCACCATTTACTCAGTTGCCTCTTTCACTTTTTTTTTTTTTTTTTTGTGAAAATACTATACAGAGGGGTTAAAATTACATGGGCAAGGTAATGAGTACATTTCTTATCAAGCATTATTGCCTCTTCCTTTGTTTCCCTTTCCCATCCTTTCCCATCTCCCCCATATTGAGGAAGCAAAAATACTTATGAAACCCATTGTTTTCAGAAGTTTTAAAACTCCAGGTTTTATAAGGGACTTCTTTTTTTCTTTTCTGTGATATCTGTGTACATGCAAAAGTAGCCATAGTTTCAAAGTTCACAATTGTTGAATCAAGGATACAGAAGAATCACATTTTAGAAATGATCTTGGTGAACTTTATCTTGGGAAAAGTATATATTGATAGAAGGTTTATAAAATCTGCACAATAGGTAGAAGAAAAAAAATCAAGAAGGGATAACAACAGTCAAGTTCAGATTGCAAAGGCCTAATGGAATCTAAAAGATTTTAAAGTTGATTTTCAAGTCAAACTGAATAGTTGGAACCAGACACGTACATACGAAGGAGCTTAGAGACTAAAGCTAGGACATCAGAAATGAAGGAAGCTCAAAGAAAGAACAGCAAAATGGCTAGGCTGTGAAGTGGCAAGGGTTGGCATAGATCAAACAGGATGAGCAGAGAGAGAAATTAGAAGCAGTATAAAAAATATACAACCTATAAAAAGAGATAAATTTTTTTTTTGTAAACTTAAAGTGAACCCTGTTTCAATGAGTTTTCTTTTCCTTCCATCTAGTTTGTTGATTTAGGAAAGAACTAAATCATTGGAAACTTCCAAAGGAAGAGTAACTGCTAAGGAATCTGCTTTTAAACTTTGCAACCTCTCAAGTCAGGGTGATTTGTTATCAGCATGACTGCCCTACCTTGACAAGGAGTATGTTCTGGATCAAACTTTAGAGTCTCCACTGAGCTTTTCTTTGTCCAAGAACTTGTCCTTAAGGCTTTTCATTTGGCTTGCTGAGTCCAATTTTAGCAAAAGCCTTGTAGGTCACTTTACATGAATTCTCCATCCATTGACATCTGTTCCTCCTGCCTGCCTTCAGCAAGAATCCCAGTAAATCATTTTAGGAAGATTTTTTTTTTTTATCCTTAATGACTCCTCATGTAACTTTCAACTTAGTGATGGTCCATTTCTACTCATCGTCAGTAATTCCCAGGTATCTTTGCTGTACATCTAATTAAGTGTAATTGTGGTCTTTTACTTGTGGTCTTGACACCTATTTTTGATATTCTTGGGTAAAATTTTTGTCATTTGACCAATGTCAGAACAAAGTTTTCTTTAACACCCGAAACAAGGAGCACCAGTAGAAAATAGTAACTACAGTAGGTAGGGCATGGTAGCTTGGAATTGTAGGGGATATAGTAACACTGTTCACTGACAGCAAGAGATCTAAACACACTTTTAGGAAACTTGTTTTTCCAGGTCAGTATTAGAACTATAGACACAGACTGTCAGGAGATGTCAATCACATCAAGCACAGATTCAATTGTATATCTTCTGCAGAAAAATACATAGGCACCAAGTTTGGTTGTCGGAGATACTGTTTCTTCCTTCCTTTTGTATCAGTGCCCTTTGCTGTCAATAGTCTCAAGAGTGTGGTGATGTTTTTGTCTTCATATTTACTGTGAGTGGCCTTTGCAGAGGTAGCAGCTTCTGAGGCAGTTCTGAAGAATCTCTGCCACTTCAGCAACTTTCAGGTATATACTCTGACTTTACCTGCAGTGTGGCATGTTGGCGGGGAGTCTGAAAACAAAAGGATGATCGTGAGTTTCTGTCCCTTATTGTCCTCTCTGCTTTAGGACATTATTATTTTTTTTTCCTCTCTAGGAGTCCCTTTTTGTATCAAGCTCTATCAGTGTAAGGAAGGCCTTTTGTGTTCCAAGAAGGCTGGCCACCTTCTGGCAAAATCTAAGTGACTGCCATACTGCCCCTCCTCTGGAGGTGAAGAGGAAGGTAAACACTTCTGCCTACTGAGTCTGGTTTATGTGATTGATGCTGAGCTTTCTAATTTCCAGGACAAACGACGCATTAGTGAAAATGGGCACACTGGAAGTCTCAGTGCCAGTGAGTTAAGTGCCCATCGCTACACTCAGTGAACAGTCTGCTGATCTCAATTGTAGGCAATTAACAGTGATTAGCAAGTGCGTGCATGGTGGGTGGCACAATGAGATTCTTCTTACTGATGGAACAAACTCACAAACAACTCAGAGAGATATTGCCATGAAAATGAAGCTAAAAGGCGCAATAACTGTTCAAGAGTATCTGACCCAAGGAAGACTCTTGTGAATGTTTTAATTTCTCCTCTTAAACCTCTCATTAACTCTCAAACAACCCAGTAATGTGCAGGGAGGGCCGCAGACTTATTCAGAACCAGATACTGTTTATAACCTTCTGAGTTAGAGAAATCAGAACAACAACAAAAAATCCTTATAAAATCACACAACCCTGGGGAGCACAGCTTTTTCTGACTTATTTTGATATTTTCTTCCATCCTAGCACAGTGTACCTAGGGGATCTCAGTAAATGTTCATGAACATAAATTGAAACCATTCATTTCTCCAATTACTGATAATTATGTTAGCCACTCTTTGTCTCTTCTATTGTTTCAGTTTTTAATTTTCTAATTTTTAATTTTACCTTCAAAGATCATTATTACTATATTTGAGATATGCTTTTTTGGATACATTTGAGAAATAATAGGAATTAATTGTAAATTTTTATTTCCCCATCAATTATTTTATAATTTCACAGAAGTATTCACATAAAAATATTTGTGCCCCAAAGCATGGCAATGAGTGATTAATATCCATTTGGAAGATTATTTTTGCTACTGGTAATAATCAACCAGTGGGCATTTGGTCTCTAATACAACAGTAAAATAATCAAATGGACAATTAATGAATACATTCTTCAACAACCCACATTTTAAATCATATTATACAACTCTCATCTTCTTGTGACTTTTTACTGGCTTTATGAGACTTGGCTGGCTAACTAACCTCATGAGTTATACCAGTTTTAAGAGAAATTCACCAAAAAAGAACTTTGCAGGAAAACGATTCTAATGAACATATCATTCCATTTCTAGGTATACATTGCTATGTGAAGACAAATGTTGTGCAAGACATGTGGTAGGGTTGAAAAAATAAATTATCCAATATAGGAGCAAAACAAATATAAAAAGAATCTAAATATAATAATAATTGATGTTTTTCTCTAAATGAAGTGTTTATAACTTCAGAATCTTATTTAATCTGTAGATTGTTACACAGAATGAAACAATATATTGTGTCACCAAACTGTTGGTGATTATGTTTTATTTGGATCGTGTTATTATTTAAGGGATTGTATTGCTCAGTGCAATATCTGAATATTTGACAATCCATCTACATCTCATTATCTACAGCCAAGGTAAGAAATGATCTTAATTGGAGCTAGCAAGAATCATTTGCCAAATGGATGAAACTAATTGTAACCCAACTCTTTTTACAATCCAGGTTCTTTTTTTTTTTTTTTTTTAATTCGTGAAATACAATCTTACCTTTGTTTAAGCTTTTTCTAGCGAGCACTTGTCTGATCGTAAATCCAGTTTTCTCATTATTATTTTTCACTCAGGAAAAGTAGTCCTGGATACTGGATAATGCATTTTAATGTTATTTAGAAAATACTCTTATTGGAAACGTCAATTTTAGCATTTCTGTTTGTATGTTAGACAGTTTTGCATGTGCTTAGCTTTAGCCAGTCTGCTAACCATTAAATCATCCCTCAGAAAAGTGATGAATATATGCACCTTGGTTTTGTATATGTACAAAGTTGATGATAAGCCACCAAGATGTATTACTTTATTTTTTTCAAAATTATTCATAATATACTATCTTGCTGTAAAAAATTACATCTACTGATGATTGAAGATTATTGAGTGCAGCTCATTCATGCTAAGGATGTGTCAAAGTCCAGGTTTGCCCCAACTTCTTTTTTGTAAATTTAATTTTATTTTACTGTAACGATGCTGTACAGAGGGGTTACAGTTACAAGAATAAGGCAATGAGTATATTACTTGTTGATCATTATTACCCCTTCCTTGTCCCACTATCCCTTCGCACCTCCCCCTCCCCCACTCTTCCCCACTCCATGCCTCAACTTCTATAAAACTGATTTTGAATAACCGGAGCCTAGATTAATGAGGATTAATTGCGCATTGTCTTTGATGTTCTTTTGACCTTTTCATATGCATTAATCACTTTAGCCTTCAGCTCTTCTGACTGCTCTTTTACAGAAGTCTGCAAATTTCTAGTAATGAGGTAGCAGAAAACGAACAAAGGATGTTCCAGGGATCCTGTTGTTGTGGACAATTAGTATCTTCTATCATCATCACCATAGTAACATATAAATATAAAGGGCCTATTTTACTGTTGGAATTACTAACAAAATAGTCAATGATAATGAAGTCACTTTCTCACTTGTACTCAAAAGACTTATACCAGAAAGTGATGATGGATCTATTAAAAATATTATCATCAGAGCCATATGTCTATATTTTCACTGACTTTTTAAAACTGTATACTTCAATTTTAGATAAATTGCATCATAACCCATGGTTTCAAGTGCATTTTAATGAACAGGCTAATTTTGCTTAGCTAGTTAGCAGTGTTCAAATACTCACTCTTCATATGATGTTTGGTTATATTGTCGAAAGTTGTGCAACATCAGTTCTGTACTTTTCTTTTCTACCCTATATTTAAATATTGAATCTGGTTGATCCAGTATCACTTGTTGAAGATGTTCTCTCTCTGTGTTGAGTTTCTTGCCTTTTCTCCTTTGACATAAATTGTTATATTATGTGAATTGACTTCTAGGTTATATGTTTTCTTGAATGATTCTATTTTTCTTTCTTTCTTTTTCTTGTGCTGGTCCTAGTGCTTGAACTCAGGGTCTCAGTATTGTCCCTGAGATCTTTTGTTCAAAGATGGCACTCTACCACTTGAGCCACAGCTCAACTTCCACCTTTTGGTAATTAGTTGAAAATAAGTCTTAGACTTTTGTGCATGGGCTAGCTTTGAATCATGATCCTCAAATCTCAGTCTCGTGAGTAGATAAGTTTACAGACATGAGCCACTAGCATTCGTGTTTGGTTCTTTTATTTATTGTTTCACCAAAACCACATTGACTGTATTATAATTTTATAGGAAATTTTTTTGCTATTTTTATATTACCATTTATTATTAATCCAACTTCAAAACTGATGTACAGAAGGGTTACAGTTACATAAGTCTGGTATTGAGTACATTTCTTTTTTGAACAGTGTTACCCCCTCTCTAATTTTCTGCCACTTTTTCCCCTTTATAGGAAGTCTTAAATGCAAGTAGTGCTCATTCTCTAACTTTGTTCCTCTTTCAATAATATGCTGGCTATTATGGGTCTTTTCACTTTCATATAAACTATAGAAATAATTTGCCAATACCTACTAACTAAATTCCTATAATTTTGACTAGTATTTCATTGGATCTGTAGATTGGAAGCCAAACTATTTTCTAGGTAATTTGTAGGAGAATTAATGAGCTAGAATATGAGAAACTATACACAATATTGACATCAAAGTAAGGAGTAAACTTGTGGTTCAGATGGAAAGAAGGAATTTTAATTTCATAGAGATTAAGAAACATAATAGAAGACTTACTCTATCTGGAAGTAGAAATGGGGGAAACTCAAAATAGATTATTGGAATAGGTGTAAAATCTTTTTGTTTTTGTTAACTCATGAGGATTCCAAAATACCAATTTAATTAACCTGCAATATTAATTACTTAATATTAAAAATAGCAATTAATAATAGTAAGTAACATGTAATATTAATTAATTAAGGTGAACATTAAAAAATGAGAACTTTAGCCAGGCACTGGTGGCTCAGCTTGTAATCCTAGCTACTGAGGAGTTTGAGATCTAAGGATCACCATTTGAAGGCAACCTAGGCAGGAAAGCCTGTGAAACTCTTATCTCCAAATAAACCACTCAGAAAAATCTGGACTTGGTGCTGTGGTTCAAATGGTAGAGTGTTATCATTAAGCAAAAGAAGCCTTGGTTCTAAGTTCAAGCCCAGGACTGGTAAAAAAAGAGAGAGAACTTTAGGTAGCTTCTGTTTATTTTTTATGGAAGTAGAAACCATTGGCTTTTTAGTAATTCCAGAAAGCCAACAATTTGGCTAAGAGTATGCAAGGAGTGTGTTTAGTAAAGATTTAAAATAATAATACCTTTTGTGAAAATAGTCAATTTCAAGCCATCCTGATAAATTTCTTTTTGGAGAGATTTTTCAGACCAGATAATTAACTGACAGTGTTAACCTGAGCACATGTGGCTAGTCTTGCGCTCTCTCTCTCTCTCTCTCTCTCTCTCTCTCTCTATATATATATATATATATATATATTCTTTTTCAGAAAGTTCTCAAGTTACTGTTGTAACAGCAACAGTTTCAGAAATTAAGCGATAAACAACCATTAGGAATTAGATTGGTTTGGTCAATGTTTCTTGAATGTCATATCTGAAAACAAAGCAAAGCAAAGTTAATTAAAGCAGCCTCATTAAACTTTTACAAGCAAAAGTATTGTGAGATTCATTCAATTGAATGCTTACCATGTGCCATTTGCTTTGGAGTGTGAGCAAGAGAACATGAGGCAAAAGTCTTTGTTCCAAGAAACTCACCGTCTACAATGCATGATAAAGTACAGGCCAGATACAGTGAAAGATGATACCTTCCAGGTTTGTTGTGAGCAAGGAAAGAACATCAAAGAAGCCATGATTTATGAATAATTTTGGAAGTATTTTTAATGTTTCTCAAGCCTTGAATAGAAGTAGAATATCAAGAGCTTCAAGCTTCATTTTAAAAATGAAATAATGTCTACTAATTTTGCTGTTTGTCTGATATTTGAGAAGAAATTTCATTATGGAGTAGTCTTTACTTATGATTAGACACTAGAGAAGAAGTGGAAAGTAGCCAGTGAACACTAATTAGTGTTTAAGTTATTGTAATAGAATGAAGACAAATTGTTCTTATGCTTTAAAAATAATTATAAGGCTGACTCATTGCTGTGCTAAAATGCTGAGCCTGAGCATTGCTTGGTCTTTACATTCTAATTAGATTTTATTAATTTTCAATATTTTTTGTGGAAACTAAGAGTAGATCACAACATGGTGTATTTTGGAGGCAGATCACTTGAGCTTTTGAAAAACAAAGTCATTCTTGATATAGCAGAAATCCATAGGATGTTCAGGCTTTCTTCAATGAACCCACAAGTAGGCAGTAATAACATGTTTGAATCACTTTCTCAAATGCTTCTCAGCTGTGGTTCCAATGAATACACATTTTGCCACTATGTATGCAATAATAAGGGAAAGTGTTTCTAGGAGGGAGAGGAGCCTCATCAAAACTCGATTCACAAAAACATAAAACAAAAATCGGGGGGGGACTGTAGTTGTGGAGGTGGGAGGGAAGGGATGGTAGGGGGAAAACAAAGGAGGAGGCAACAATGCTTGATAGGAAATGTACTCATTACCTTGCTCATGAAACTGTAACCCCTCTGTACAGTCTTTTTACAATAAAAAACATATTTAAAAAATCCCCCTTGCTCCCACCCTGAAACTTAACAAATTAGAAGAAATACCATATAATAATTTTATTGAGCATGCTGTAAACAAGTATGACCAGTATTTAGTATATACTCTTTCTAATCCTTGATTTAAAATAGTAGATCTGCTTAGTACCCATTTTACATAGGATTGCATTAGCTGAGAGTTCTTAACAAAGACCCTGATGGGAAATTTCTGTGAGTTCGTTTGCTTATAACAAACCAATCAACCCTTGGGTTGACAATACTTGAGTCAAATTATTTAGCCTTTATATAGAGGGGGAATAGGATGATTAGTAAAGATGCCAACTCTCATTGTCCTGTGTTTGTCTGCTTTTTTGCCCCTAAGAGAGCCTCTACTCAGGAGAATTGAGCATAATTTACGAAGGCAAATGAACCTTCCCTTGATGGCACACTGAGTAGAATTTGGTCAAAGGGTGTTGTTACTATGTCTTTGCAAAAGACTGTCCTAGACATCATTTTATTTATTTAGTAGGCATTAGTTTTAATTTGTGAGTCATTTCATTAAACCTTTTCTATTTTATACTAAATTGTAGTTGTGTGTGTGTGTGTGTGTGTGTGTGTGTGTGTGTATGTGTGTGTGTGTGTGTCCTGAGGCTTGAAATCAGGGCCTGGACACTGTCTCTGGGAACTGTCCCTGAGCTTTTGTGCTAAAGACTAGCCCTCAACCACTTTGAGCCATAGCTCCACTTCTGGCTTTTTATTGGTTGCTTGGAAATAAGAGTCTCATAGATTTCCTGCCCAGTCTGTCTTTGAACATAATCCTCTGATCTCAGTCTCCTGAGGAGCTAGGATTAAAGGCATGAGCCACCAACACCCAGCTATGTACTCAATTTTATTTAAAGTAAATGATAGAACTGGGAAGAAATTGGTGGTCATCTAATTTAACTTTGGAACATATCTTTTCCACTGTAATTATTTCATAATGGTCTCTTCCCTATAATGTAATAACTTCATGTTTCATCTTACTCTCTGACATCTACAATAGTTTTCAATATCTCAGCTTTTTCCTTTGTTTAACTGATTGCTGTATTTCTGCTTCACTTAAATGTGCAGCTTTTTTGCTTTTCCTCCAGTATTACCCGAGTCTTTACTTGGCTTGTAAGCAGTTCATCTCCTCCATGTCTGCTGTCACTCTTCAAATGACCTTTCTGCACTTTTGGCATTTCCATTCTTATTCTGAAATCCCATAAGGGCTCCTATTTTCTGGAGAGTCAGGGTCACTGTGTTTCCATGCCAGGTGTTCAGGTTCTGAGTCCTGTCATTTTCCTTATCTCAGCCAATGTGTCTTTCTCACTATTGTTGTCTTCCTCACTATTATTCCATGTTTCAGTCATTCCTGAATGAAGAAACTATCTTTTCAAGAACCATTCAAAGGCCAGGGGCAGGTGGCTCAAGACTATAATCCTAGCTACTCAGGAAGCTGAAATTTGAGGACTGAGATCAAAGCCAGCCTGGGCTGGAAAGTCTGTGAAATTCTTATCTTCAATAAAACACCAGAAAACCAAAAGTGGTGTTGTGGCTCAAGTGGTGAAGAGTCCAAAGACAACATCTAGGCCCAGAGTTCAAGCCCCACAAGAACTATTCAACATATAAGGAAAACATGGCTTGACAACCAGTTCTTATGGAACTTGATAAATTACACATTGAAAACAGTGAATGCTTATCAAAGTTAATAGACCATGTACAAGGACCTACTTTATCCTATGGCCTCTCTACCACTTCCCTATTCCAACCCAAAAAAGAACTAACAGAAAATGATCTAAGGATACTCTTCAGGCAGGTACAAAGCAAAGACTTACAAATATGGAGTTTGGGAATGAGCAAAAGGGTGAAAGCAAAAATGTCCTCTATTACAAAATGCCTATTTTTGCTTTGACCTTTTACTTTGTGTTAGTATTAATGTATAGGCAGCAGGATGCCAATGTAAAAAAAACACCCCAAAACAACAAGGAGAGAATGGAGTTAGTAAGCACCAGTTGCCATGTGAACAGAGACCTGTTTGTGCCACAGATCTTGGCAAAGATCAAACCTGAGATCAAAGGCTTTGATAAAATATGACTGAGCTTAGCAGCTCATAACCTCTTCCCACAGCTGTAGGGAGTAGTTTGTGAGTGTCTACTGCCTGAGGTGTGCCTCTCACAGGGAGTCCATGTGGGACCTGCTGGCTGGGACTGGGGTCAGCTTGGATGGTAATGATGATGATCTAGGCTGATAGAAGAGTTGAGGTGCCAGGTTCCAGCAGGAGTTATCCTAACAGATACCAACCTATTAAAGCAGCCAAGCTTGCTGTGATCTCAGACAGAAGTGACAGCAGCTGGAGAAAGCTGCAGGAGCAAAACAACCAGCAGTGGCTTCAAAAAGAGCTGAAAGAATTTAGTTTTAGGTTTAGTGGTGTGTAGGAAACTCAGAGAGGAGAGAAGTTGAGCATCAAAAATTTCTGCCATTATTTTCAAAGGGCTTCATGTTCTACTTTGATTATTCCTTATATTGATACATATCACTGAAAGCCACACCTAATAATAATTATGTGCTATTTACTATAAATATGGTTCATAAAAGGAAAGGAAGGAAAACAGATTGGAGGGCTAAAACATCTATGTAAATTTATGACTAAATGGTAATCACAGGAAGAAGATTGGTATTGTGAATAGAGAGAGTACAGAGAGGTACCAATTGAGGATGAAGTACTTTTCTGTGTTCCTATTTTATCCTGTCTAAAATTTATACTGGCACGGATTCATCTGCAAGTCTCATGAATCGTAAGCTTCAAGTATTCATCAAACTATAAATAACTCTTGTGAGCATATCGGATAAGGATATGTTTGACTTACAAGTTAATTGATGCTCTTTAAGAGCAAGCTATTTGAGAAAGGGACACAGAATAGACATCTGTGTTCCAATGTGATATCAGCTGTAAAAAGTCACAGGAATTCTTTCTATATGCACTCAACATTTCAGGAAAAAATAATGCATTGCAATCTAATTAAAAAATAGGGCTACCTCTTTTCTTACAGTTTTACAATTTTGTCAAAACCTAGCCCACTTGACTCATTGCATAGAAACATTTTTGTCTTGATACAAATTTCAACCTACATAAGAACAGTTACATATGTCAAGCTATATGTACAAATGTGAATTCATGTATGTGTAGATGAGAGAAAGAGACACAGAGACAGAGACAGAGGCCATTATAAACTGGATGCATTTGAAAAGGCCAGCTAATAGATCTGAGTCTTGAATGCTTGTTAGAGTCAACAACACATCAGCTTGTGTAAACATTCAATGTCAGGATCATATGAGACTTATTTGTGTCTACACATAATTTGGGAAGTGAGCATTTGGGGCCCCCAAAGTAGTAATAGTAGCTGGGAGCTTTCCAAATGTGGGTAGGTCTGTTCAAGGTGCTTTATTAATTTATTTTTAATAAGTTTTTTTATTGTAAAAATACTGTACAGAGGGGTTACAGTTACATGGGTAAGGTAATGAGTACATTTCTTATCAAGCATTGTTGCTTCCTCCTTTGTTTCCCCTTCCCATTCCTTCCCATCTCCCCCTGCCCCCCAAAGTTGTAAAGTTCGTTTTTCAACATAACAACTTGTACATCTCATTGTTGCAATGGGTCCAACTGTATCCCTATTTAAACGGTTTCTTTTTGCCCTTCCCTTCCACAAATTATACCAACATCAAATACAATGAAAGCAGGGGGAGGGACATACAAAGCAACAAAGAAATCATTTTATAAATATGTTAGAAACAATCGCATAAAAGAAAAGAAAACATTTGAATCCTTATCATGGAGTTCATTTCACCTAACATCAACTTATCTGACCTTTTCTGCTTGTCTCAGACATATACTAGTTAATGCAAATAAGGGAAACCATGGGATCTATGTTTCCTTGGTCCTGGCTTACTTCACTTAATACAATTTTTTCCAACTCTTTCCCTTTCCTAACAAATGGGACAATGTCATTCTTTCTGGTGGAGGCATAGAATTCCATTGTGTATATATACCACATTTTCTTGATCCAGTCATCTACTGAGGGGCATCTGGGTTGGTTTCATATCTTCGCTTTGGTAAATAATGCTGCAATAAACATAGTTGTGCTTGTAGCCTTAATATGGCCTTGTTTGTGATCATTTGGGTAAATGCCCAAAAGTCCCAGATTGCTGGGTTATTGGGGAGCTCTATGTGGAGTCTTTTGAGGAACCTCCATACTACTTTTTAAAGTGGTTGAACAAGTTTACACTCCCACCAACAATACAGTAGGGTTCCTGCTTTATTTTCTATTGAGAATGAAAATGTCCTTAGAATATGAATGAAACAAAGGCAACATTTAAAGGAGATTGATATTTCAGGAAGAAAACTGTTAGAGTACCATACTGGTAAACAATCTTGGAAGGGTTTACTCTGATCAAAATGCACTGAACACATAAATGGACATGATAAACTGAAACTTATTTGTACAACTATTCAAAAGAAACAATAAGAATACTTTTGTAGATTTCTGAGACATTTTATGTATTGTTTCTAAATATTCTTATTAATATCTGTGAGAAAAATAACAATCATTTCCACCTTACAGAAAAAAGTACCAAGCATCAAGAAGTGAATGCACCTCTTTAAGCTTATATAACTAGTGAATGGTCTTGGGTACTAGAATGCAAGCTTCCTCATATTCAGACCCAGAATGTCTCCATTATTATTCAACACATTTTTTTCAGAAATAGAGATTATTTTTCTTTTTTTTTTTATTGTGAAACTACCGTGCAGAAGGGTTGTACAATTGTACAATTACAAAGTAATGAGTGCATTTCTTTCTTCTTCTTTTTTATTGTGAAATGAAATGAGCTGGGTGCCTGTAATCCTAGCGTCCTAGCTGCTCAGGAGGTTGAGATGTGAGGATGTCAGTTCAAAGCCAGCCTGGCAGGGAAAGTCTATAAGACACTCATGTCCAATTAACTACCACAAAAGCAGCCAGAAGTGGAGCTCTGGTTCAAATGGTAGAGTGCTATCCTTGAGCAAAGAAGCTTTGGGACAGTGTTCAGTCCCTGAGTTCAAGCCCCAGGACTAACAACAAAAAGAAATGTTCAATTCCTATAATCTGATTTAACAGGTTTATGATTGAAAAGGATTATTTGTTTTGTATGTCAATATGAAAAGTTGGCTTTTCTCTTTCAGTTTTTCTCCTTAATCTTCTACTAAGCCCAACCTTAAAATGTCCTCATCGTATAACCAGAAAGGTTAGAGTCTTTTTTTACTTGTTACAACAACCTACCTCTTATTTATCTATGCTTACTTAAAATGTATCTGTATTTTGTCTCACTCTTTCTGGAAGTTCCTTACAGTTCATTACAAGGGATAAATAATAGTTGATTTATACTAACATTAAGCAGTATTTTAATCAGTTAATTTGTGCTTTCCTTCATGGTAATACTCAGACATTTTCAGGTTATGAAGTATGAGTTAGTAGAAGTATTTATATCCCTCTTTTCCTGCATTTTGTTTTTTCTCTGCCTGTACCTCTTCTCTTACTACTTGTTGAATTCTGGTCAAGAACCAGCCTATGTTCATGCACCTTAAGGAGGCTTACACACTTTTTCTTTTCTTTCTTTCTTTTTTTTGGTGCCCTTTCTTTTTTTTCGTTGCCAGTCCTGGGGCTTGAACTTAGGGCTTAGGTGCTATTCTGAGCTTTTTTATTCAAGACTAGTGCTTTTCCACTTGAACCACACCTCCATTTCTGCTAGTTCACTGTAGATTAGAGTCTCATGGTCCTTTCTACCTGGGCTGGTTTTGAATTGTGATCCTCAAATCTTAGCTTCCTGAATAGCTAGGATTATAGATATAAGCCATTGGTGCCTGGCTCTGCATTTGTTTTTAACTCTCTCACTGTCTTCCAAGTTAACTCTGGCCAGCAGGTATTCATCCTGGTTCAAAGTCCAAGCTTTTCTCCCACTACTGGTTGCTCTGTGAAGTTTCCAAGTGTCAGCTGATCATAGACTGATATTTTTAACTCATAGGGAGACAACCTGTTTGTTAATTGCTGTTACTGGTTTCTAGGGCCATACTAGAGCTACCAACTTCCTGTATGGCTTGAGCCCTATATGGTTTTCTTCTTCTATGGACAATATCCTTTGATGGTAGAGATGAAAGGTCTTCTAATCCTCAGATTACTGCCTCCAGTGCTATTATGCTGTAGTCTCACTGCTACTGAACTGATCAAGCCTACTTTTAGCCAAGTCCATCTCTATTCTTGCTGCCTGGCTAGTAATGTTGGCCACCTGCTGAGTTCTCATCAGTGGGTTTGCTGTTCCTCCAGGTTTACTGTGGAAGCTCCCTGCCAAATTGCTTTTTCTTTTGCCTTCAGTTCCATGGTTTTTTTATTTAAGAAGGATTCTTATAACTATAATTTCACCAATTCAAACAGGAGAAGATTTACACTAGGAAGGAGCTCTTTGCAATTCAATGTGTCTTATTCCAGATGTGTTTTGTGAAGCCCATAACATATCACTTAGTTACTAAAAAAAAAAAAAAAATTAAGTCAAAAGTAAACTTAGAGGAAGTCATACAGTCCTGTAATTTTTTTTTTTTTGCTTCTCTTGAAAAGTTGGTGTATTTGGCTATATTGTACTTATATTTCCAAATGCTAACACTTGGTGGGAATTAAGTACATTGTGAAGGCTTCCTGCCACTGTGACAAAATGCTGGAGATAATCAAATTAAAATGAGGAGGAGTTTAATTTCAGCTATTGACTTCTGAGATTTCAGATCCCAGCTGTATGGTCCTGTTGCTTTGAGTCTATGGTGAGGTATTTCAAGATGGTGTGCATGGGCAAGAGGAAGCTGAACACTTACTGCTTAATATTATCGATAGAGTTCACTAGTCATTTTCCGAATCAAATAATTTCATGATGATTGTAGGAAGAGGACAAAGCAGTTCATAGAAAATGATTCACAAAAACCACGGCTGGTTATAATAGAGATTCTAAATACATGAGATTCTAATATATATTCTTCACAGAACATCTACACGTATTTATAAAATATTCAACATTTAATTCATTTTGTTTTTATTTATTAATGAAGATGAATTACAATAATAATGTAAAAGTGGTAACAAACATCAAGGAAAGTCTCCATGTGCATATTGCAATCATTTTATTAAAACTTTCAAGGAAATCTTCCAGAATATTTTGTTCCCTAAAATGTACATTCTAGAGAACAATGACAACAGCGAGTTTCAGTTTTACTGTTATCTTTATTGTCAACTTATTTTCTATGAAGGAATTGCTTGAAAAATTTGAGCTTCCTTCACCCCAAATAGATACTAAATATAGTAAATAGGATTTAGTTTTAATTCCTCAATTAAACTAGGATTTTATATAAAACAATGTTTTTCTTAATAGGATGTAATGAGAAACTCAGTGGACTTTGTTAGCAAAATTTCATTAGTATTAGTTTTGTGAGACAGGAATACTCCACTCATTTGAGCAAGACCAGGATTGTATTTCCTGGAATTGTGGTCTTTATTATACATGGCATTAGTTGTAATAATGATACAAATAATGTTGTAAGTGGGGATTAAATTCCAAAAGAAATTTTCTTTATGTATCTCATGAAATAAAATGATAGAACTTTACTTTTCTGTTCACTGTGATAATTATCTCATACTTGCTTCCTTTTCAAGCCTAAGTCCATATCTGCCCTGTAACTCAAATAAGAAAAGTTACATATTTTCTCAGCAAATAATTAAGGCTCTCATGCATGTTAACTCTCATCCTGTCTTTCCTTGTGTTAGGTTCACTTAATTTTCTCTGCTATTGTATGTGATTAAACTCCAATGAACAGTTTTCTATTCCAAGTCTTCTCTTTTCATTTTTGTCTTTTTTTTTTAATTGTGAAAATGCCATACAGAGGGTTTACAATTACATGGGCAAGATAATGAGTACATTTATTTATTTTTATTTTTTATTGTGAGAATACGGTACAACGGAGTTACATTTATATGGGCAAGATAACAAGTACATTTCTTTTTTTATTTTTATTTATTTATTTATTATTGTGAAAATATCATACAGAGGGGTTACAATTACATGGGCAAGATAGTGAGTACATTACTTTTTAAAATTTTTTTTTTATTGTGAAAATACTGTACAGAGGGGTTACAATTACATGGGCAAGATAGTGAGTACATATCTTAACAAGCATTGTAGCCTTCTCCTTTGTTTACCCTTCCCATCCCTTCCCATCCTCCCTGCCCCCCACCCATTCCTCCCCCCACCCCCAAGTTGTAAAGTTCATTTTCTACATGACAACTTGTACTTCTCATTGTTGCAACAGGTCCACCTGTATCCTTATTTAAATGACTTGTTTTTCTCCTTCCCCTCCACAAATTATACCGACATCAAATACAGTGAAAGCAGGGGTTATACTGTGGGGGAGGGACATACAAAGCAACAAAGAAATAATCTTATAAATGTGTTAGAAACAAATGCATGAAAGAAAAAAAAACATTTAAAATACATATCTTAGGGTTTATTTTCCTAACATCACCTTATCTGACCTTTTCTGCTTGACATATATATACTAGATATTGCAAATAAGGGAAATCATGGGACCTATATTTCTTTGGGCTTGGCTTACTTCACTTAATATAATTTTTTCCAAGTATTTCCATTTCCTAACAAATGGGGCAATGTCATTCTTTCTGATGGAGGCATAGAATTCCATTGTGTATATATACCACATTTTCTTAGGAACCTTACTTCATTGTTGGTGGGAGTGTAAACTTGTTCAACCATTTTGGAAAGTAGTATGGAGTTTCCTCAAAAGACTCCACATAGAGCTCCCCTATGACCCAGCAGTCCCACTTTTGGGCATTTACCCAAATGTTTACAAACAAGACCACACTAAAGCTACCAGCACAACTATGTTTATTGCAGCATTATTTACCATAGCTAAGATATGGAACCAACCCAGATGTCCCTCAGTAGGTGAATGGATCAAGAAAACAAGTACATTTCTTATCAAGCGTCTTTGCCTCCTCTTTGTTTCCCCTTCTCATCCCTTCCCATACTTGCCCTCTTCCCCCACCTGATCCTCCCCCCACAACAAAATTGTAAAGTTTTTTGAAATAACGACTTCTACATCTCATTGTTGCAATGGGTCCACCTGTATACCTAGTTAAATGATTTGTTTTTGTGCAGGGGAAGGGAAAAAACAAATAGTTTAATGAATACCTTTCTTCTTTTAAATTTATTTTTTATTGTGAAAATACTGTACAGAGGGGTTACAATTACATGGGCAAGATAATGAGTACATTTCTTAGCAAGCATTGTAGCCTCCTCCTTTGTTTTAATGAGTACATTTCTTATCAAGCCTTGTTGCTTCCTCCTTTGTTTCCCCTTCCTGTCCCTTCCCATCTCCACCCCTCCCACTGCCAAAGTTGTAAAGTTTGTTTTTCCACATAACGTCTTGTACATCTCATTGTTGCAATGGGTCCACCCATATCCCTATTTGAACAATTTGTTTTTTCCCTTCCCCTCCACAAATTATACCAACATCAAATACAGTGAATGCAGGGGTTATACCATGGGGGAGGGACATACAAAGCACCAAAGAAATCATCTTATAAATGTGTTAGAAGCAATCGCATGAAAGAAAAAACATTTGAATATTTATCTTGGGGTTCATTTCACCTAACATCAAATTGTCTGATCTTTTCTGCTTGTCTCAGACATATACTAGCAATAAACATAGTTGTGCTGGTAGCTTTAGTATGGTCTTGTTTGTGAAGGGTAAATGCCCAAAAGGGGGATTGCTGGGTCATGGAGGAGCTCTATGTGGAGTCATTTGAAGAACCTCCATACTGCTTTCCAAAGTCGTTGAACACGTTTACACTCCCACCAACAATTCAGTAGGGTTCCCTTCTGTCCATATCCCCTCCAGCATCTGTTTTTTATTAGAGTTCTTGATTATAGCCATTCTAACTGGAGTAAGGTGGTATCTCAGTGTAGTTTTGATTTGCATTTCTTTTATGGCTAGGGAAGTTGAGCCTTTCTTCATGTGTCTATTGGCCATCTTTCTTTCCTCTTCAGAGAAGTTTCTCTTTAAGTCTTTAGCCCACTTATTTATTGGGTCGTTGTTTCTTTGAGAATTTGTTGTTGGGGATTTAAATTTTTGGGTTGCAGGTATATTTTAGATATGAGACCCATGTCTGTTGTATGGCTAGTGAAGATCTTCTGTTTCTATGGATCTTGCTAGCTATGTCCTTTGCCATGCAGAAGCTCTGCAATTTCATGCAATCCCATTTGTCCAACCTTTCTTTGATTTGTTGTGTTTCTGGGTTTCTACTAAGAAAATTTCAGCCTGAACTAAGGAGACTTAGGATTTCTCCTATTCCATCCTGTAATGTTTTCAGAGTGTCTGCTTTGACTCTGAGTTCTTTGATCCATTTGGAGTTGATTCTGGTGCAGGGTGATATGTAAGGATCTAGCTTTAGTTTTCTACAAGTGATTAAACAATCTTGCCAGCACCATTTACTGAAGAGGCTGTCTTTCTTCCATTCCATTTTTTTTAGCTCCCTTATTGAAGATTAGATGGCTATAGGTGTGTAGGTTCATTTCTGGTTTTCAATTCTATTCCATTGGTCCCAAGGTCTGTTCTTTTTTTTTAATTGTGAAAATATCATACAGAGGAGTTACAATTACATGGGACAGATAATGAGTACATTTCTTATCAAGCATTGTTGCCTCCTGCTTTGTTTACCCTTGTGCCAGTACCAAGCTGTTTTGATTACTATGGCTTTGTAGTAGAGTTTGAAATTTGGTATTGATATTCTTCCAGTCCCTTTCTTTCTGTTAAGGAACGTTTTTGCAATTCGAGGTCTTTTATTGTTCCATATGAATTTTTGGATTGCCTCTTCTATTTCCTTCAAGAATGAGGTTGAATATTGGTAAGAATCGCATTGAATTTGTAGATAGCCTTGAGAAGTATTGCCATTTTCACGATGTTGATCTTTCCAATCCAGGAGCATGAGAGGTTTTTCCACTTTCTAAGTTCTGTTTTGATTTCCTTTTTCAGGTTTTTAAAGTTTTCATCATAGAGGTCCTTCACTTCTTTGATCAAGTTAATTCCTAGGTATTTTATTTTTTGTGGGGCTATTACGAATGGAGTTGCTTTCCTGATTTCAGCCACGCTTTTCTCATTGTTGGCATACAGAAAAGCCATTGATTTTGGGGGGTTAATTTTATACCCTGCTACTTTGCCAAAGTTTTGAATCAGCTTGAGTAATTTGTGAGTGGAGCCATTGGATTCTTTAAATACAAGATTATGTCATCTGCAAAGAGGAAGAGTTTTACTTCATCTTTCCCTATTTGAATATCTTTATGTTTGCATCTTGTCTTATTGCTGTAGCTAGGCATTCTAATACTAAATTGAAGAGAATTGTAGAGAGTGGACATCCTTGTCTCATTCCTGAGTTAAGAGGAAATGGCTTTAGTTTTTCACCATTAAGTATGATGCTGGCTGTAGGTTTGTCATATACAGCCTTTACAGTATTGAGGAATGTTCCCTGGTTTCCTAATTTTTCCAGAACCTTCATCATAAAGGGGTGTTGGATCTTGTCAAATGCCTTTTCTATATCTATTGAGATAACCAGGTGGTTCTTTTCCTTACTCTTGTTGATGTGATGAATTATATTAATTGATTTGCATATATTGAACAAGCTTTGAATCCCTGAAATGAATCCTGTTTGATCGTGGTGTATGATATTTTGGATGAATTGTTGAAGTTGATTGGCCAAAATTTTGTTGAGAAGTTTTGCATCAATGTTCATCAAAAATATGGGTCTATAGTTCTTTTTCTTTGATGACTTCCTGTCTGGTTTTGGGATATGGGTTATAATGGCTTCATAGAATGAGTTCAGTAGTGAACTTTCTCTTTCAATTTCATTGAAGAGTTGGAGGAGTATTGGTGTGAGCTCTGCTTGGAAGGCCTTGTAGAATTCTGTGGTAAAACCATCTGGTCCTGGGCTTTTCTTAGATGAGAGGTCTCTTATTGCTGTTTCTATTTCAATGCTTGATATGGGCTTGATATTGGTTTAACTCATCTTGGTTTAGTTTTGGTATGTCGATATTTGCTAGGAAAAGGTCCATTTCTGCCAAGTTCTCAAACTTATTAGCATAAAGGTTTGAGAAGTATTCCCTTATAATGTTCTGAATCTTGGTTGTTACTCTGGTGATGTTTCCATTTTCATCTCTGAGTTTATTTATTTGGGTGTGTTCTCTTCTTTTTCTGATAAGATTTGCTAAGGGTCTCTCAATTTTGTTAATTTTTTTGAAGAACCAACTTTGTTTTGTTGATTCTTTCTATGGTTTTTTTGGATTCTAATTCATTTAATTCTGATTTAATTTCAAGTATTTCTTTCTGTCTACTGGATTGGGGTTTATCTTGCTGTTCTTTATCAAGGAGGTTCAGATGTCTCATTAAATTGTTGGTTTCAGATCTGTCGAATTTGTTGATGTAGGAGCTCAGAGCTATAAACTTGCCTCTGAGTACTGCCTTTGCTATGTCCCAGAGGAGCTGGTAATTTGTGTGTTTGTTCATTTTTGTTAAGTATCATAAACATTTAATTTCTGTGATTCAACAGTGTGTTGTTAAGCCTCCATGTGTTCAAAGTCTTTTCTTTTTATTAAAAATATCATCTTTAAAAAGTTGTACAAATAGCTTCCATATGACAAATCAGTTTATGAATACAATGCATATTGATCAATGTCATTATTTTCAACATTCTTACTTGTCCTTCCAAACATCCCCTTTCTCTCTCCTTAATTTCGTAGGATATACATTGAATTCTTGATTGCACTATCCCCCATTTCTCACCTTTTAGTATTTTTCTGCTCTTTCTATGTGTATGTTTCTCTAGGCTTTTATTCATTTCTTTTCTTTTAATTCCTTCCCCATGTAATTTACATCAGTGTAAAAGCTTACTATCTTCAATCTTATGAAACCCTCCCTTGACCCATGCTTCTTTAGCTTCTTCCATCTTTTTCGGATCTTTTCTTGGGCAAAATTCTCTGCAAGAATTGTTTCTGTCAGGTCTGTCCATATTTTCATCTTTAATTTTCCCTTTAACATATTCCAATTAGTCTGTTGTCACTATTCCTGTAAAACTCTACTATTATTTCTGTGTTATCAAGTCCAGTGATCTATTTACTGTCATCTTTCTACTTAAGTTCTTAGCAGAATTTGACAGTCAAACGCTTGATTCGTTTGAACGCATAGAATCACTTTTTGGGTTTTCTTTCTATAGCTCAGTTGGCCTTTTCTCACTCTGTCTCGTCACTCTGACAACCTTACCACCTATTACCAGAGTCAAAATGTGCATGTCAGAATTCAGCTGGTGCTCTTTTTGTTGCACAGGCTTTCTTTTAAGTGATCTCATTCAGCTCCATACCTTTAAATGCCACATACATTAAGTACAATATTATTGTTGGTGACTTTCAAATTATATATTCATCCTTAACCTTAGTATTGCCCTTCCCAACACCCAGTTTTGATGTGGATGTTTAATTGACATCTCAAACTTCATATGTCATGTTGAACTCTTATTTTCCCATATCATCACATCTTCTTTCCTGTCTTTCTATTTTTATTTTTATCCTATTTTTGTTAGTATTTAGGTTTGAACTCAGAGCCTCACTTTCCTCAGGCAGGTGCTCTACCACCTGAATTACATCCTCAGCTTTCTTCTCTGTCAAATATATATCAGTAAATGATACCACCATTTATATTGTTCCTGAAGCCAAACCTTAGGAGTAAGGATTCATAGATCTCTTTTTTCCCTTTTTCCTTTCAAATATCCAATCTGTCACGGAATCCTATTGTCTCTTATCTTCAAAATGCATGCTGATCCTTCACCATGGTACACAATTTTTATAGCTTAAGCTAGGATTTTGACTTTTCCAAGCATCCAGACATGGATACTCCACTGTTTGTCCCACTTCAGCAAATTTTCCACAAATGATTTTCTTTTAAAAGTAAATAAATCAGCTGGAAGGCAATGGCTCACACCTAAAATCTAGCTATTCAGGAGGCTGAGATCTGAAGATCAAGGTTCAAAGCCAGCCTTGGCAGGGATGTCTGTGAAACTCTTTATCTCCAATTAAACACTAAAAAGCAGAAAGTGGAGCTGTGGCTCAAGTGATAGAGCACTAGCCTCAAGAAGCACAAAAGCTCAAGGCCTTGAGTTTGAACCCCAAGACTGGCACACACAGAAAAATAAACAATTTCCTTCTTCAAAATACTTCTGCCTTGGTAGGTGCCTAGCCCTGCCAGTCACTGCTTCCCTTCCCGGGTTTACCAATGGTTCATCCAAGGCCTTTCTTGACTGTTTCTAAGACAGTCTTTCCTGTCCAATCTTTACTTTGTAGGCGCATATTCTATTTTTGTTTTGTTGTTCCTACCATGTCTATGGAAATGTCATGCACTCTATTGTTTACCTTTTCTCTTTGTATCCGTACTGAAGTGGAACCTCTGCAAGAGCCAGGGCTCTCTTTCATTCAGTGTTCTTTCTCTTGTATGGAAAACAGTGCAGGCCACATACTGGGCTCTCCATAAATATTTATTGAATGAGCAAAAGAAAAAGAGTGAAAAATCGTAAACTGAGACTTGGATGTAAACAAAATGAGAGGAGTAGGACTGAGGCAGATCTTCAGAAGTTCCTATAAGGTCTATTGTAGAAGGCTGTAGAAATGGCCAATAGAATTTAGTAGCAGCCTGGCTTCAGAAGAATCACTCCATTGTTTTGAAGCTGTTTTTTGTTTTTGTTTGTAAAATGCAGATAACACTCACTTGTCTGTCTCATGTACTCATGTATTCAACCAATATTTGCTAAATACTTATCTATGCGAAGAGCAGAATGGTTGTGAGGATTAAATAACATAGGATGTGTCTAATACACATACAATGCCTCATATATGAAAAGGGATATATATATTTGCATAGTGTTAAAACATACACATGACCAGATTGAATTAACAATGTTATTGATAAGGCTCTCATTTTGTGATCAAAATATACTTAGAGAGAACAATCCGGGGAACCTAGGGATTCTGACTAAAATGTCAGAATTGATCATTGTTTTAGGACCAAGTTCCAACTGAATTAAAATGGAGAAATGAGGCAATTATTCAGGAATCTTTCCAATACTCAATATTTTCCAATACAACCACACACTAACTCAGGGACTACTATTCTATAATTGTCTCACATTTATTGCTTGAGGAATTAGATAAAATGTGCTAAACAATAAATCAGCTAATGTTCCTCTGTTAGATGCTACACTTTTTATTATAAATGTATGTCTATTGTCTGTTCACTCCTTCCTTTCTGCCTCTTTTTCAAAAGCAGAGATCTCTAAGAAAGTTAAATTGTGGTTTATTTGGTTTTAGACTTACAAGAAAACTCTACTTTCTCAAATTTTATCTGCTCCCAGATTAATTTTTGTCATTGTTAGCAAGATGCACTGGTTGCAAAAATGTAAAAAGTGTCTCAGTTGGTGAAAAAAGAAAATAACAGACATATAGATCCAGAAAACTATGATCAGGCTTCTTACAGTTGAAAATGGTGTGATCTCAATGGCTGCAGTCAGTTTCATGGTGAGTGTTCAGTTGATACACTCAAATGTCTGTTGCTAAGTATTCTGTTGATTTTAGAAGGGCTAAGAAAAGTTACCTTGCAGTACGAATGAAAGCCTTGACACTTTTAATATCTGGTTTTCCAAGGTAAATATATATACTACTTTCCCTAATTGACAGCAAAAACAAAATCTAAGGATTGATAATATCTATCAGTTGGTTTATTCATGCTGTTTTAGTAATATGGGGAAACATCATGTTTTATTACAAGTTCATTTAAAGAGATAAAACCTTGAGGCTTAAACAATAAATGTGAGACAGATTATAGAATAGTAGTCCCTGGCTTATTGTCTGGTTGTATTGGAAAAATATTGAGTATTGGAGAGATTCCTGAGTAATTGCCTCATTTCTCCATTTTTATTCAGTTGGAACTGGTTCTAAAACAATGGTCAACATACATGATAAAAGACATTTCTACATCTTCTAAAACATAATATACTCTATACATCTTATCTTATTAGTGGCCTCTAGTTTGTTAATTCTCCATGAATAATCTCATGAAATTAAAAATAGTGTTATTTCATAGTTGCATGTATAGTTTATTTTATATTTTTGGTGCCAATATGGGGCTTGAACTTGGGGCTTGGGCACTGTCCCTGAGCTTTTGTGCTCAAGGCTAATGCTATATCACTTGAGCCACAACTCCACTTGCAGCTTTTGGTGAATAATTAGAGCTGAGTTTCATAGACTTTCCTGCCTGTGCTGGCAGTCCTCAGATCTCAGTCTCGTGAGTAGTTATGATTACAGGCATCAGCACCTGACACATATATAGGTTTGCTTTAAACCAGAAATGTTAAGATTATGACAGTTTTATCAGAGCATTATTTATACACTGCACTGAGAGATGAGAAATCTCTACTATTTTCTTCAAAGCAGCTAACTTAATCATTCCGGGCTAGTCACCTTTCCCCTGTTTTCTTTATTGGTAAACCAAGGATAATACCTCATGCCTCCTCACCAAGCATGTGGTAAGGATTAATTAGATAAATATGAGCAGAGCCCTCAGCGCTCCTTGGGGTGGAGGTGTTTATCGGAGGTATTAATGTCATTATCATTATTATACCATTTCACGTGGATAAGAAGTAAAACTCAAAGCTATTTGAGATGGAAAAGATTTCTTTGGCCTGCCAAATCCTGTCCTGCAACTCCTGTAAGGAGAGGGGCAAGATCAAGTGAGTCCCTTGATAGAATACAGAGAATGGAGTAAACTGATAGTCACTTGACCATAGCCAAAAGTTTGTGCTAATGAGCTTAATAGTATTTACTTGGTGGGTGTCCAGAACAGCTGTCCTTTTTTGTTGCAGGTGCCAGAACCAAAGCCAAAGCAAGTCTGGATTTAGCAAATCCAATTACTTCTCAGGATTTGTTCCCTTCCGAGAAAGGACTTATCATAATCACTCGTTGATAATAGATACCCTGTTAAGTTGATACTGGATGCTCATAGCCAGATTGAAGGATTCATTTTTTTTTCTCTCTTAAAAACACTACTTTCACTTGATTTAATAAGGCTTATCAGACATGTTTTACATTGAGAACAAGAATTTGTCTTGGATAATGATAACACCAAACAACTCATTGCAGATTCTCTTGATTTGATAGCACCCCTACAAGAATTGCATTTTAATTGTTACCTCGCTCACAAAGATATTTCTTGATTAGTTTTTTTCTTGTCTGCAAGAGCAAAAAGGGAATTCAGAGGACATCCTAATTATAAACTAAAATGGATCATCACACAAGTAGCTTATTATGAGATGTAAAACCCCAATGAAAAATGAATATACTCTTTCTCAAATAGGGTAAGCTGTGTGCATGTTTTAATAATCCAGAACACCTGGATGTGTCACATCCAAATAGAAGGCAGAGATGTAAGGTGAAGGTGACCTTGTAATAAGGAAGAATTCGCGTATGGAAGGAGGATGCTTGAGTGAGCAGACTAACTGGCAACTGAAATTAGAAAACCCTCCCAATCAGTAGAGAGAGCATACATTGGCAGAATCACTGAAATGACATTGACATCCGATAGCTCACAGGCTGTTTGAACACAAGCAAGCCTGTTAGGGTACCTTTCTTAAAGAGTTTGCTTGTTTATTCATTATTATTATTTTGCTGAGAGGAAGAGCAGAATGAAAAACCCACATTTGGTTTGGAAAAATGCATAAATTCTATCTTTAGCTGTGCTTCAGCTAGTTTGAATTTTCTGTCATTAGCTGTTTTCTTTCACTAGGTAAGACAGAACTTGCTTTATTGGATTATTTTGACAAAAGCTTCATCTATAATAAAGAATATATGTTGTAAGAAATTCTTTATAAAAATATCTTCTTCCAGTTTACAGCGCTAAGAAAATATTTCAGTAACTTTTTGGTCAATGGTGGGCTTTATAAAGTACCTTTTTTTGGTTACACTTTGTTATATTTCTCTATCTGATACTCTATTTTTTGATGCACGGAAGCTTTCTACTCAAAAATGATATTTTTGGTGGGGTAGTGTGTTTGGCTCATACATTTCCCAATTTCTTTTGCTTCTTCTTGCCCTGACTTCAAACTGTATAATTTTCCCTAGAGAAAATACATTCCACGGTTTCAGAGACTGTCCCAATTTCTTGCTTCAGTCAAACAAACAACAGAAAGAAATGTCCTAGGCATCCAATAATATTTACTATACAGCCTATTCCTACAGAATGCCCAAATAGGATGGGATTGACCAGTTCATATGAAAAATGTGGTGTATATCCCCATGCAAGGCAGGAGTTTGGAAACTTAAACTAGAACTACCCATTTGTAGGTTGCAGGTTGTTAATGCCAATATATTTTCACCATAGTCTGTGTAGAGTTAGCATCAATTAGGTTTATAAAACATTGTCTCCTGATAATGACTCAAGTTTTCATCTTTCCTGTAGTTAGCTCTCTAAACACTTATTAAATGTGTACTTTATGCACACTTTTCTTCATTTCCATTATTCTTTGGTTATTTAAGTTCCATGTGAATTTAAAAGTCTGTGTCTTAACAGTCCCCTCAAAGATGTTTATTTTCCTCTAATTTTCAGTGAGAAAAATTTCTAAGGAGAGTAAATGCCATTTGCATTCTGTCCATTTTGGTGATGTCACAGCTATTTTACAGACTCATTCATCATGTGTAAGTATGTATGTGCAAAACCTTATAGTAATCATATATCTCAGCTCTCATTTGATCAGGGGGTTAAAATGTCTACAGAGAGACAATTATTTATTTGATCATATCTAATTACCAAATAGTCTGAATCTGGAAAAACCTTTTCTAAAAGAGAAGGTGGGCTAGGCTAGACAGCAGCCAGACTTTGCTGGTAGGGATCTCCATTTTCTTGGCCGTGCATACCCAACCCTGAATGTTTTTCTCTAACTCACAAGCTGTATGTTACATTTAGGAATACATATAAATGGAAAATGTACTTGCTAATAAATGAGAACTTTGACAACTTTGTTTTTATATATTTTTAATGGATTTAAAAATTATATGTAAGTTGCTGTATGTTGTCATCATGGGAATTATCATTCAGCAAATCAGTTTATAAGTGCAATGCAACTCGTTCAGTATCACCTCCTGACATCCTTCTTCCTATCCCCCCAATCCTACCCTTCCCCTCAATTCACTTAATTTCACAGGATATCTATTGATTATTATGACTGCATTCTCTCCATCCTTCACCTCTTCATTTCTTTGGCTCCTTTTTTTGACCTTCCTCTCCACACCTTTCAAGTCACACCTTTCATTTTCCTGGCATTCATTTTGTTGGACTCTGAGTCATTTTTTCTAAGGAATTACACCATTTGATTTCTCTCCTGCAAATACCATACTTTGGTTAGCACATCTGTGTATACTTGCATAGAACATTCTATGTAGTTACATTGTACATTTCTTTTTTTTTTTTGTTCCTCAGTTCTTCATTTTGTTTTAATGATTACATGATTTCATATTATTACAGGAAAACATGGAAGGAAAGAAGGTAGAGTACTTCCAAGTGTGGTGAACAGTCCACAGAACATTCTCTACTATGAGTTTAGGGGTGGAAGAAAAGGGCAAACATTTGACAAATACCTGACTTTTATGAGTTACTTTTGTTACTCCTAGGGGCTTTTGAAAATTTTCATGCCCACTGAGATACATTCACTGGCAGGAAAACACACAAACCCATTTGTCTTAGGCACATGATGTAAAACTCACGCACCCCCCCCCCCCGCCCCACACAAAGTAGTTATGAACAGATGTGCAATTTGTTCAGAGACACCCTACTTTGTCAGTCTGATCTCACACTAACCAGATCTCTCTCTCTCTCTCTCCTCTCTCTCTCTCTCCCTCCTCACTATCTTTCTCTCTCTCCTTCCCTCCTTCTTTCTCCCCCCCCTTCTTTTTGGTGTTGATACTCAAGGCCTGAGTACTGTCCCTTAGTGCTTTGCTCAAGGATGGTGCTCTAATATTGGAGCACAGCTCCACTTCCAGGTTTTTGCTTGCTAATTGGAGATAAGGAGTGTCATGAACTTTCCTGCCTGGGCTGGCTTTGAATCCTCCGATTCAGCCTTTTAAGTAGCTAGGGTTTGAGGCATGAGCCAATGGCACCTAACCAGATATTTCTGTATGTGTTTTTTTTTTTTTTTCTGCCACATTTTAAAGTTCCGTTTATATTCACAGTTTTCCACAAACCTAGTGTCAAGTAAAAACTCCACTGGCTTCCAGGGAGCACCTGGGTCTGGCACTGAAAACTTGTTGGTTAGTTTCATATATATATATACATACATACATATATATGTATGTCTACATATGTATATATATCGACATATATATGTATACATATATATGTATATATACAGTGCCCAGGCCCAGAATTCAAGCCCATATACATATATATATATATATATATATATATATATATATGCAAACATTCTTTATCCTTTTGGCCCAGATGCTAGACTGAGTTTAGCATCCTTACATATTTGAAGTCTCCATCTACTTTAAGACAGACTCTTCAATTTCTGTAAAGCACTCAGAGGGCAGATTTTGAAAGCTCATTCCCTGAATTTTCTTTTGCATGTTTGTGGATTATCTTCGTGTCAACATTTATTTGAATGCAGTCTGGCCCTTCTTTCCACCTTTTTTTTTAAATTCCAGAAAACTTCTTCCCACGTTAAGCTGGAAAAGGGGTTGTTGTGCTGGTTTATTTATTTTTATTTATTTTGTTTTATAGTTTCTTTATGAAATGGTGGTACATATATATAACTTCAAAGGCAGAATAAACAGTCTGACTCAGTGGTAGAGCACTTGCAGAGTGTGTGCCAAGGCCCCAGCACTTAAACAAAATAAAAAGATGAAATAATAGAAAATAAGGAATGTATATTGTACATTTCTTATGTCTTTAATAAATATTTATTGACTTTCTTTCATATGCTTACTATTCCATGTTTTTGATAATTTGTGAGGAAGACTAGTTCCAAAATAATCAATATAGTCTGCCATTTGATTTCAGCCTTTGACTATTTTTTTTTTTAATGTCTGGAAGCTAAGATTGGCAAATTAGTATTTTTCTTATCTAGATACTACTTTCCTAATCTTGTCAGGAGTAGGTTAGATTCTCGGGATGGAGAAAAATTTTCAAGGATATTTATAATATACGTGTAGTATAGATATGTAGAGAGATGAGGATCATCATATCTATCTATCAGTCTGTGTTTATTTATCTGAAAGCCTGTTAAGTTAGATAACTCTGAGTGTTTATGTATGTTATTATCTTTCTTGAAGAGAAGAGTGATTTTTATTCTACTGTACATTTTATGCAGTGCTTCCTGATTAATTTATTTATGAAATTGACCCTACCACATTCTCTGTCATTCTCATTTCATCTGGCTGTAGCATATCTTCACATTTTTTTTCTGAAAATGACTGAGGCTTTAATAGTAATTTGAAAGTCTAGCAACACATTGGTGATGATAGAAAGCAGATTTAATTTTCAGTGAAATATTTATGGGTGTGATTAGTTCTTCCCGGGGTTGTGTATTATTTTTTATATTATTTTCTGCCTACTCATGCCTCCTGCATTAATCATCCTACCTTCCTTAAAAATACCAGATTATTATGTCACTGCTTTTAAGCATTTTTTGTAATATGAACAGAATATTATTTGAAAAAAATACCTACACATTAAGTTTAATCTTTTTCCACCAACTTACCTGTTTATGCATGCTTTCTATTATGGAGGAATCTTAATAATGATATTTATGCCAGGCATTGCTGGCTTAAGCCTGTAATCGTAGCTACTCAGGAGGCTGAGATCTGAGGATTGTGGTACAAAGCCAGCCCAGGCAGGAACGTCCATGAGACTCTTATCTCCAATTAACCACCAGAAAACCAGAAGTGGTGCTGTGACTCAAGTTGTAGAGCACTAGCTTTGAGCTGAAGAGCTCAGGGACAGTGCCCAGGCCCAGAATTCAAGCCCATGACTGACAATAAATAAATAAATTACCAAAAAAGCAATACCACTTATTGAAGACACCTTGTTATAGATTTACTTCTAAGTATGTTTTATGTTCTTGTTGGCTGGAAACTTACCTTCCCCTCTCACATTAGAGCAATCCAAAATTGGAGAGAATCACTGATTAGTAAAATTTCATGAGTATAACATAAATCAGTTTTCTATTTCTTAAATTGGCTTTCAAAAACTGTCTTTATTAGTGAATAATTTGTAGGTGCTCTGTTTTCAAACTCAAAAAATCAAAATGCAAACCAGATAATTTGGTAAGTGTTGACATTTTTAGCAGTTTAATTTATTGATTACTTATGACATGTGTTGCAATGAGTGTGTGAATGTGTATTAGCCCTGCCCTTCAAGGAGTATATAGTCTAGTGGGAAAGACATACATGGAGAAATATTGATTTCATGTTGTAATCCCAAAGCAAAGTAAGCTCTTTTAAGTTTTAAGCCATTTCATAATCTTTTTTATTACATAAACCCCTGATTTTTCATTAAATGTTTTGAAATTAGGTAAAAAGAAAAGTCCACATGCAGCTTTTGAATATATTATTATCAGCACAAGCAGTAAGGGTGAAAAGCTACCACAAAAGGTTTTTTCGTTCATATGCGGGACTTTTTTGTAGTTGAGTTAGCATTAAATGAAATAGGGTTGCATTATGGAGGGGATACCGGAAAAGATATTTTTGTTTGCTTTGAGTCTTGCCAGGTTAGTACTTACTTTTCATCCACCTTGACTGTGGAGATTTTTGTTAGTGATAACAGGTGCGTAGCGAGATCTACATCATCATTGCACATTTAGACAATGACACATGGGAGTTATACAGGACATTCCTCATCCTTTTGGCAAAGATGCTAGACTGAGTTTGGCATGATTATATTTGAAGTCTCCATCTACTTTAGGACAGACTCTTCGATTTCTGTAAAGCACCCAAAGGGCACATTTTGAAAGGGTACTCCCTGAATTTGCTTTTGCATGTTTGTGGATTATCTTCATGTCAACATTTATTTGAATGCAGTTTGGCCCTTCTTTCCACCTTTTTTTTTCTTCCAGAAACCTTCTTCTTCCCACATTAAGCTGGAAGAGGGATTGTTGTGCTGGTTTATTTATTTTTATTTTATAATTTCTTTATGAAATGGTGTTACAGTAAAAAAAAAAAAAAACTCAAGATTTACTCCCAAGCTGTCAACTATAGCCAAGCCACAAGAGGGAGAAATAAATGTTTGTAAGAGGAATTCTAGAAGCAATCTCTTTTATGGATGTTGGTCGGCATGTTTGAACTTAGCAGAACCTATGGGGGATTATTTTCTAGTGAGCAAGGAGACATGGATGAACAATGAAAACCTAGGATTTATTATTTCTGAGTAGAATATAACCCTATGCAATTGGTGCTCTCATTTCTTCTCTTGACTGATACCAGAAGTTTAGTAGGAAGACGCATGCTTTGTCTCATACCAAAGTCTCTATTAATATACATGATTTGCCTGTCTTACTCACAAACATACACAGATACACACTGCCATTTATATACAAAGCTGCCAGTGATTTGGACAGTGTAATTTATGGACAAGATAGGTTCTGTTTTCTAAATCCTGAAGTAATTACTTTATTTCTTGAAGCATGAGATTTGATTATCTATTTATTATTATGCATACTGCATAGTATTTTTTTCTGTCACTAGATGCAGCTGTTCTTGAAAACAAACTCTTTTTAAGTCATTTCATTTATTTGAGTTTTTAAAATTTTATTTTACTGTAAAGGTGATGTACAGAGGGGTTTACAGTTACATAAATAAGGTAATAAGGACATTTCTTGTCAAACTGTGCTATCTTCTCCATTATTTTTCTCCCACTTTCCCTCCCCCCCCTCACTTTCTCCTCCAAGTTATAAAGTTCATTTCCAACATAGTGTCTTGTGAGTATTGCTGTTGCATTGGGTCCATTGTCCTTTTGGTCCATCATTTTGTTAAGAAATGTTCAACATCTCTGGCCATAAAAGAAATGCAAATTAAAACCACATTGAGATTCTACTTCACCCCAGTTAGAATGGCCGTTATCAAGAAAACAAATTATAACAGGTGCTGGTGAGGATGTGGCCAAAGGAAATGCTACTACATTGTTAGTGGGAATGTAAACTGGTTCAACCACTCTGGAAAGCAGTATGGAGGTTCCTCTAAAGACTAAATATAGAGCTCCCTTATGACTCAGCAATCCCATTCCCAGGCATTTACCCAAATGACCACAAACAAGGCCACACTAAAGCTACTGGCACAACTATATTTATCATAGCATTATTTACCATAGCTAAGATATGGAACTAACCCAGATGCCCTGAGTAGATGAATGGATCAAGAAAATGTGGTATATATACACAATGGAATTCTATGCTTTCATCAGAAAGAACAATATCATCCCATTCATAAGGAAATGGAAAGATTTATAAAAAATCATATTATGTGAAATAAGCCAGGCCCAAAGAACCATAGGCTCTATGGTTTCTCCCATTTGTAATAACTATTGTATGTCTAGGATAGTCCTAGTAGAGGAATTTCTTCCATTCTGTGTTTCTGGCTCCCTTCTCAAAGATTATGTGGCCATAGATCTGTGGATTCATGTCTGGGTCTTCAATTCTATCTCATTGGTCTTCAGGCCTGATCATGTACCAGTACCAAGCTATTTTTTTTTTTTAATAACTAAAGCTTTGTAATAGAGTTTGCAGTTTGGTATTGATATTCCTCCAGCATTGTTCTTCCTGCTAAGAATTGTTTTGCTATTCAGGGTCTTATATTATTCCAACATATTGAATTCTTGACTACATTCTCCCCATCTTCTCCTCTCCCTTTTCCCCTTTGTATCACACCCCTTTCAAATACCTGCTTATTGGTGTGTGTGTGTGTGTGTCTGTATGTGTGCTTGTTGAACTTTTACAACAGTACCATAGATTTATGATTATTTTTTATTCAACACTTCAGAAAGTTCACATAATATGATCTCATTTTATAAAATACATTACAAAGTTCTTTCATAAATGTGTGAGTATACATTGTGTCTATGTGTATTAAATATGTATAAATACTAGGTGATATTGTTGCTGAAGCATCTTATTTCCTTACAGACTTTGTTTCCTGTACTGGAAATAGGAGAAAACTTCATTCAGAATTCCCAATGCTACAACTAGTGATGACTCACAATTTATTTCTACCTCCTGAAGTTGTTGAATTTGTTTGAAGGGTCTCCATAACTCCAGTGAAAAGTACAACAGTTAAACTTCTTAGGCATTTCTGTATTTTTGGTCTATAGGTTTCTGTGCTGTTTTTTTCCTACCCAAGTGAGTGTAAATACTCTCTCTCTCTCTTTTTTCAAGAAACCTTTATAATTACTTGTTTGGGAAAACGATGCAAGCTGCATATTTACAATCTTTTATTGTTTCAACAATGATGATGTACAGAGGGGGTACAGTTAGATAAGTCAGGTAATGAGCACATTTCTATTTAGAGAATGTTATCTCTCCCCTTGCTCGCAGTTTCCCCCTCCTGTCTCCACCCACAAGTTGAATAGTTCATTTTCCAACATAGTGCCTACTGAGTATCACTGCTGCATTTGTTTACCCTTTGTCCCTCTACTTCTGTGCCCTGCTCTGACTTTACCCTCTTAAAGACAGATAAATGAACAAAGAAGACAAACAAGGAAGGAAAACAGAAATAACAATAAAAAACTCTTGTTTCTGTTTCCTGGAGTTCATTTTGATAAATATTATTTTAAATGATCAGATGAACGTAGGTATTGCACCTTTGTGTTTCTCTCCTAAGAATATACTCCTTTGGTCTCATTGTGTGTGAATGCCTAGTCTTGTATAATTGCTCATGTCCTAGTGATTTTTAGATCTAGCTTCCTCATATAAGAGAAAATATCTACCATTTGTGTTTCTGAGCTTGGCTTACTTCCGTCACAAGCTACATTAAAAATTATCTCTAAGTACTTATAAAAAGCAGTTACCACCAGTCAATAAAAAATAAAGCAGTTTATGAATACAGTGCGTCTTGATCAATGTTACCCCTTTCAACATTCTTATCCATCCCTCCCAACACATACCCTCATTTTTCTTAAAATTTGTAGGGTATAAATTGATAATTTGACTATATACTCCTTTCTTTCTTCTTTTCGTTCATCTACCCCCACAAAGTACATCTTTAATCTGCTTTTTTTTTATTACATTACAAAGTTTAGGGAGAATGAAGAAACATATACATTTGTGTTTGCCTTCATCTTGGACTAGATGCACTCTTCATCCACCTCCTTTTTCTCTCCCTCCCTCCCTCCCTCCCTCCCTCCCTTCTTTCCTTCCTTCCTTCCTTCCTTCCTTCCTTCCTTCCTTCCTTCCTTCCTTCCTTCCTTCCTTCCTTCCTTCCTTCCTTCCTTTCTTTCTGTTTTTTTAATGAGATGTCCTCTCTAATAACTCTGGTAGCCCCACAAATCCACCATATTTTTAAACTGTTTTAGGCAAAACAACTTCAAAAATGTCATCCACAAGGCCTTTAATTTACCATTACCTTTGTGTCATCTTAGCTTAAGAAAAAAGAGAAAAAGAAAAAAATGTTTATGAATTATACTTTTCATTCTCCACTCTAAAACTATGGAAGATTTACTATTTCTTGCTTTGTTCCTTTATAAAACATTATTTCAATGAAGGAAGATACCCTAAGCTCAGTATATTCTAATTTACTATTCTGCATATAATAAATTTATTTTCAAGAAGCAAATCTTTTTAAATTCAGACCACAAAGCATTTAAATAATAACTCACTTGTAGCAAAGTATTTAAATAAAAATTCCTTGAAAATAAATGTTAAAAAAGCTTGACTTAGAACTATTATTCTAAATTTGGATGCTGATAGTCATGTTTCTAATTCTAGTTATTGAAGAGGCCGAGATCTGAGGATCATAGTATGAAACTAACCAAGGCAGAAAAGTTCATGAAACTTTTATCTCTAATTAACCAGCATGGAGTTGTGGCTCAAGTAGAGAATCCCAACCTTGTGAGAAAAGCCAAATGAGACTGCTGGTCTTGAATTCAAAGCTCAGAAGTGGCACACCCTAAAAATAAACAACCCCAAAACATTTTAAAAACATCAAGTTGAATCATTTCCTTTTACATGTAAGAGAATTAAAATAATAGTATCCTCCCTTTTTTATGAACCAATCAAGGACTTGTTTAATAAATGAAACACACACACACACACACACACACACATACACACACACACACACACACACACACACACTTACATATATAGTATTACATTTTAGGAGGTAAAGAGATTTCAGTTAATAAATCTTGTTTTTATAACAAGATTTTCTTTTTTTTATTGTGAAAATACACTACAGAGGGGTTACAATTACATGGGCAAGGTAATGAGTACATTTTTTTTATCAAGCATTGTTGCCTCCTCCTTTGTTTCCCCTTCCCATCCCTTCCCATCTGCTCCCATCTGCCCCCTCCACCCCCACCTTGCACATCTCCCCCACCAAGCCAAAGTTGTGAAGTTCGTTTTTCCACATAACGTCTTGTACATCTTATTGTTGCAATGGGTCCACCTGTATCCCTATTTAAGCAATTTGTTTTTCCCTTCCCCTCCCCAAATTATACCCAACATCTAATACAGTGAAAACAGGGGTTATACCATTGGGGAGGGACATACAAGGCAACAAAGAAATCATCTTATAAATATAACAAGATTTTCTTAATTCCAAGAAAATAGATGAATACAAAACAGTATCCCTTTTAAAGATCAAATGAAAAAAAAAGTAAGTTCCATATACAGGGTAGGCTCACTGTGTAAACTCTGAAGGCGACAGGAATATAGTCGTTTAAGGCAACTTGAGCAACACTGACTGCCATAATGCTATACTGTCATAAGCCATTCTTGAGAATCCCAGAAGACCAAAGCTTCCCTTTGCACATCAATCATTACTATGGTATTGAATGGATAACTAATGATGCAGTTGGCCTATGGTTATATTCATGTCTTTTTGTAGGAGAGCAATAATCTTCACATTTTTGTTTTAGCCTAGGGCAGAGCAGGGAATGAGAACAAAAATTTTCTATTTTCTGTCCAAAGGATGGAAATGCTACCCCAGAGGCTTCTCATGCGGAAAGCTGAATCTATGATTCATTCTCAAATGAAGCTCACCTACTTACCAATAAATCCAAGTCTCAATTTTTTTGGGGGGGAGAGAGGGTGGTAAAAACTTAAAACAGATTGCTGCACCTTACTACATTCATCCCAGACATGTATCAGTTAAGAATTAGATGAGTAATTGAGAAATTATTGCTGCTATGGATAATGTAATTATTACTGTCCAAATGAAGTCACTTCAGTAATCTCAAAACTGTGGGTCATCATCCATGTGCAGTGGTGATGTCTGGGACACAATCAGGTTCAACCCAGGTGCTTTGCTGGAAAACTGCCAATTGATAATAGGCATAGTATGAGAGCAATATCCCGGTGAGATCAAACCATCTACAATAGAGGTAGAGAGAAAATGTCATCTAGTACACGTAACATTACCACAGTTTATAGCTTCCTTCTCCAGTGATCTCCTACTATCTTTTGTCTTTCACATAACAGATTCCCATAGTGTCTTCATTGTTTAAGTATACCCACTTAATATTTATTATGGTGACTGTTAAGTATACCCACTTATCATTTTATATCATAGCACAGCATCATGCTATGATTTAATCTTTATATCCTGTTCTCAGTATATATCTAAATTTCTCAGAATTTTCAGTAATGCTACATTCCACTTTCAACATCCCACTTTCCATCCACTGATTAACTAGGTGGTACTGGGAAAGTCATTCTATGAGTGTGATCCTATTTTGGCTCATATACAAAAGTGATTAAAACACATTTTTTATGACCAAATATAGTGGCTTGTTTTATCTATTGACTGAAATAGATGTCCTAGTTGAGGTTAGTATTTTTGTCACATGGAACTGAATAAAATGCAGGATGTAATATTTCTGATAAATATAAGACACCGTTGCATCCTTTCCTATAATTCTATAAAGCCAAAACAGCTTCTATGTATTCTACATTCTATGTATTTGAAACACATACATTTCTACCTTTAGCAAAAGATTGTGAGATGTATTTTGGGAGGTGTAACAGTCCTGTATTACCTAGAGGACAGTGGGCATGAAATTCTCCAGTTCCAGGGTCTATGGAGATGGAAGCTGCCATCAATGTTTCTATATATTGTTTGCATCAAAAGGTTAATGCAAGACTTAAGAGATACTTATATTCTCAGCTTTTCAGTTTCTTCCTGTTATTTTGTATTATGTTCCACAATATATCACTCCAAATTGAATTTAACTATTAGTTGCTTTTCAGTGGCAAAATATCACTCAAATAAGCATTGATAAATTTTATAGGTTTAAAAGTTTAAAAGCCTCATATCATATACTACTAATAACTACTTTCTACATGTATTATCTATATTTTTAATAAATGCATACCATAAAATATTTTTTAATAAATGCATGCCATGAAATGTTTTGTGTTTATAGAATTTATCGTGTGTACATGTTTTCTATTTGATTAAAGCATTTTTTGTGTTATGTAACAGTTTATGTTTTCTTAAACTACATACATGTTTAATGTTACATATATATGTAACAGTATGAACCGTATGAACTCAGGGCCTCATGGTCTTGCTTGACTTTTGTACTAGAGCCAACTCTAGTACAGCTTTTTTTGCTGATTATTTAAATAAAGTCTCGAGGACTATTCTTCCTTACTGTCTTCAAACTGTGAACCGGTAAGTTATTATGTGTTACTTGCATTGGTTTTTTTGTTTTTTACTTTTTTATTATTATTAAGGTTTTTTTTTATTGTGAAAATACTGTACAGAGGGGTAACAATTACATGAGCAAGATAATGAGTACATTTCTTATCAAGCATTGTTTCCTCCTCCATTGTTTCCCCTTACCATCCCTGCCCTCCCATCACCTGCCTCCCAGCCACCCCCCCTTGCCCCCACCAAAGTTGTAAAGTTTGTTTTTCGACATAACGTCTTGTACATCTCATTGTTGCAATAGGTGCAAGTGTATCTCTATTTAAAAAAATTGTTTTTTTCCTTCCCCTCCACAAATTATACCATCAAATACAGTGAAAACAGGGGTTTTAGCCATGGGGGAGGGATATACAAAGCAACAAAGAAATCATCTTATAAATATGTTAGAAACAATAACATGAAAGAAAAAAAATTTGAATATTTATCTTGGGATTCATTTCGCCTAACATCAACTTATCTGACCATTTCTGCTTGTCTCAGACATATATTAGTAATTGCAAATAAGGGAAACCATGGGGCCTATATTTCTCTGGGCCTGGCTCACTTCACTTAATATAATTTTTTCCAAGTCTTTCCATTTCCTAACAAATGGGGCAATGTCATTCCTTCTGATAGAGGCATGGAATTCCATTGTGTATGTGTATACTACATTTTCTTGATCCACTCATCTACTGAGGGGCATCTGGGTTAGTTCCATATCTTAGCTATGGTAAATAATGCTGCAATAAACATAGTTGTGCTGGTAGCGTTAGTATGGGCTTGTTTGTGATTATTCAGGTAAATGCCCCAAAGTGGGATTGCCGGATCATAGGGGAGCTCTATGTGGAGTCTTTTGAGGAACCACCATACTACTTTCCAAAGTGGTTGAACAAGTTGAACAATGCAGTAAGGTTCCCTTCTGTCCACATCCCCTCCAGCATCTGCTGTTATCAGAGTTCTTGATTCTAGCCATTCTAACTGGAGTGAGGTGGTATCTCAGTGTTTTTTTGATTTGCATTTCTTTTTTTTGTAGGGGGGGGGCGTCCGGTCATGGGGACTGAACTCTGGGCTTGGGCGGTGTCTCTCAGCTCTTTAGCTCAAGGCTAGCGCTCTACCACTTGAGCCACAGTGCCACTTCTGGCTTTTTTCTTTTTGCTTATGTGGTGCTGAGGAATTGAACCCAGGGCCTCATGCTTGGAAGACAACGGTCTACCACTAAGCTACCTTCCCAGCCTCTTGCATTTCTTTTATGGCTACAGAGGTTGAGCATTTCTTCATGTGTCTATTGGCTATCCTTCTTTCCTCTTCACAGAAGTTTCTCTTTAAGTCTTTAGCCCACTTATTTATTGAGTAGTTGTTTTTTTTTTAGAATTTGTTGTTGGAGGATTTAACTTTTTGAGTTCCAGGTATATTTTAGATATGAGACCCTTGTCTGTTGTATGGCTAGTGAAGATCTCCCAAGCCGTGGGCTTTCTATTTCTCTTGCTAGCTATGTCCTTTGCCATGCAGAAGCTCTGCAACTTCATGAAATTCCATTTGTCTAAACTTACTTTGATTTGTTGTGTTTGTGGGTCTCCATTAATAAAATTTCAGCCTGTGCCATGGAGACGTAAGGTTTCTTCTATTGTATCCTGTAATGTTTTCAGAGTGTCTGCTTTGACTCTGAGGTCTTTAACCCATTTGGAGGGTGATATATAAGGTTCTAGCTTTAGTTTTCTACAAGTGATTAACCAATCTTTCCAGCACCATTTACTGAAGAGGCTGTCTTTCGCCCATTCTATTTTTTTTAGCTCCCTTATCGAAGATTAGATGGCTATAGGTCTGTTGGTTCATTTCTGGGTTTTCAATTCTATTCCATTGGTCCTGAGGTCTGTTCTTGTGCCAGTACCAAGCTGTTTTGATTACTATGGCCTTTATTCCACTTTTTCTTGATCCATTCATCTACTGAAGGGTATCTGGGTTGTTTCCATATCTTAGCTATGGTAAATAATTCTGCAATAAACATAGTTGTGCTGGTATCTTTAGTATGGTCTTGTTTGTGAGCATTTGGGTAAATGCCCCAAAATGGGATTGCTGGGTCATAGGAGAGCTCTATGTGGAGTCTTTTGAGGAACCTCCATACTGCTTTCCAAAGTGGTTGAACAAGTTTACACTCCCACCAACAATGCAGTAGGGTTCCCTTCTGTCCACATCCTCTCCAGCATCTGTTATTAGAGGTCTTGATTATAGTCATTCTAACTGGGGTAAGGTGGAATCTCAATGTTGTTTTTATTTGCATTTCTTTTATGGCTAGAGAGGTTGAGAATTTCTTCATATGTCTGTTGGTCATTCTTATTTACTTTTCACAGAAGTTTCTCTTTAAGTCTTTACCCAATTATTTATTGGGCAGTTGTTTCTTTGAGGGTTTGTTGTTGGGGGATTTAATTTTTTGAGTTCCAAGTATATTTTAGATATGAGACCCTTGTCTGTTGTATGGCTAGTGAAGATCTTCTCCCAATCCATGGGCTTTCTATTGATCTTGCTAGCTATGTCTAGCTACCTATGTCTGCCATGCAGAAGCTCTGCAACTTCATGCAATTCCATTTGTCCAACCTTTCTTTGATTTGTTGTGTTTAAAACCAATGCAAATGGCTCCAGGCTGGGCTCTGTGAGTGTCTCACTCTCATTGGTTTTTAATATATGCCTGTGTTGACTTCTTTTGAGAAAAGCTCTCCTTTATGATTATATTATTTATAATAGTGTTTTACATTCCATTTCTAATTTTTACAGGTGTTGACAGCTGCAAAATCACATTTTAAATATCTTTATGATATTGCTGTTTTTCTTATTAGAATTTTTTCTTGTATTTTCTTGATATATCTTACCAGAGAATTATTGTGTTGATTTTTTTAAAGGGAGCTTTAATTTTGCTATTTTCTAACTTCTTTTTCTATTTATTCACATTTATCTTTATATTGTCTCCTTGCTTCTTTATTTTTTTCTATTTTTAATGTTAGGCATTGAATTTAGGGCTTTACACAAACTAAGACAGGGCTCTAATACTGAGCTATATTCTGGGCTGCTTTTCTTATTTTTCAGAAACATTTCTTGTCTTTTATTTCAATGTTTTGAATTAAAAATGTATTGTTATTATAACAGTGAAATACAGAGAACTTACACTTATATAAGTCAGGTAATGAGCTCATTTCTTTTTGGACAATATCACCCCTTCCCTCCCTCTCTCCCAGTCTTTCCCTCCCATCTGCATCCATAAATTGTGTAGTTCATTTTCAACATAGTGTCTAGTGAGCACCACTGTTGCATTTATTCACATGATCCCTCCATTTCCATGCCCCCATTCTCCCCCAAACAGATAAATAAACAATCAAGACAAAAAGGAAAATAACCTCTGTTTCCATTTCCTGGAGTTCATTTCTATAAATATTATTTTATAATATCAGAGGCAAATAGCCATTGAATCTTTGTGTGAATCACCTAAGAACATTATTTATATAATTCTTTTAATTGATTATTTCTACTTTTTTGTATTTTTTTTGCTTGATACATTAATTTTTGATAGATATATTTAAATCTCTACTAAAACAGAATTATTTTTTCTTGGCGATTATTTCAGATTTTGCTTTATATATTGAGAGGATAGCACTAAGTATTCATATTCATGATTATTGTATTATTATTCTGTTTATTTTTTCCAAGGGCAATTGTGATTTTATCCTTTAGTTAGTATCTTAAGTTGGAACATATTTTAAACCTTTTCTTCTCCATCTACATACAATTTTATCTAACCAAAAATATTCTATAGGAAACAAGAAAATGCACATCTGGAAATACTAGGGATGCTGTGGTAAAGAAGAGAACTTGTTAGGACCTAGTTTTCTCATCTCTGGTAGATTTCAAGAAGCAATTTTTAGAAGAGAAAGTTTTACACTATGGGCAAGCAAGAATGAGTCTCTTATTGATACTTTTGGCATTCAAACTAGGAAGATAGTCTATATTTCTACATAATAGGACTTGAAGGCTCCTGCTGAACTTAATTCTCATGGTTTCTAAGCTCTCCACCAATAACAAGAAATGGGGGTGTGGGGATAATTACTTAGTGGTAAAGTGCTTGATAGGAAAGAGTCAGATAATTACTGGCTAGTAAAGTGCTTGGAGTTCCTTAACAGCTGTTCAGTGTGTAAATTTAGAACTTAAGTTTAGAGAAAGAAAGAGAAAAAAAAGAGAATATGCTCATAAGTCCATTTTTGGAAGAGGTTTTATCCATCTTGTTCTCTATTATAAGTCTTATTCTTTTTCTTTTCAGAAATACCAGGGTCTTTTTCTGGATTGATTTTTTTTTCTCTTTTTCTCTATATAATTCTGGCTTTTAGTCATCACCCGGGCAGCTTTTGGAAACAAAACGATAACAAAAGCAACATGCAGTCATTTCTTTGTTGTGTGGATTTTTTTCTCTCAGCTTATATAGCCTTTTATCTTTACATGTTCCTTTTGGTCTGCGATTTCTGTATTCATCACCCCACGTCTAGTTGCAGGAAGGATATTATGAGGTGGATGGCTGAGGAGATGGCAGGAATACAGACAATTCAAGTTTTCCATTTTCTTTGTAGATAGAGTTTTAGTAGTTCTCCAAATCTGTATTTATGTTCTCATCAAACCTCCCCTTTAAATAAAGCCGAGATTAGACATTTTCCTTACTTATTCCTCAAATATTTTTAATGGTTCCTATTTTTACAATGTTAACAAGTCACTTTACAACAAATGTAAGATAAAAAGAGTCACTTATATTAAGTGAATTAACTAAATTTGTACAAACTCAGTGGTCCCAGAATCTCCCTCTCCACAAGTCAAGGTAGTTGCTCTCCTAGGCTTCCTTTTTCTAACTCAATGAGAGGGTGGCAGCCTGTGGAAGAAGCTTTCAAAAGGAGATTTTCTGTTGGGTGGTTTTGTCATTTTTCAAATTGTGTGTATCCTGCTGGAGCTTGGGAAATAGGACTTGAAGCAGAATTTTTAAATGGGTAAAATGCCTTCCTAGAAAGTCAGTGCTGATTACATAAGAATTGCCTTTGATGAATGATACATTTACTTTTCTAAAACAATCCTGGTGCTTATTCTGATTCTACTCACATAAAAAATGATTTTTATAACATAAAGGCACTTTAAGATAATTGAAAATGAATTTCTGTGAGTGAATGGTGAGTCAATTTTATTCCTTCCTAGATCGTGTGCATCTAATCTTGGCACAAGGTACTTAAGTCTTGCTTAGTACAGTGTGTGTAGCAGTCATAATTATGCAGAATAAGTCCAGCGGTTAATGTAGCAGGGGCCAAAATATTTAGCTCAATAGGAATCGGCTTAGTCTACAATCTGGCTATTGTCGACAGTGTGTGTGTGTGTGTGTGTGTGTGTGTGTGTGTGTGTGTGTGTGTGTGTGTGTGTGGTTGTGGCGCTCTGGGCTACGACCCCCAAGATGCCAAACCATGTTTATTATGCAGTTTAGACACTCTTCATTTCTTTGAAATCTAGTTTGGCATGCACTGTATTATATTGGCTCTGTTCATGTATAGTTTCCTTCTCTTATGTCTATCATCTTGTCACTGGGATTTCAGACTATTTTAAAGGTAAGTCCACTCAAGTGAAAGTAGTATTATACAATTCTCAATTCTTAAATGTTGCAAGGAACAATTCAGTAATACATTAAATGTATGAAACTACCGAGAAGTGTGATTAGTGTGTATTCCATTACCTTAAGTCTCTCCTTCAGTAATTAGACGTCTAAGAACTGTGTGTTGATCAAAGAGTTCTAGAATTGAATTATATGTAGTGCAGCATTGTTATTTTAACCATGCCGACTTCTAAAGGGAAAGTAGATAGTTTTAGACAGGTTGAAATGTCCACACTCACTTTCTCTTTCACAATTTGCTATATTCTCTTCTCTGAACATTCCATATTGTCGCTCCTTTCTATACCTTTGTTTTTGAATTTTTTTCTGACTAGAATATCATCCCTAAACTTTTTCATATGACTATTTGTCCTTCTATAGTTTACCCAGAAACATGAGGCTATATTAAGAGTTCTCTTCTGTTTTCAAATATCTGTGTAAGGGCTGTTGTCCGACCCCACTTACTACTTTTTTGTTTTTAAAAGATATTTTTATTGTAAAGATACTGTACTGAGGGGTTACAGTTACATAAGTAAGGTAATGAGTACATTTCCTATTGAGCATCGTTACCTTCCCTTTGTTTTTCCCCACCATCCCTTCCCTCCCCACCTCCCCAAATCCTCCCCCGCCCCGCCGCCCCAAGTTGTAAAATTCATTTTCTACATAGTGCCTTGTACATCTCATTGTTACGGTGGGTCAACCTGTATCCTTATTTCAGCATTTTGTTTTTTCCTTCTCCTACCCATATTAGAAAAATGTATATACAAGATGCAGGACACAGGAATCAAATGCAGTGAAAACAGGGCTTACACCATGGGGGAAGAACATATTTACTTCTGAATCACAATTATCTCCGCCATAGACTCTGAATTCAGGGAGCATCACATTATGACTACATCACCAAATGCAGAGCAGATACTCAGTAAATGTTTACTAAGTAAAAGACTAGCTTTTCTTCTCACATGGTAGAAGTGAGGATTTAACTATTTTAACCTAAGATTTTTGTTCACTTTCATTTAGTTCAACTTGCACCCTGAGGGATTTTTATGAATAATTTCCTTTAGCAAGAAGTTTTGTATAAATCAATCAAATGATCAATCAGTAACACATCCTTGACAATATTATGGCAGGAATTTTAGCTGTCATATCATTGTATCTTGAATTTTTTGTGTCATTCTAATTGTATCTGTACTTAAACATTCAAATAAAGAAATGTATTTTTTAAGCATTAAAATGATCAAATCCCAGAAAACTATTGTGGCAAATGATTTTATGCTTTTTAAGCTTAAAAATGGTAGTGTTTCCATGTTCTTATGAAATATAACAAATGATACACTTGCCAGTAGAGGAAAGAGAGATTGCTATTATAGTGATAAACTCAATAAATACTGAAAAGTAAAATGAAATCCTACCTACTCCCATAAACATAGCCTTCCAACTCTATTATGATGTAAATGTAGAAGCACAAATTTGATTCTATTTCTAAATTTCATTTTTCATCATGGTTTGTCTTGTTTCTGGATAAATATGTACACACCTGTGTATATGTTTATATGTGTAATCCTTTATTTAAATCTTTATCTTCTTATTTGTTGTATGGATATGTAGGTTGGTTTCTTCATCCTAGTGATTGTTAATAAGGCTAGAAAAATCATGGGAGTTCAGACAACCCTTCAACAGGCTGATTTCAATTCTCGCATATATATCTATATATGAATATATATTTATATATGTATACATGTATGTATATTTACATACATATCCATATATAGAGAGTAGTAGAATTTCCACATATAACCCTCCATATATAGTGGTTGTTGTACTTCTAGTTTTGTCAAGAACTTCCACACTATTTTCTGTAATAGCTGTACTAATTTGCATCCCTAATAACAGCCATGTAATTATAGAAAAGTTCATAATTTCCATATATATAAACATACTTACATGGAAATAACTATGTTATATAATGGCTTTTTGTTTTTAAATATATTTTTATTATGTTGAAGTAGTTGTACAATAGAATTGCCATTCAACAAAGCAGTTTATGAATACAGTGGACCTTAATCAATGTCACCTCTTTCAACATTCTGGCCCGTGCTTCCCAACCCACTCTTTCCTTCAGTTTTCTTAATTTTGGAGGATATGCATTGAATATTTCCTACACTCTCCTCCTTTTCTCATTTGTCTAACTCCCCACCCCACTTTGACTCCAACCTCTCCCTTTCAAGTACCTGTTTCATAGTGTTTATTTCATTTACTGCTGAGTTAGCCTTTGTAAGGAATTAGATGATTTGAATTCTCTCCTGATAATGGCTTCCCTTATATTTTTCTATTTTGCCTTAGTCAATGATGTTTACCCTTCCTTACAAATTTGAACATAGATATGTCAGGAATATATGTAATGTGGATAAAATTATATCAAATACATGTTTTTTATATTTTTATTGTGAAAATACTGTACAGAGGGGTTACAGTTACATGAACAAGGTAATGAGTACATTTCTTATCAAGCATTGTTGCCTCCTCCTTTGTTTATCCCCGACCTTCCCTCCCTCCCACTTCCACAATTACACTCGCTACACCAGCCCCCCCTCCCCACCCCATATGTCTAAATTGTAAAGTTCGTTGTTCAACATTGTCTTGTACATCTCGTTGTTACAATGGGTCAAACTGTATCTCTATTTAAACATTTCCCTTCCCCTCCCCAAATTATACTGACATCAAATACAGTGAAAACAGGGTTTATACCATGGGGAGGAACATACAAAGAAACAAAAAATATCACATGGTACCTTATAAATATGTTAGAATCAATAGCACAAAAGAAAAAGCCACTTGTGTCCCTATGTTGGAATTCATTTTGCTTAACATCATCTTATCTGGTCATAGGTACATAGCTTTTGACGTTTTCTGCTTGTCCCCGACATATACTAGTTATTGCAAATAAAGGAAACCATAGGACCTATGTTTCTTTGGGCCTGGCTAATTTCACTTAATGTAATTGTATTTACTGAGTCATTTAAAATTAAACTTTCAATAAATAAAGTATATATTACACATTTTCAAATGTTTCTTTATGCTTTTAAAAACATTTTAAAATACAATCTAATTATACATATACTTAAAAGATTCTTAGATGGTTATATATATATATATAAAATATTTTATTATGGATGGTAAAATGCGCAAACTTTTCCAGTTACTACTTGCTTAAATAAAAGAGTAGAATTCATTTTGTAAATTGGACTTGGGTCTTCCAAGATTGCTAAGTGTTCATCTCAATGTTAACCATTTATTTATTAAGGCACACTAGTATCCATAAAATGAAGTTTAGCATTTTTAAATATGAAGGTTTGGTTGCATCATTTGCAAATCTTAATTGTCTTTCACATTGTCAATTACTAAATAATTGGGAAGTGTTTTTCACTATTATGTTAGTTGTCAATAGTAAAAGATAAACACTACATGTTCCTGAAATATGTGGAAACTAAACAAGTGATTTCTAAGAACTAGAGAATAGAATAGTGGTTGCCAGAGCCTGGAAGTGAGTAGAGTTAGAAAGGTTAATGAGGCAGGGTTATAATGGATAAGAGGAGCAACTTGTAATGTTCTATAGAAAAGGAAGGTAATTGTGGTTGCCTAAATAGCTGAATATTTCAATATAGCAAATAGAGGTTTTGAATTATGCCAGAGATGCTATGCCAATTTCCCTTATTTGATCATTGCTCATTGTGTGGACATATTGAAGTGGTAACACTGCACTTCAAATGTGTGTACATTTTCTGTACAACTATAAATATTTTAAGAGAAAAATTCTTTTGGATTGAATGTGCTTTTCAGAATTTCTATAGCATTTCAACTTTTCATTTATTGAGTTTTTTTTTAACATGAAGACTTTTTTGTTTTGTTTTGGTAAAATTTACATCCAGATTAAGAATTTTATTTTTTCTAAGTTTATTGAATTGTGTTCATTTGCTTCTTAAGTTACCTTAAAACTATTTTTAATCATTTCTTTTCAAGAACTGAATTCATTTTCTTTTCTTTGGAGTCTGTTGCTAACATGCTACTGTATTCCTTTGGAGGCATCTTGTTATCTTATTTATTTCATATTTCTAAAAGGTGATCAGAAATGAATATTTGTCAATCTGTCAGATCAGTTGCTTCTACCAATTTTATACAATTTTTAAGTAAAATATCTGCTGGAGATGTTTTCATGGGGACTTTGGCTTTGGTACTTGATCAACGCAATAGTATAGAACAGAGTCCCTGTTGCTTTTTCAGTTAAAATCATATACAGGGTACATGTGGGTTATCTCAACAATCTGGGCTGTGAGAGTGTGTGGGATTGTTTCACTATGTAGGAGCAGACCAGATCTTTCCAGCATTTCTAGTTGTGATGTGTAGGCATGGTGCCACACCTCCCATCGGTATGGCTATGATGCTTTTCAGTATCCCATTAACATTGGGGCTAAGCTGCACTGATAGGAACCAGCAGGGTGTTCATTAGTGTTTTAAGATGGTGCGGGTGCTATTTTGGGTACTGAATTTCTCCTAATAATTTCCCTGGGTTTCATCTGGCTGAGCTTATCAAAGTGGGCTGCCCAGGCTATCTCACTATTTTATGAACCACAGGATAGTGAGTTGGTGACTGGCAACTTCAAGTGGCTTTAGTGTATGGAGTTGTGAAATGGTGCTCTCAACAGGAATTTGGGAAGAGAAGATCACACTGTAGCCTGTGCTCTTTCTCCACAACAGCAATACACTAGGGATTTCCTAGTTCTACAAACTAGACCCAGGTACTGTGAGGGTTGCAGGTTTCTCCAGCAACAAATAGTTCAGTTGTCGGTGGCAGTAGCGGGGTCTGCTAAGTGCCTCCTAGATACCCATTCCTTATTATGCAAAGGCCTACTTGTTAAGGGTTCAACTCAATTGTGGAGAGAATGGCATAGGCTGTGTGCTTTGTTTGTTTCCTTCATTATAAAGCCATTTTGAGTCCTTTCGCTCCTTGGCATATCTGCAACATACAGCCTCCATTAAACTCCAGAGAAAACATAATTGTGATTTCTGATTTCTCTCTCTCTCTCTTTCTCTCTGTCTCTGTCTCTCTGTCTCTCTGTCTCTGTCTCTGTCTGTCTGTCTCTCTCTCTCTCTCTGTCTGTCTCTCTCTCTCTCTCTGTTTGGAGGGAAGCCCTTTTAGTTAGTACCTGTAGTCAGCCATCTTGCTGCCTAACTTCCATAGTTATCAGTTTTTTTTTTTGTTACTGACAGTGTGTTGTATGTTTTATCAGTAAAATTGTAAACTCTCGAGGAAGATGGACTTGAATTAAATTCCTATTGTATTGTAAACCACTGTGATTTTGTGTTGCTTCTGATAGTAAAGCTGTTTCAAGTTAATAGGGATTTTAGAAGCAAGGTTCTTGAAAATGTTAAATAATGATTGGCTTCCTGTAATGCTGATAATAACCAGTTACAATGTCTACAATGACAAATGTGATAGTGATGATGTTAGATTTGGCTTCTTTCTTCCACGCATCTTCAGGTACAATAAAAAATAATGAGTAAATAGGAGTCAGTAGTTAAATGCATATAAAATTTCAAAAAGAACCTATTCAAGGCAATTTAGAGTCCAGTGATACAGGACATATCTTACATCTGAAATAAGAGCTTTAAATAATACGTAATTTAAACTAATCACTCATAATTTATGATTTTTTTATTGTGAAAATACCATACAGAGGGGTTACAATTACATGGGCAAGGTAATGAGTGCATTTCTTATCAAGCATTGTAGCCTCCTCCTTTGTTTCCTGATTCAGATTTTTTAAAACACAATGTTTCTTAATTTTTTCCACCTTTTGAGTGAAAAAGGTTTATAAATTACCTTATTTTCAAATACATTGAGGTTTTGAAGTCTTTGTGAATTTCTTGCTTACATGTTTTTCTGTACCTTTTCTTTGTTTATGTTTTTTCTTTTTTGCTTTATTTTCTTGTTTTGTTTTGAGACAGGTATTGTTATGTAGCCCTGGCTGGGCTGAGCTCATGATTCTACCATCTCAGCTTTTTGAGTCTTGGAATTATAGGCATTTACTATTAAGCCTGGGTAATATTTTGCTTTTTTCACATTGTACTCATAACTCTACAGTAATCCATACAAATTTAGATAGTATTGTGTTTAAATTTTACTGAAATGTAGTTCTCCTTTCTTGTAGAAATCTATTACATGATATTCAACAAAATTTAATGTTTTCTAGGCATTTTTTACTCTTGAAAGCAGTACTTCTCTAAGCTTTTCAACAGATGCATTGATGTTAATTTGTCTGCATCCATTGAAACAAGATGAAGGACAGAAGAGGCTAGATCAAAAGACAAAACAACTGATGGTGGAGATGTACACAGCTGTGTAGGATGCTCCCTTCCCTGAGTCCTGGGCTGCTGTGGATGTGCATCACTGGAAAAATGGATGTGATTTTGATTCAGATTCAGATTTAAAACTTCGAATGGCAAGAGTTGATTATCTTTCTACATCCAACTATAGAAAAGACAATTATACTTCTCTTTTTTTTATTGTGAGAATACCGTATAAAGGGGTTACAATTACATGGACAAGATAATGAGTACATTTCTTATCAAGCATTGTTGCCTCCTTCATATATTATACTGCTCTTTAAGACAAAGTTCTTTAGTTTTAAGAATCATAACATATGTTTAAGTTTTGCTATGCTTATATAATATACACTTAAATAAAACACCATTCCTCTCTTTTTCCTTTCTGATTTTGAACAGAGCTGCCCATTTTTCTCACTCATTTCCTCAACACTATTTAATACCCATCAGGTGTGAGTATTTGTATTTAAAAACACAATTCACTGTAGAAAACTACATCTCAAATAGATCTAGTCCTGTCCATATACTACAGTAAAATATTCAACCTTATGAAACAGCACACACAATTGATGCCTAGGTCTAAACTATTGTTAGGCATTATCTTTTTATGTCCTAGGAGTAACCACAGACTGGACTTGTTTCATTCAAACTCTTTAGAACCAGCAATGGGAATTTCCTCAACCTAGTAGTATTCATGGCCATGGAATAGAACAAAGGCATTATGTCTATAACCAGCTGAAACAAACAGTCTCAGTTTGAAAGCATGATATTCTTTACTTAAAAGAGGAACAAATAACAGATTTAGCATATTGTAAGTTTATACAGATTCTGACAAGCTAGAATTCCAAGTTCAATGAGAAAACAATCATATTTGTCTTGAGGCTATTTAATCTGTGCCTGAATTTAGAGAGAGGATTTTATACTTTAAATTTTAGGGTTCTGTTTCCTTTCTCAAAGCAAACATACTAAGAGTTTCAAATGAACTATCATCATTGCTGGTAAATAAGCACTCAGACCTGACCTGGCTGTACAAACAGAGTCCATTCTCTGGGTGATCAGAAACAGCAACCTCTGCCCATGGAAGGTGGCTAGATTCATTTACAGACTGCAGAATCTAATTCTTTCTTCTGCAAATGTTGATTAAGCTGAAAGAGGATCCTTTGCAAAGCTAATTCAATAGCATCAGTCTCCTCTCCTGAAAGGCTGGAGGATGAGCTCACTATTACATGAGGCCATTAGCTTTCCCTGCAGCAAAATCCACCATCTGGCCATTTGGCCTGGCCTCTGTTGATTGGTGTGGGAGCTTTTCTAGCATCCTCAGTCTCTGGATAGCAAGTGGGAGAAGTAAAAGTCCAGAGGGGAGGCTGGAGAGCATAAGAGTGCCTTTATCTCTTGGGGAACAAGGTGAGCTCTAAGTGCTGTCTGATAGCACTGGTCCTGATTCTCTCTTGTGCAGCATTAGTCACAGATGACTTGATCATTTATGATCAATGTGACATGGTAGACAGATAAAAGACAACAGCAACTCTTCTTTATAACCATGCAATCTTTAACTTTTAATCCTGTCACTAGACAGCTGATCCAGGAAAGTCACTGAAACATCACTTTTATTAGCAGAAAATGAAGCAATTTTGAAATAATAACCAGCCTAAGTCTGAATCAAACCTAAGTTCACTTCATTGTTGTTCTCTTATGTCTGTCTATGCTGTCCTTATTTTAGTCTCTCTTGGCATGATAGAGTTAGCATTCTGACTAAATTGTTGGGGATAGAGGGGAAAATTGAATATTGTGCTGCCTTTGTTGAATCCCATTCCAGGATTAATTACTGTTAATTTTGCAGCTGCTTTTTGAAGCAGTTTTATCCAGTTCAACATCTGAACGTAGGGAAAGGGAGACATAGGGAAGACAGAGCATAAGTCTCCAATAAAACAATTGATCGGGCTGGAAAGGTGACTCAGTGGTAGAGTGCTTGCCTTGCATGCAAGAGGCCTGGATTTGATTCCTTAGAACCACATAAGCAGAAAAAGTTGGAAGTGGCACTGTGGCTCAAGTGGTAGAGCACTAGCCTTGAGCTGAAGAGCTGAGGGACAGTGCCCAGGCCCAGAGTTCATGCCCCACAACCAAAAAAACCCAAACAAACCCAAAAAACAAAAACAAACAAAAACAACTGATCATTAGCCAAAGGTAGTATTGAAAATATGTTCTTTCATGTGCTTTTATATTGTTAGAAGTTGTAGTCCATTAATAGAGTCGACAAAACATAGCATTTTCTTGTTAGCAGTAGAGGGGTTAGTATAATCCAGTTGGGTGTTTATGTATTTGATCCTGAAACAAATTAAAAAGTTACTCTAGTTATTGAAATAAAAGAATAGGGATGATGGGAAAGAGCTCCTGAGCTGATCCTGATTGATGTTAAAAAGTCCACATGGACAAATCAGGGACCTACTATCAACTTAAGTTTTGGATGGCAGTTTAGTTTACTTTAATAAAAACAATTTTTTTCTCATTTGGAAAAAATTCTCTACTTTTTGAATGTATATTCATTATCATGACCTTTTCATATCACATGCACAGGCAGTACACTTTATGCAAAATGAAATACCACTAATTAGTGAGTCAACTGTAATTGAATCAGTCTTCAAAGTAACACATAAATCAGTATCTAGGGATGTATATTTAAAAAGCACTGTGAAATTTCAGACATTAATTTATGAGAAGAGAAAAGATGTGTGGATAGAGGCATAAACATGCCTAGTCAAGCTTCCTGGAAGAGAGGCTTGATTGGCTCAGTTTCTCTGATTTCTTCTGTCTCTCCTCACTTTAACCTTACTACATCATCATCCCTGCTTTTGATTCAGCTAGTTCATCTGGGTGGGGCTAGTGATAAGAAGGAACCACTTGATTTTGTACCTCTTTCCCATGTACCAAGCCAACTAGTCAAATCATGCAAAAGTTGACCCGATTGGCAATAATTATGAATGCCCTCCTCTTTATAACTCTGATATGGTTATAGGACAGTCACAACATTGTTTATCATGTGCAGACAAGTATTTCCCCAACTGCAGTACAGTGGCTCCAACCTGGCAAAGAAATATGGCGATGAGTGAGGCACAGCCAGCTAAGTCGATCTTTTGGAAGAGGGATAGATTTCAAATGCTATTTCATAGGAAGATTGACAGTTCTAAAGCTGAAAAAATTGTTTCCCTCCAAATGAATAAATATGTATTTATTGAGTGACAACCACTTGGTAAGTGTGCTGAGTTTGTCTCATCACACTTTAAATCTCTGCAGTAGTCATATCAACAAAGGATTCTTAGCTTCATTTCACAGATAGCCAGATATCCAGTGACTGGGTCAAATAAAAGTGATGGAAATTGGAGTACCATTGTTTGTCCATCTACCCCTTCTACTTCCCTTGTTCCCATACTGGGAACATCCTAACAGAGGTAGTGCTAGCTTTGGAAAGTGGAAGGCTGAGCCTGTTCCTTGACCCCTTGGCACCGAATACCTTCCAAAGCACTTACTGTCATGACTACTATTGCTGGTCCACTCCATCTCTACTGGTCACTGAAAAAGCCATAAAAAGCTATTCTCATACCCATGTATTCCCCTGTGAAGGCACTGATGGAACTTGATAAGTTGATTCACACTCTGTAGTTTTCCTCACAGCAAGCAGCTCATCTTCCTCTCAGCTTTCACCTTCAAGGGCTGGCACAGCATGCCTGTGGCAGCTCTTCTACTCAGCTGTCAGACAAAGAGAAGAGAAAAGCAAGGCTGTGACACAATACTCACATTAGGGAAATCTTTCTCCAGCTAGTACTATCTAACCTGGGATTAGTGTGTGAACACAGATTTCATTAAGAAGTGATTGATCACAACACCTGGAACCTCATGCAATGACATTAGCTCCTTCTAATTGCTCTAATGTTCCACTCTGATTTCATGCACGCAAAGCAATCTTTATGCACAAACTATTGATTAATTACATTTTGAAGGCATTTGAGTGTTTTGGTGGATGTCATTTTTAATTAATTAATTAATGTCAGTTGTGGGTCTTGAACTCTGGGCCTGGGTGCTGTCCCTGAGCTCTTTAACTCAAGGTGAGTACTCTACCACTTGAGCCACAGCGCTACTTCTGGTTTTCTGGTGGTTAATTGGAGATGAGAGTCTCACAGATATTCCTGCCCAGGCTGGCTTTGAACCACAATCCTCAGATCTCAGCCTCCTGAGTAGTGAGGATTACAGGCATGAGCCACTGGTGCCTGATTGTGGATGGCATTTTTGTGGTTCTCTCGGATTTTCTTATTTTTCCCTGACTTAGTTTTAACTTGTTCCTCTACTGGCTCCCTTTCTTGCAAATAGTCTCTATAGCTTTCATTTTATACACATTTACATACATGCATACACACATACATTTTATACAATTTTGAAAATCAAAATTATGCATTGTCCTTTATATAGTAACTGATATTGGGATTTGGGTGAGTAACTGGTGTGAATGATGACTCATAAGACATTTTTTTGTTTTATCTGTACAGAATGGTCTCATAAAAACACATTCATATATAAGGATGGTGCTTGTAAATACCCAGGCCAGTTGGATTAGCAGATTGTTTACATGTGAGCACATGTATGTGTGGCTTGTTACTACAGGGCTGCTCATTCCTCTAGGAGAGGTTCTGTTGTTATGTGCGCTATGAAAGTTCAAATAAAGCAAGAACAACAGCTGTAATGTGCCCCATCCAATAATGGCAAAAGGTGAATAAAATTACTCCCTCTGGGAAGTAAAATGCTCATTTAGTGGAAGGAAATTATCATTTCCAAGTAGAACATTTGGCTTCCTGAGAGTGAAAGTGTCGGCACAGCTTGAAAATAACACCTTGAGCTATAATGGTATCCTCTCCCCTCTGAGAGCTGAGCTCTTGTGCCCGGAATTTATCTTTGCAACATCCTTGCAGGTAGGCTTAGGTGTTATTGGCCATCTTTTATGGATAAAGAATCTGTGAGGCTGAAAAATTCGACTATTTGTCCTTGGAATATTAGAAATCAATCTTGATCAGAATTTCTCAACCTTGGGAATATTGACATTTTTGATCAGTTAGTTCTTCTCTGGGAGTTTTAGTGCACTCTGTAGAATTTCAGCAATATCCCTGGTTTTTCTCCACTAGATGCCAGTAATGCATCCACCTCTTTCCCAGTTGTGACAAGCAAAATGTCTCTAAACAGTGTCAAATATCCCCCAAGGGGCAAAATCACATGCAATTTCGAAACATTGGATATAGATTAGTCAGACTGGACATTTCCTGTAACCTATAGGAAACTTGAAACATCACTTGAGATAATCAAGTTAGGCATGACTCTAAGCCCGGCTTTTTGGGAACTGGAAGCCTCAAGTTTGAAGCTAACTCACAAGAAAATTTAACAAGATCCTGTCTCAAAAGGAAAATACAAAATGAGCAGGCCATTGGTGGCACATACCTGTAATCCCAGCTACTCAAGACAGCCTGAACAGGAAAGTCCATGAGACTCTGATCTCCAATTAACTACCAACAAGCCAGAGTAGAGCTGTGACTCAAGGGGTAGAGCACTTACTTTGGAAGCTCAAGGCCTCAAGATCATTCCTCAGCACAGGTGCGACAGGATATATGTGAGAAGATGACAAATTTTCCCAAATAAACAAACTAACATCCTAGAAAATGAACAATTGAAACAATAAAAATTTGCCATGTTTTTTTCTATAGTTTGTCTTATCTGTATTATTAGTACATACTTAGTACTCACCATTGTAATACTTTAGATGTATGACTTACCTAATTTCATAGTTATTCATTTTAATCTAATTTTACACATGAAGTTGTATGAGCATCTAAGCTTGCTTGCCTAAGTTTGCACAGTGAGGAAAGCAGGCTGGCTTCATGTGAATGTAACTTATACACCTGCACAGGGATTGTGTTTAGAAGACCTCATACTTGGTTTAATGATCTTCTGTCACCATATTGAAAACTTTAGTAAGTTTTGAACAAAATACTTCATATTTTATTTGCTTTGGACTTTGTAAAATTTTCTAGTCCTACTTGAAAATTAGAGAGACTAGAAGTGGAGTCCATTAAAGTTCAGAATGTCTAAAGACTATATCCTTAACAATGTCATCATAATCTTTATTATTTTTCATCTTTATTCACTCATTTATTTACTTAGTAATTTGTATGTCAGGAGGGTACAGGCCAATAAACAGACATTTACAATTCAGCATGGTATGTTTAATGAGAGGAAAATCCTGGTTGCTATGGGAGCATATTTTAAGGCACTTAACTTAGTCTAGAAGGATCAGGAAAGTTTACAAGCTGACACACAGGGTTAACAAGAGTTACACAATTAAAAAATGGAGAACAAATGTGATCAGGTCAAAGGAAATAGCAATGCAAATGCCAAGGAGTAAGGGGAAATGCCACACAATTAGGGAATCAAAAATGGCAGCATGGCTGGAGCAATGAATTAGCCAGCTTTCATAGTTGTAGTGTAGTACCAATAACACCTATCTTGGTGTCTTTCATGACAACAAAAGTCTATTCATCACTCATGTTGCCAGTCATATGACATTGGTCTAAGGTGCTATTCTTCAAGTCTATTAGGTCTAAGGCTATGGGAATAATTCTCATAACAGATGAAAAAGATAGAAATGTCTGAACCATAGTTCTTTGATTTCGTATTCTGTTGGTCAATTATGCATGCCTGTCATGAGTAGAGCAGAGGCTTCTTCTAACCTACTGGACACAGCAAGTAACATAGCGATACGTAGGTATGTTTTAGTCCTCTTAAAGGAAATGCAGAGACTAACTGGGAATAATAAAATATTTGAGCATGAGTTAGAGGCAATGAACTGTAAGAGATAGATTTTTGTACAACATCAGGATCTAGGCTATGGGAAGTCATATAGTTCATATCAAAGAGCTAAGGCTCAATTTATTATTTTCTTTTAGGTAATTATTATTTGGTCCTAAGTAGTCTACTCAAAGTCTGCTTTCAGAAAACAATAATAACAATAATGACAAACTCAAAACCAAAGAAGATAAAGTTATTTTGTATTAAAGTAAAAATAATTCTTTTATTTATTTTTATTTTTTGTTGGTCAGTCATGGAGCTTGAACTCAGGGCTTGGGCACTGTCCCAGAGCCTAGCTCAAGGCGAGGGCTGTACCACTGGAACCACAGTTCCACTTCCATTTTTTGAGTGGTTAATTGGAGATAAGAGTCTCACTTGGACTTTTCTGTACTGGCTGACTTTGAACCTCAATCCTCAGATCTCAGCCTCCTGAGCAACTAGGATTAGAGGTGTGAGCCACCAGCTCCTGGCTTTTCTAAAACTTGCAAACACTGTTTTAGAATGTAAGTGTCATATATCTTTAGACTGATATTCTCTTTCTCTCTCTCTCTAGTACTTTGTACTATATACTGCACATATATACTATTGAATACACACACACATATATATTTATCTATGCATGCCTTTTTATTAGTTGATTTTCTCTTTTTGGTCTGTGGTTGTAAATACAGTCTATAATACTTATTATTGATGACTAATTTTATGTCCAATTTATTAGTCATGAGCACATTTTGAATGAAAATATCAATTTCCAATGAGCAAAAACTTGCTACAAAAGATAAGAAATCTATCAGTAGTATACATAAAATAAGCTTAAATAATGATACAAGGTTATCACTCCCAAACACAAGGTATAAATTATACCAAATGAACTTTACTATTTACTTGACTTTTTAGATGGCTTTAACTATATTTGAGACGTGAAATATTGGACTCAATGAACCATGGATACATGAATTATTAGTGTGAATTATTTCAACACTATATCCTTGGTTTATTTAATGTGATTTTTCTCTAAGGTTAAAGTTCCTGGTTTGCTTCTTCTTACATCTCTCTCCCCACAGTACATTACCATACACTGTACATATTGGGCTTTATTTGTTCTATTTTCAGGCTCTCCTAACAAACTAAAAGATGCCCTACAATATACTTGGTATTATTTGAGAGTCTGTGTATTTGCTTTCCCTTTTATATGTGTCTTTCTCCATTCCCAAGTCATATTAAAAGATATTACAAAGTTAAAACAACAAATTTAGAAACACTATTTTTTCTTCAGTGCCAAATCTGACTACAGTTTTCTAATTAAAATACAGAAAATGGATTCTATAACGATGCATTGCTGATGCTTTCAACTTGCTGAATCTTGTGAGATTCTTTCTATAAAACCTTAAAACCTGAGGTTTAAGAACTAACAATCTTAATATGATTTTTTTCCAAGTCTTTCTCATGGAAGCATAGAATACCATGGTGTATTTGTGCTATATTTTCTTGATCCATTAAGTGATGTAAGAAACATTGGCTCCCTGGTTCCCCTTACTTGTAATAATTAGTGTATGTCTAGGATAGTCCTAGTAGAGTATCACAATAGCTCAATAGCTATGTACATATGACAATATAAAATGATGCTAATTGAAATGAACTCCAAGAGTTGCAAAGAAGAGGTTGGTTACTTTTGTTTCTTTAAAATATACTGCGTGAAGTTATTTTTTTTCTTTCATTTTTTTTTTCCTTTGGTTTAGCCTGCTGTCACTGTTTTTGATTTTGGTCTCGTATATATGTTTACCTGATTTGGGGAAGGGAAGGGGAATAACAAAATGTGGAGACAAAGGACAAAGGGTGACCCAATGTAACAGTGATGAGGGAGGGGAATCAGGAAGGGGAAGGTAAGTGGGGAAAAACAAAGGAGGGGGTAACAGCGTTTGACAAGAAATGTACTCATTACCTTAGTTATGTAATTGTAACTCCTCTAACATCACGCTTACACTAAAATAAAATAAAATTTAAAAAAGAGCAATATACTGGGTGCTGATGGCTCATACCTGTAGTCTCCTGCTACTCAGGAGGCTAAGATCTGAGGATCATAATTCAAAGCCAGTCTGGGCAGGAAAGTCTGTAAGATTATTACCTCACACAAACTACTCAGAAAATGGCAAAAGTGGAACTGTGGCTCAAATGGTAGAACACTAGCCTTGAGAAAAAGAAGCTCAGGGACAGTGCCCAGGGCCTAAGTTCAAGCAACAGGACTTGCACAAAAAATAAAACAAAAATAACACCCTGTTCCTAATCGGAAAATTTAGTTACTAGGCCAAAGGAAGTATTTCTTCATAAGCATCCTGGTGACTTGAAGACAGAAAATCATTTTTTCCAACCTATAATAATAAGTACACATTTGTGGCTGTTTTTGCTCATGCTAACCAAAGGATTCTGCACAAGAAAGTATTTTCTTAGGACAGACTAAGTGCCAAATCTTAGAAGAAAAAGTCTATGAAATGGTGTAGCCTGTTTCAACCCAAACTGAAATGCACCTGGTACTGAGGTATAATTGCAAAAGAGAGAGAACATTTCTAGTGTTCTAGAGCACAGAAATGTAACTATAATTGGCAACCATTAATTGAATATTTCAGGCTAGATAATGGAGAGGATGTTGAATGTTTCCCACACAAAAGCATTTTGAGTTTGAAGTGAGAATCAGACCAATTCCCTTGATCTGATCATTATACATTGCTTATATATGCTGGATTGTACCCATAAGTAGATATCATTGCCATGTATCACTTAAAATCTAGGAAGTTAGTTGAAGCATAAAATACTGTTCAGGCAGTCTTCAAGAATTTCATTACTGTTTGAAGGCATTTCTTAGGGTAGTCTACTTAGAACCTGTGCAAGGATCATGTCAAGAGCTTGTTAAACCTGAGTTCTCAGGCTCTCTGGTGACCTACTGGAACCTCATTGAGGTTGGAACTTTGTAACTTGCACCTTTATCAGACTTCCCAGGAGCTTCTTGCATACACTGATGTTTGTGAAGCAATTTACAACAGAATAACAGAAGATAAAAGCTAATTTGCTAACAGTGACTTAGCAGCTCTACCCTCCAGCAGTGTTTCTTAGGGCTTAGCTTAGTTTTAGCAACTCCTGTTATACTTTCATGTGAGGACTTTTAGTTTGGCTTATGGGCTGCAAATCACTAGAAATAACTTCATGATCATCTGACTTTCAACTAATTTAATGATTTAACAAGATCCGAATATTGGCCACTGTGCAATATTCACCAATAAATATTTAAGCATGTTTAGAATTTGGTTCAATGGTGCATTAAAAATGCATTTCCTACTTTTCTTTGCAGTTAGAAAGGAAGTTTGAGATCCGAGTATTTAACATTTAGAGTACCTTCATCTATGAATTCAGCTAAATAATCCCATGATGTAGTGAATGCAGACTTTCACCAAAACTGTGAAAAAATGTTCTGGCAAATAGCAATCTATAGACCAAAACTCTCTATGGATCCCTTACATCTTTAGAACTTGGGACTGTGTTAGAAATGTCAATCTCAGGCTCTACCAAAATTATACTGAATTACAATCTCGTTTAACATGACACCAAAGTAATTGGTGTGAACACTACATTTGAGAAACATTCTATTAAGAACCTAGTATATATTAAACAAAGTCTCAGGATTGTTTGTCTACATAGGATATTAAACTTTCTCTTTGTGGCTAACTATCCTTGTAAAAAATAAATAGTAAAAGATGAGTCATTGATTATTAAGATAGTAGATTATTAAAGACAGAATAAAAAGGATTCTTTCATAAATTAGAAATGTGAGCAGAGTTCACATTATGATCTTTCACTCACTTGAAAGAGTATTAGTTTTAAAGAGATTTTCAAAAAATCTGTGGACTACACAGAAGATAAATATTAAATATAGAAGAATCACTGATGATAAACCTATTTTTGTGATTAGAATCTTGGTAACGGGAATAGAGAAAATTCATAATGGAATCACTGCCTTTGTATTAATAAATGAGAGCTAAATTTTTTGTATTTATTATTATTATTATAAAAAGATTATGTACAGAGGGCTTACAGTTAAATAAGTCAAGTAATGTGTACATTTCTTTTTGGACAATGTCATCGCTTTGCTCGTTCTGTCTAAGATACTTTCATAACATATTTTTCCCTAAACAGAGGGCAAGTCAAAACAGTTTCAGTGTGTACAATAAGAGAATGAGTAATGTGATCTAGGATATTGGTATTATCAAAGACAAATATGTCTATTAATATGAAGATATAAGAATAAATCAAGTGTCAGAGTTCTCCAACAGTTAGCAAAATCCTTGGAATTATTTAAATACAAAATCACATTAATATGTTCTTATATGAAAATCTTATTCAATTTCTAGACATCTCAAGTTGCAGGGCTTGAGCAATGTTATTATTAGTGATTGTGTAGCTAAATTACCTGGTTTGGCCTTAATTAAAACAATGATTCATTTATTCTCTCTTTTGTCAGTGAAGTCTATGTGAGAAATGAAATGTGGGTTTTATAAGTCATTCCTGTAGTCACAATGTCCACATAATTTTACAACCATCTTTACTTAACCTAATTTCATAACTTAACAAGTAGTGTCACAATGTTGACTTCTCTGCAAAATTTAGCAATGAATACTTAATGATATTTACAATTTGGTTTCATTTACAGGCACTTTTGTCTTTTCTTAAATGTAGACTCCTTTAATAGGATCTATTAGGATGACAAATGTTTTCGAACAGACACTGTCCTTTGTCCAGTCATGAATGGGCAAAATATCAATTTTAAAAAACAAAAGAAAAAAAAAACATTAAGATCCATTTAATCAACCATTGTTCCTTTGGTATATGTATTTGTGTATTTGTGGGTAGGGAGGGAGGGTTTGGCCCTAGAAAAAAATGAGGTAATACTGCAAATTTCAGTATTAATCAAATGGTAGGAAACTGTATTCCTGTAAGTACTAGTTCACTACCAACTTACACCCCAAACAGCACTAAGATACACTATTTTAACAATATAGATGCCTATCACTGTTTGATGACTTGGTCAGAGCAGGAGGAGACAATTTTAAACATATAATAGGAAGAAACAATCTCCCTTCTTCCGTTCTTCATTTCATAGCTTTTCAGGTGAACAGAATTTATCTTCTCAGAAGATATATTTAATAATATAGGAAATAATGCAGTCCCAAAGTAGTAAAGCCCACGGAATCAGAGCATCATTTATTCATTATTGGGAGGTGCTGTAGAATGGGAAAATGACTTCTTATGTTTCCATGTGCAAGGAGATGAGACCACTTTTTTTTAATTGTGAAAATACTGTACAGAGGGGTTACAATTACATGGGCCAGGTGATGAGAACATTTGTTATCAAGCATTGTTGCCTTCTCCTTTGTTTCCCCTTCCCAACCCTTCCCATCTTCCCCCCACCCCCAGACCACTTCTTATCTCATGAAATGTACTCTCTCTTTCTTATCTTTCACTTGCTCATCTGTCCAATTGGGAAAAAAAAGCAAAGCAAAACCATCAACAAAAAATTAAAAAGTGAAAACTTTCTGAACTGTTTCCCAAACAGAAGTTATCTTTCTTGGACATGAATAGAACTTGGCATTTTTTTTGTTGTCACTTTAGGTCTCAGGGGCAAAGGTCATTATCTAACAGGCATCCGAAAGGAATCAATCTATTCCTCAAAGATGCTGTCAGGCACACCTGAGCCTCACTGAGGTTTATGCAGACTGGTTGGTTCATGGTCAAAAGCAGGAATGACTATCACACTCCAGGGGAAACTATATTTTTTTTTCTGTCAATAGACAGAAGATTGCACTGTCCTAGACAGGTAATCAGTCATCAAGTACTGCAATCATTTCACATTTAAACATTAAGCAGGTGGGGCAGGAGACAACTAAAATTTATCATGTTTACCAGATTTGCCAACAACAGTCAAAGATTGCTTTATCCTTTTTAATTAGTTCTAATCAGTGCTTCTTGTTCACAATTTTCCAAAGAAATTGAATAATTCCTTTCGTTGTTCTCCCTTGGAAGATTCTCAAATAGCCCTGAATTTATAATTCTATGCCATCAGTATAAAATGTATATGTGTGCATGCATGTGCATGTGTATATATATATATATATATATATATATATATATATATATATGTATATATATCTATCCCAACTTCCTTTTCCTTTCAATTAACTAAATGTGTGCAGTCAGCTTCTGTGACATCCAGGTTCTTTTCCAGTTCGGTAAGTAGTAGGAGAGAGAAAATGAAAAAGCCTAAAGCAAGCTCTTCTCTAAGATTAAACAGAATGTGGTTTGTTAAGACTTTTTCCTATCCCACCATTAAAAGTAAAGAAGAATGGATTTTCTTTTTTTCCCTCTGATTAGAGGCCTTCACTGGATTTCTGGCAAATAAATTGACAAGTGAGGGCATTGATGACAAGAGAGCGATAATTGATGGTGGCAGGTGGGGGCCTGGTGTACTGGCATGTCCTGTGGAGGGTGAGCCAAGGACATCTATCAATCAAATTGGTGACAGCAGCCAGGGAGACTTAATTGGAGATGCATTGAACCTTTAATGATGTGACAGAGAAAAATAAGGATGCTTAAAAGGTTCCTGGGCTCTTTCTTTTCCTTTGTTCCAAAAAAAACTCATAGAAAGAATGGACAGTGGGCATCACTTCAGGGTTGAACATCCATCGTTTCCATCAAGGTTAATCACATTGCTTTCAGAGGTAGAGTAGTAAAGATACTTACTATTAGTCTACCATGGGGTGGTGGAATCTATACCTGGAGACACAGAGATTTCATTGTCCTATAACTCTACCATAATCAGAGACTTCGCAAGTACTCAAGCATATTGAGTTGCAACTAAGGTTTGGGGTCTAGGCACATGAGATTAGAAGTCTTTTCCCCAGTTTAATAATTTTTTTCTCTAATTCTTTTATGATTGTTCTCTACCTTATATAAATTGCAACGTTTTACTCTCGTTTTTTCAGAGATTCCAAATAATTTTATCTTCTATTTGGAAAAGGAAAAAGAACACAAAGGCACTTGTCCATCAAGCAATAGAGGACTTTCAGCAAGTCAACAAAACAAAGCACAAAAAACACAAGAGTTTCCAGGCATTGTTCATGAATATAAATTGTGAGAAGATACCTAAATTCTTCTTTGTCACCTAAGATCTTATATTTTCTTATTCATGAATCGATATATTTATTAATTTTAAATGATATGGACAGCTGCTATAAACTGGTTTGTTAGGGGAACTCAAATTAACAGGACTTGGATATTACTCTGAAGGAAACGGAAGACAGACATATGCTTTAATGATATAATTAGATCAGGTGACATGAATGGAGATCAAAGGAGGGGAGAGGTTTTAGACCTGGGGTTACTAAAGTGGCATGTTCTATGTATCTTGAAAAACCACTTTATTCATTAGAATGCCTACTAAAAAATATACTTAGAAGTGGAAGCAAAGACCATAGCTTTATTATGGTAAAGATTATATATTCTGAAATTTTCCAGATTTAATCAAACTTAAGCTATTTGAAATTTGGTCAATATTATTCTAGATATTTCTGAAAAGTATTATTTTTTATGGGACTAACATTTAACAAGTGGACTTAAGCAAATTACCTTCCATAATGTGAGTGAGTCTTGTCCAATCAGTTGAAGTCCTTATCAAAGATTGATAGTTTTGGAAGAAGTAATTTGACCCACTAATCTTCAAATGACTCAATATCACATTTTTCCGTGGATTTCCAGATAGCCAATCTACCCTCTAGATTTGGGATTTTCTAAGTTTCCAAAGTCCTGTCAGATAAATGTCACACTGTTCGTTGAGTTCTCTGGATTACCTTGACTAATACAAATTCTCATGATAATCAGTATATTTTGTCATCTTGTTTATACAATCTAATACATTCCCTCTCTTCACTTGTTTTATATCACCTACAAATTTGATGACATTAATAAAGTTTGGTGTAATCTTATGTCTAAAAACTATATTTTCTTCATATTAATGCTTTTTGGCCTTGATGGAAATAGATCATTATAGAGAAACTTGAAGTTATCATTGTTGGTAATGGATAGCAGGTAAAGGAATGAAACCAAACCATTAGCACAGCATCTCAGCTTCCTCTGATTTACACAAATATTTCACTCAATTTTCAATCATCTGAATTCCTGGGTCCCATAAAAATATTACTACTAGACGCTGATGGTGCAAGGTTTACTTACCCTAACTTCCCCTTTAAATATAATATTTTAAAAACTGTGGGCTGTAACTCTTGTTTTGGGATGTTTCATTATCTGTGTGACTCTGAGGCTCATGGGCCTCCTTGTGACAATGTGAATGTATCTTACAAAAGTAATATTATAAATACTGAAAATATTTAAGAAATGAGTTTTACAGACAATACAAACTTACAACAAGAAATACAAAATACTACTCACTAAAACAGTCTTTCTTTTACTAAGTTTAAGCAATACCTTGGATTTTATTTTTCCATGATTAGAATTTTAAATTGTAACCTTATCTTCCCATGACTTCAAAAACATTTAAAAAGTATAGCTTAAGTAAAATAAACAGTTTCTTAATTGTAGTGAAAGTACATCAATATTGCAGCTGTTTGCTGAGGGCCTATTATGGAATTACATAAAACATTTTATAAAGGTTAATGCTTACATAAATTCTTAGCTTATAGCCATGTAGTGCTATAAGCTAAGTGTTTTATAGTTCAAGGTCCATAAACTATAGCTTGCAGAACAGATAGACACCTGGTATGTCTACACTTTATTGGCCAATGAATTTAGAATTTAATAAAATGTTAAAAGAAAAATAATTAGAAATATACTCACTACCTTATGTATGTAACTGTAAGCCCCTGTACATTACCGTGACAGTAAAATTAACTATAGAAAAGGAAAAAAAAAGAATAACTCATGGATGACATATAAAATTTAGATTTTCAGATATATTCAATATATCATTCATAACTGTTATCATGGCATTGTAAGAGAACTGAGTAGTTATAATAGGGGTAATTTACTATGCAGTGCCTAAACATGACCTATGTATTATCTGGCCTTTGATAGAAAACATTTTCCAGTGCTCCTGTAGCTAATGAAAGTAAAATTTCATATTTTTAAATTTTTTATTCATGTCTTTAAGTAGTTGTATAAAGGAGTTACCATTTAACAAAGCAATTTATGAATACAATATGAAAGTCTAAGTGATTCCTTCCATATGACATTATTTAAATTGCTAATTTCTTTGTACCTGGTTTGTTATATATCCCAAGTAAGTCCATAGTGAACTCATAATTAAATATAACTATATGTGGGAAGATAAGTTGAAAATAAGAGAAATAGATTATTTTAACAATGTTTAGATCTTAGAGTTGATAAATATGTTTTATGTGTAAACAGCAAGTGAAAAGAAGTGCTTGGAGGATGTAAGAAATAGACTAGAGATGGGATGATGAAAGGCAAACTTGAAGTAACTTGTTAGTTACTCTATGGAGCAACAAGGCTTCTTCCACCAATCTACAATTTGCTCTTTCTGACCTCAATGAGTGGATCTAGAAAATATGACACTTGAGAGAGAGCATGAAAGAATATTTAGGAATGAAGGACTCCTGTGTGCATGACATAGGATCAGCAATAAAATACATACTGCATACGACGTTTTGCAGAAACCTTTGTAGTAGGTCAATAAACAATCAGTGTCACTACGGTTGTTCGAAAGTTATGGTCAGCATACCCATATCATTCATCAGAGAAATCCCAACTTATACATTGTAGAGGCTGTTTTTCAGCAGTGTATTTCATTGCATGTTTTCCTGCGCTTGAACTCGAGGATTTAAGGTGATTAACATTAAGGAGAAGTGGCTTATTTTATTGGAAAACCCTGATTAAATGTAACATTGTTAGGCCACCTACCAACTAGAAGGGAGATGTAAATGAGCCAGGAAAAATGAAAATTCATAGAAGACTAGCATTGAGAGAGTCCCTCATTGTTATCAGGGACTGCTGACAGGTATGAGAAAAGTGAGGCCAAGACAGTAAGGTAACCTGCCCAGAGCAGAGCTGGAGTGGTCTTGGCTGGTGTTTTCCATTGTACCATGATGACATCTGTTTTATATGTAAGGACTATACATTTTACTTCTTATGAAGCATGAGTTTGATTTATCCTCCTTCTAGTTTTCCTCCAAAGGCATGTCTGAATTTCTACATATAAGTTTTTTAAAAATAACTTTAGTTTTTGTCACAAAATTTTTTCACACCCTCACGTCTACCTCAAAGCTTTTCCTGACATAGAAAATCCTAGATAATAAAGTCTGACTCCAAAGTAATAATAGAGATGCTATTTGCACTGGCAATGTAAACTCAACTGCTGAGAGTGTACAGACAAGCAATTATATATTTATATAAATTATCTATCTATTCTAGTGAGAATAAGAGAAGGAAGATAGTAGAAAAGAGTAGGGGATGTACGAAACTTCACCATACTTAACAAAAGTGGCAGATATGTTAGCCCCCAGTCATCACCAGGTACAAATGTTTCTATGAACTTGCTAAAACTTCTGATAATTCAGCCCTGTACTTGTGGCTCATGGCTGTAATCTTAGCAACTCAGGGGGCTGAGATCTGAGGATCAGGGTTTGAAGCTGTTTGGGCAGGAAGGTCATGAGATTATCTCCAATTAAGCAACGAAGAAGCAGAGTGGGGCTGTGGATTAAATGGTAGAGTGCTAGTCTATTTCAATTTCCAACTTATTAATTTTCACAAATGAAAGGCTTATGCCTTCCATCAGTTTTTTCTCTCTTAACAACCTAAACTAGTACATTACATATTTAGACTGCCTGTCCACTCAGTAAACATTCTGAAAGTTAGTCACTCAAATTGAAGCTGAAATAATCTACTTACAAGCATCTACGTAAAGTGTAAATATAAATGGAACTTTTCATGTGAACAAAAACGAATCCACCAAATGATTAACTTCTGTGAATTAAAGGCAAACACCAAAAAACAAACAAACAAAAATATTCTTATAATTCAGAATCCAGACATACAGGAAGAAATGTTCTACTTTTCTTCTTAATTTGTGGAGCAAACAAAATATATCTATGGCCTAGTTTGGGTCTTTAAGGGGCACCTTATACCATAAACATGATGTTTTCTTATAAGATTTGTGTTTCACACAGAATTTGGATAGTAGGGTTTATAGTATAATAGTTTTGATTTTTTTTCTTCCTCAATTTTTGTTCCAGGAACAAGGGCATGCCATGATTAGCCTGGAGACGCAGTGAAGCTTTGTGGTTCAAATATTAGATTGCATCAAACCGCTCTGCTTTTGTTTTCTGCTTGAAAAAACTTGACACTCGTTATGGTTATGTTCACTGTGTGAACCATCCCCTGTTGACTTCTGGACAATCACTATAAATCTCTATTATTTTGCTGTTATTGTCTTGTTATATGACTGTTGTTGAAGCATCTTCTCCAGGGAAGTGAGCCCAGGTGTGCATAGATGGAGTAAAGGAAGCCTCCTTTAAACACAAAAATAGCTATTTTATTTGGCATCACACACATAAATGTTAGTGTAGCCAAAGGAAATCTTGAATGGTTATTTGCATTGCAAATATTTCAAAAGCTGTAGCGAAGGTATCAGAGCTCAATCTGCTAGCCATTTGAATTTCGTTAGTTCAGAGAGTAATCCATCTTTTATTATTTTTTTCCAGTAATAAGAATTGAAAGAGTTGAAATGCAGTGCCTTATGACTGGGCTCCAAGGCATAAGAATTTCTCATAAAAAAGCATGTATTCTTGTGTTTCCATGAAATTTAGTTATAGGGATGCCCTTTTATGGGTATTTTTCTTTAGGGCTTTGTTTAGAGCAACTGTTCAGGGTTAAGCTCTCTTGTGCTATACATTCATTGTTTTGAAAGAATACTTTCTCACTTGTCTGTGTATAATGTTTTCAAAGTCCTGAAAGCCAAGTTAAAACAACTATAACAACTCCCTTTATTGCATGCGTGATTAGGGACAACTTTTGATTATGCTTTTTTTTTAATTCCAGCTGATGTGCCAAAACTTATGTAAGGAACAGTATAGACAGGAGGCACATTTCTTGGCGCAAAAGGAACTTGGGAAAAGTTTAATAAATGCTGCAAAGTCAGTGTCATACATAGTTTTACAGGGTTTTATTTTTACTTATAATTTTTTAAAAAAATTATCAAGGTGATGTACAGAGGGGTTATAGTTACATAAGTAAGGTAGTGATTACACTTCTTGTCTAACTTGTTACCCTTTCCCTCATTTTTCTCCCTCTTTCCTTTTTCCCTCATCCCCCCTAAGTTGTACAGATCATTTCCAACATATTGTCTTGTGAATATTGCTGTTGCATTGGGTCCCCTTTTGTCCTTTGTCTCGCCATTTTGGTGATTCCCTTCCCTTCTCTAGTTCAGATAAACATATATACAATACCCAAGGTACCAAAATCAAATACTGTGACAACAGGGGATAAACCATAGGGGGAAAACAAAACACAAAAGAAAAATGAAATCATATACCACATTGAGAACAACAACAACAAAGAAAAACCTTTTGTGTCCATCTTGGCGTCATCTTATATGGCCATATGTACATAGTTATTGAGCTTTTCTGCTCATCTGCTAAGATTACCTTAGATGTATACTAATAATTACAAATAAGGATAACCATGGAATATATCTTTTTTTAGGTCTGGCTTACTTCACTAAATATAATTTTTTTCCAAATCCTTCCAATTTCCTTTCAAATGGGGAGGTGTCATTCTTTCTGATAGAAGCATAGAATTTCATTGTGTGTGTGTGTATATACATATATATGTATATATATCACATTTTCTTGATCCATTCATCATTTGTTAGTTGAGAGAGATCTAAATTTAAATTTCTAAGACTGTAGAGGTCATTGGGGCATTGATTTTCTCCACCCCTCCAGTCTTCTCTTCTCCTTTTCTTTTGTAATGTTGAGGGTAAAACTCAGGGCTTCATGTAAGGCAGGTGTCTTTCCTCTGAGCTATACCTCTAGGCTTTTTAAGTAACTTGTTATTTTTATGAATTTACTAATAGAAGCAAAAAGGAAGTTGAAATTGTTTATATGTTTAAAGCTCTCTGGAAAAGTGATACAATAAACAGATATAGCCCATTTCATAATCTACAGTAAGCTTTCTAGACTCTTCCAAGCAGGCAATTTTCTTTTTTTTTGTGAAGGGAAAAAGAAAATAGATACAAAATCTTAGGCAATGTTACCAAATGAATGGGAGCAGAATATAGTTCTTTTTTATTTTTTTAATTTTTTTGGGGGGGTCTGGTCGTGGGGCCTGAACTCTGGGCCTGGGTGCTGTCCCTCAGCTCTTCAGCTCAAGGCTAGTGCTCTACCACTTGAGCCACAGCGCCACTTCTGGCTTTTTTTTCTTTTTGCTTATGTGGTGCTGAGGAACCGAACCCAGGGCCTCAGGCATGCAAGGCAAGCACTCTACCACTGAGCCACCTTCCCAGCCCCAGAATATAGTTCTTGAAACTAAGCACTCTAAGATTATTGTTATTATTGTTATCATATTAGCATTCCAAAGTTAAAACGATGGTATTCAGTTAAGGACTGATGAAGTTAAATACTAAATTTCAGGGGTAAGCAACAAAATGAATAGAGTTAGACAATATACTACTTCAAAATGAATAGGAAAACAATCAAATTAGAATAAACATGACCAAGTTATCTAAGAAAGAAAGAATAAAGGCAGAGAGAAAGAAAGAAAGAAAGAAAGAAAGAAAGAAAGAAAGAAAGAAAGAAAGAAAGAAAAGAGAGGGAAGGTGAGAAGGAAAGGGGGGGAGGGAAGAAGGAAGGAAGGGGCATGAATAAAAATGGTGGACAGAAAAGATAGAGAATACAAAGTAAGATTATAGAGATGAGTCCAGCTTTACAATCCAGATGAAAACAATCTTTTATCCAAAGACAGATAAGAAGGTTGAGTTTAGAAAAATATAGAACAATTTAATTTAATTTAGATTTAATTCTTAGAAACGATACAAGTATGACAACTTGGCATTAGACTTCTCAGAACCCTGGGATGTACCTCCAAGTCACACATAATTATCACTAATGTGCTACCATATTTTTGAAATGAATTCTGAATCAACTTTGACTTCCTTGCTCCCTTCGTTCTTGTCACAACAGCTTCTTTGGTGCTTTGGAAAGCACTAGACACATGGACTTGTGCTAGGTTACATTTCTGTATAGGTGTTTCTTTTTCTTGAAGTACCTTCTCCCTAAGTTTCTGTTCTGCTAATTGTCACCTTCTTGGGTTTGTATTCAGACTAAGAATCTTCCTGAGCCCACCCAGGTCTTATTTATCCTTGCAGTAACTTACCCTTTACTTTCTCTTTGCCACCCTGCTCTAATAAAGTATGTGTGTATGCAAACATCCTTTTTTTCTCTTCACCCCTCCGTCTGCCTGCTTCTGCTGATCCCCTCCTAAACAGTCCTTGAGGGAAGGAATATTTTTCTGTTTTATTCACAGATGTCTAGAAAAATGCTTGGCACATAGTAAGTAGGTATTTGATAAATATTTACTGGAGGAATAAATGAATACTATTTGTATCTCTATATTTGTGCTTTAAAAAATAGCACAACATCAGATGCTAACAAATATTCAGTAAATGTTTGTGGAATAAAATAACAAAAAGTAGAAAGCTAATAGAAAAATTTCAATTTCTGTACTTTATTTTCACATTGGAAAATACGCTGAGGGAATGAGATGTAGCAGGAAGGGGGCAAAGGTTAGAGAACCTAAATAGCAGATGAGATGGCTAAAGGCAGCTCCACAGCCTGTCAGTACTAATAAAGAATTCCTCACTCTCCTGTTCTCTCAGAAATGTCCTTGAAGCAGGGTCTACACTAGATAGTTTGAACAGGTGCAGGGCTTGTGATGTAAATCAGTCAGTGATAGAGCTCTTTCCAAGTCTGTGCAAACCACTGGGATCAGTTCTAAGACATACACACACACGCACACACATACACACACACACACACACGCATGCATGCACACACATATGCACACATTAATTGACATTAATTAGTGAATTAATGTGTGTGACATTAGAAAACTATAGACTAACTCACAATGCAAGAACCATCCATTTGTGGGCTTAATATGAAATTATGACATGACAATCTGACTTATGAACATGAGTTGCTTTCTCCTATTGATTGAATTGTGCCCCCCTCAATTCACCCTAAATTCATATATTGAAACCATAATACCATGTGCTTTATTTGGAGATAGCACTTGTGTGGAAGTGATGAAGGCTAAGTAAGGTCACAGCGGTAGAATCCCTATATCATAGGATTGTAAAAAATTGCATTTCAAATATTTCCCAATTTCCCATGTATTGAAGGTTTGGTGGGCAGCCTGTGGCACTATTAGAAAGTGGAGGAACTTTGAGTAGGTGGAGACTAGGGGCTGGTAGTAATCAAGGGCATGCGAAGGAGATATTGTGAGCTGAGCATCTTTCTTTCCTTGTTGCCTTACTTCTATGAGGTGAAAAGGCCTCTGCCATGATGCCCTTCTGTCACAATGTACTACCTCAATGGAAGCCCAAAGCAACAGGACCAAGCATCTTTCATATACAAAGAAAAAAATACCAAAGCACATTCTCCTCTTCCTCTTCTCTCTCTCTTCTTCCATCTTTCCCATTGTGCTATTTTTTTTAACATCCTTCTAAAGTTGAATAATATATCTTTCTAGTAACTGCTGTTATTCAATTGGATATATTTAGAGGAAAACTTTTTAAGAATATGCTAGTACATCTTTGTAGGAAATATAAACTTTTTCTTTATGTCATGTTCAATATAGAAGTGAATGAATTTTAGTTTGTAGTTTCTATGACAATATCAGAAAGTATTGTTGCTAAGTTTTCCTATGTTTTTTCTTTTTTTTACATCCCTCCCCCCACCTAAAATGTAGTTTGTTTTTCAACATAGTGTCTTGTACATCTCATTGTTGCAGTGGGTCAACCTGTATCCCTATTTAAACAATTTGTTTTTTCCCTTCCCTTCCTCAAATTATGCCAGCATCAAATACAGTGAAAACTGGGTTTATACCGTGGGGGAGGACATACAAAGCAACAAAGAAATCATCTTATAAATATGTTAGAAACAATCACATAAAAGAAAAAAAAACATTTGAATACTTATCTTGGTGTTCATTTCACCTAACATCAATTTTTTATTGACCTTTTCTGCTTGTCTCGGACATATATTAGTTATTGCAAATAAGGGAAACCATGGGACCTATGTTTCTTTGGGCCTGGCTTACTTCACTTAATATATTTTTTTCCAAATCTTTCCATTTCCTAACAAATGGGGCAATGTCATTCTTTCTGATGGAGGCATAGAATTCCATTATGTATATACCACATTTTTTGATCCATTCATCTACTGAGGGGCATCTGGGTTGGTTCCATATCTTAGCTATGGTAAATAATGCTGAGATAAACATAGTTGTGCTGGTAGCTTTAGTATGGTCTTGTTTGTGAGCATTTAGGTAAATGCCCTAAAGTGAGATTGCTGGGTCATAGGGAAGCTCTATGTGGAGTCTTTTGAGGAACCTCCATACTACTTTCCAAAGTGGTTGAACAAGTTTACAATCCCACCAACATTACAGTAAGGTTCCCTTCTGTCCACATCCCCTCCAGCATCTGTTGTTATTAGAGTTCTTGATTATAGCCATTCTAACTGGGGTGAGGTGGTATCTCAGTGTTGTTTTGGTTTGCATTTCTTTTATGGCTACAGAGGTTGAGCATTTCTTCATGTATCTATTGGCCATCCTTCTTTCTTCTTCAGAGAAGTTTCTCTTTAAGTCTTTAGCCCACTTACTTATTGGGCAGTTGTTTCTTTGAGGATTTGTTGTTGGGGGATTTAATTTTTTGAGTTCCAAGTATATTTTAGATATGAGGCCCTTGTCTGTTGTATGGTTAGTGAAGATCTCCCAATCCGTGGGCTTTCTATGGATCTTGCTAGCTATGTCCTTTGTCATGCAGAAGCTCTGAAATTTCATGCAATCCCATTTGTCCAACCTTTCTTTGATTTGTTGTGTTTCTGGGTCTCCATTAATAAAATTTCAGCTTGTGACAAGGAGACCTAGGGTTTCTCCTATTCCATCCTGTAATGTTTTCAGAGTGTCTGCTTTGAGTTCAAGGTCTTTGATCCATTTGGAGTTGATTCTGGTGCAGGGTGATATATAAGGATCTAGCTTTAGTTTGCTACAAGTAGTTAACCAATTTTGCCAGCACCATTTACTGAAGAGACTGTCTTTCTTCCATTCTATTTTTTTTTTTTAGCTCCCTTATCGAAGATTAGATGGCTATAGGTCTGTGGTTCATTTCTGGGTTTTCAATTCTATTCCATTCGTCCTGAGGTTTGTTTTTGTGCCAGTACCAAGCTATTTGGATTACTATGGCTTTATAGTAGAGTTTGAAATTTGGTATTGATATTCCTCCAGCAGTGTTCTTTCTGTTGAGGATCATTTTTGCTATTCAGAGTCTTTTATTGTTCCATATGAATTTTTGGATTGCCTCTTCTATTTCCTTGAAGAATGAAGCTGGCATATTGATAGGTATTGCATTGAATTTGTAGATAGCCTTGGGAAGTATTGCCATTTTCACGATGTTGATCCTTCCGATATAGGAGCACGGGAGGTTTTCCCACTTTCTAAGTTCTGTTTTGATTTCCTTTTTCAGGTTTTTAATGTTTTCATCATAGAGGTTCTCACTTCTTTGGTTAAGTTAATTCCTTATATACCACAATTTCTTGATCCATTCATCTACTGAGGGGCATCTAGGTTGATTCCATATCTTAGCTATGGTAAATAATGTTGCAATAAACATAGTTGTGCTGGTAGCTTTAGTATGGTCTTGTTTGTGATCATTCGGGTAAATGCCCAAAAGTGGGATTGCTGGGTCATAGGGGACTTCTATGTGGAGTCTTTGAGGAACCTCCATACTACTTTCAAAAGTGGTTGAACAAGTTTACATTCCCACCAACAATGCAGTAGGGTTCCCTTTTGGCCACATCCCCTCCAGCATCTGTTGTTATTAAGAGGTCTTTTTTTTATTGTGAAAATACTAAGAGTTCTTGATTATAGCCATTGTAACTGGGGTGAGGTGTTATCTCAGTGTTGTTTTGATTTGCATTTCTTTTATGGCTGGGGAGGTTGAGCATTTCTTCATGTGTCTATTGGCCATTCTTATATCCTTTTCAGAAAAGTTTCTCCTTAAGTCTTTAGCCTACTTTTTTATTGGGCAGTTGTTTCTTTGAGGATTTAATTTTTTGAGTTCCAGATATATTTTAGATATGAGACTCTTGTTCATTGTATGGCTAATGAAGATCTTCTCACAATCCCTGGGCTTTCTATGGATCTTGTTATCTATGTCCTTTGCCATGCAGAAGCTCTGCAACTTCATGCAAACCCATTTGTTCAACCTTTCTTTGATTTGTTGTGTTTCTGGGTCTCTATTAAGAAAATTTCGGCCTGTGCTAAGGTGACCTAGAATTTCTCTTATTCTGTCCTGTAATGTTTTCAAGGTGTCTCCTATGTTCTTTTCAAAAAGCACATTAATGATACAAAAAATACTTCTTTTTATGTTAGCCGTAAGCTATGAGGTACAGCTTTCAATTTCAGTTCGTAAATCAAGCCTCAGGTTCACCTGTGGTTTTGAGAAACAGCAGGAGGACTTATAGGAATTGAAATTTAAATTTTTTTTAAAACAATCACCAATGTAACACATTTGAGAATTTTGTAACTAAAAATTCACTAAAATTTCTTCACCAACATATATAAAAGCATTATAAAAGCCTTAAACATTTCAACTCAGTCTATTTATTCTATGCTCCCCAGAAAGTTTCATTTACTTATAAGATGCAATTTTTAAATATTTATTTACTTGAACATTTTTGTGTTTCAACTCAATTTCTACACATGTCTTACAAGCACTCTACCAAATGAGCCACATTTTGTTCCTTTGGGGTTTAATCATTTTTTGGATACAGTTTTGCATTTTTTTTTGCCTGAACTGGCATAACATCTTGACTTCCTTATCTATGTCTCAAAAACAGCTGAAGGTACAAGTACATTCCTCCACATCCACCCTACTTTTCATTATGATTTAAAACTGTATTACTCTGGGGAAAAATCACTTTAGAAATGAAATCTGTTGATATAGTTTCAGACCAATTCTTGCTGAAATTAAGGATATATTAAATATGTGGAGAAATATTTTTAATAAATAGTTTTTATAAAGATACTTATATTGTTAAATTAAAAGCCAAAAGAAGCTGTCTACACTGTTCAGAGTTCCTTAAGTGGTCCTCAATAGGATTTTCTAAATGTTGTCGGGATTTGCATCATGTCTGTTGAACTTTAGGCTACAAATACCTCTGGGAAGTTTCCTTGATCACATTTTTAGGTTTGATTCACTCAACTCAATGCTGCATGGAGAGTCACAGAAGTTTTTGTAACCATCATTCATTATGCAGATCAAGTCTACTTACAATTGAAGAAACGTAGACAGATTTCACCTTTTTTTTTTTTTTTGGTAGGTCTTGAGCTTGAACTCTTGGCCTGGGTAATGTCTCTGAATTCTTCAGCTCAAGGTGAGCACTCTACCACTTGAGCCATAGCGCCACTTCTGGTTTTCTGGTGATTAATTGGAGATAAGAGTGTCAAACTTTCCTGCCTGGGCCGGCTTTGAACCGCGATCCTCAGATCCCAGCCTCAGATCCCAGGCATGAGCCACCGGCACCTGGCTAGATTTCAGCTTTTGACTTTTCTTCTTTTATAGTATTGCTATATCTATATGTGGAACTTTATATCAACAACTTTATATATTGTTGCCCTAATTTTCAATGCGGCTGTTTTCGGAGGCAATACCTACGAGGAGATAATTAAATGAAACCATAAAGCTAGAGCTCTGATACAATTCATATCCTTATAAGCAGAGAGTGCAGGGAGCTCCATAGCTTTCCCTTAACCATGTGGTGATTCCTTGAGAAATTGATGATCTGTAGGCCAGAAGAGTTCTTTTCTCCTAAAATCAAAGTGGCCAGCACCTTGATCTTGTACTTTCAAGCTCCAGAATTGTGGGAAAAAATAGATTTTTGTTGCTTATACATGCAATCTATAATTGTTTGTATGGGACTATGAGCTGAGTAAGACAATTTCCTTTTCAGGTAGAACTTATTTTTTTCTGGGGCTATTTTATGAAAAATAAGAGTGACCACAAACAAAGAACAGAAGAAAAAAACTAAGAGCAAGCCAGAGATATTGTGGTTTCCTTCAAAACTGAAGAGTATAATCATATGAAAAACAATTTGTAATGAAAAAGAATTGAAGCAAAAGTAAAGCCATGCTGTCTTAAATGCAGTGATAAAATAAAAATTTGCCAAGAACAGAGAGCTTCCAACCAAAAGGTCATGTAGAGCATAAGTAATGTACTTGTTCCAAACATACGTCTAAGTACTCTGTATATAATTTAAAGCTAATAAGATACCAGTGGGACTATGAAATATAAAAGCACATTAAAAGCTTTGGATATATTTAACCATGACAAAAATAACATCAGAAGTAAATTGTTATTCTGTAGGATAATCTGTGTGTTGTTTGAGTGTGGATAAACAAACAGCTTTTGAGAGTAGGAGTTGGTTTCAGAAATGACCTCAATAATTTACTACCCTATAGGACTCTCAGGGGTCCCTCATCCTCTCACCTCAGGCATGATGAGGTGTCTCAGTGTGATCAATAAGATGATAGACGAGGTGACAGAAACTGACTTGAAAAGTATACACTTACTCTCTTCTCACTGCTCCTGGGACCTTGCTGAATAGGACATGCATATGTACCATGACTAGACTTCTAGATCTGAGATACAGGGACCATGTTACCTGCATCGCCTCTGCTGACATCAAACCAAACACTATGCATGAAAGAGATCATCCTATATGATGTCATTCCAGCTAGATTGACCTGGACCAGAAGGATAGCAAGATGACCCATAGAATTAGAATTAGGAAAATAAAGCAAGACAGTTTGTTATGAAGCAAGTGCTAATTGGTTCAGAGGAACAGGATAAAACAAGATTCAAAATGGAGTCATCATCAAGTTAAAACAAGGCATCACAAAGCAGTTGTGTACGTGTATTTATGCCTCCCAAATATCTTAGTGGTCACTGTAGTTTGATATATTGTGTGTGCCAGGCATAAAAATGTTTAAATTGCTACACATATTTAAAGGTAATAATACCTGTCATTTCTGAAATGTTTCATAAGCACCAGAAATTGTTTGCTTCTTCCGTGTTTCATGTCATTTAGCCGTCATGAGTACTTTGCATAGGAAGTAAAATCCTTTGACAGATGTGACATCTGTAGCTCAGAGAAATTAAGAAACTTGCCCTGGGTCACCCAGCTGCTGAGCACAGGGGCTGAGAAGTCTCTTCTGATTTCAGTCTTGCACAACCATCACTATCTTAGGGCCATCTAATCTGTGAATGATCTGTGAATGAAAGCTAAGGATTTCAGGAATAATTTTTGTGAGTAATATCCATTCTAGGGGTGGTTATTCTTTTACACAATGGCCATGACAGCTTTGCTAAATACTTGAAAAATCAATGATAAGATGGAAAGTCTCTAGTTTGATGCAAACGTTTTTTAACCAGTTTGAGAGAATCTACAAACTTAAGTATCAGAATTGTTTTTCTTATTGGCAAGTATTGATCTCTGACTGTGCGACTCAAGCTCATTAACACTTTTATTACCTTGTCAATCAAAGCTCAACCTGCACCAACCAGGGACTGGAAGGACTTGCCATTATTAACAAGACTGGTGCCCACGAGCAATGAAATCCTGCTGTAAGTGTAAGGATAAATCAGCAGGGATTTAGATAGCATTCTAGATGCAGAAAGCAATTCAGAAGTTTATAAAAAAAAGAATAGGAGCATTCTAAAATCATTTGAAGAAACAGATTCTCTCACTTTCTTTGAATGCTTAGGATTTTCATTCTTCAAAAACTATGCTTCAAGCAAGTGGAGATAAAAACTTGTGTTATTTTAAACTGTTTTGGGGGCCAATTTTATTGTACAAGTTTGTTGAATTATGCTAGTCTCAGGGCAAATTGTAATATGTAGGCAATAAATGTTTCTTATGTGCATAGCTAATTTTATCACTTCTTCTAATAGTGGCTTATTAAACCAAACAGATCAGTAGTTAATTGGTATCCAACAAAGAACTATTTTGGCCTTTATTTGCTATTTTTAAAAAATCCATTAGTGATCTTAGTCAATATCAGTATAGAATCTTAAACTCCACTGCCTGACATTACAGAACCGCAGTAGTTAGAAGGTCATTATTTTCAAGGTGCTCAAAAAATTATATATATCTCTGGGATTTTTATTATTTGCCTGATATTCAGCCATCAATTATTTCATGATGATTATTTTCACACTTCATAAGCATTTTCAAATATGTGAGCAGATTATTTTGTTTGGTGTCTTGCATTAGTTTAACAAGTATTTATTCAAAGATAACCTGGACAAAATACCCAGCTAGAATATAGTCAAACGAAGATAAGATGCTTTTGCTAAGGTGATTACTTAAGTAAATATAATGCAAAGCAGATATACTAAATGCTGTAAGAATTATATGGACAAAACATCACAAGAATATAGCAGTGTGTCAAATCCCAGGTGATTTCAGGATCGGGTAAGGCATAGCAGATCTTTTTTTTTTTTTTTGGTCAGTCGTGGGGCTTGAACTCTGGGCCTGGGCGCTGTCCTTCAGCTTTTCAGCTCAAGGCGAGTGCGCTACCACTTGAGCTACAGCGCCACTTCCGGTTTTCTGGTGGTTTATTGGAGACAGGAGTCTCACAGTCTCTCCTGCCCGGGCTGGCTTTGAACCACGATCCTCAGATCTCAGCCTCCTGAGTAGCTAGGATTACAAGTGTGAGCCACCAGCGCCCGGCTAGCAGATCTTAATATATGGATATGATTGGACATAGGGAGATGATGACCTAAAGAAACAATCAATCAACCAGCCAGCTAACCAAATACCAAATAAGGAAAAGTGCCATAATAAAAATATTATAAAAACAGAGTAACACATAAGCAATAAAAAACTAATTCTGGAGGCTGTGAAATCTAAGACCAAGACAGATTTGGTGTCTATTGATGCCTAACTTCTGGCTCATAGATAGCACTTTGCAATATACTATATACCTTGCTATATCCCTACATGGTACAACTAGTCAGCTTTCTGAGGTTTATTTTATTTTATCTTTTGGCTTTCAAATCATTTTTATTATCTTTAAGTAGTTGTACAAAGGGGTTTCAACTCAACATGTCAGTTTATGTGTATAGCACCCTATGGTTAGTGTTACCCCTTCCATTCTTCTTCCCTCCATCATTTTTCTCAACTTCATCTATCTATCCTCTGAGGTTTATTTTATTTTACTTTATTTTTTATTTTTGTTTGTCATGGAGCTTGAACTCTGGGCCTGAACACTGGCCCTCAGCTCTTCAGCTCAAGGTTAGTGCTCTACCACTTGAGCTACAGCACCACTTCTGGTTTTCTGGTGGTTTATTGGAGATGAGAGTTTCACGGATTTCCCTGCCTGAGCGGACTTTGAACCACGATCCTCAGATCTCAGTCTCCTGAGTAGCTAGGATTATAGGCGTGAGCCACTGGTGCCTGGCTTGAGGTTTATTTTATAAGAACACTATTTACATTCAAGAGACAACCGACCTTTAGATCCAATCAACTCCAAATGTTCCATTTCTTAACATCATCACCTTAGGGTTTTTCTTTCAAAAAGTGTGAATTGATTCATTCAGGCAACATCAACAAGACAAGTGAGGATATTGTGTATATGTATACATGTGAAGGTAAAGTTTGGGAAAAGATGATAAGAAGAGAGAACTAGAAATGCCAACTTTATGGAATTGAGTTGGTTTTATAAGTGTTGAGAAGCTTTTAAGGATTTTTCTATCAGAAAGGGGCACAAATAGAACAGTGCGATAGGAAAATTAAATAGGACATATTAAAAAATCACATTTGAAAACTGAAATAATATATGAAACTTATTCAAAGAAATGGTTGCAATTTTCCTTTCAGATGTGGATGCAAATTATGGTTGCTGCTGCATAAATGTTTGAAACAGAAAATCTAGTAAAATTTCTTCAGTTATAAATCTTATGACATGGATCTTTGTTTTATGAGTATAAAATATGAATATAGTACTGTCTGTTACAGGGCAGGTTATCATGAATTAATGATTCCATATTCTCCTTTGCAGTTTAATCACTCTATTCTCTTACCAATATTTTAAAAATTCAATTTATGAAAGATGTCTTTCTTTATATAATGTGCTTTGGCTTGGAAGGTATGCTCTTTCACCAGATCTAACTACAGTAGTCCTAGTAATTCCTACTACCAATGTCTATTTTAGAGTCAGTATCCAAGGTCTCAGATAATCCACAAATTTTCCTTAAAAACATAATTTAAAAGCATGACAATCAATCTGTGGATCTTCAGACTATTTCTACAACTTTGTGTTTTGTTGTGAAAAAAATGCTTTTTTAAGGAAACAGTTGGTGTATACAATGTTTTTGGTGGTAGAGAGAAACAAGATGAACAGTTAACAGGGTCTCACTGAGAGGAATCTCAACCAATGAGCCATGGAAATGCAAATATTAAAGAAAAAGAATTTTCATGTTAAGGTATTGTGAATAAATCAGCAGGAATTTTCACTTTGTTGCAGGTGGGATTTAGTGAAAATTTTGGAATATAACTTAGAAAAAATTCCAGTGGGTTTTCAGAGAGAGTGTTGAAACCATTTATGGGAACTATTAAATTCAGAAAATTGAATCAAGTGGCTTATTGCATTCTTTCAACAGCTGGATAAAAGAATCCTTGTCTTTATCAGACATGTCTTTAGTGTTTCTTCCTATTTTATTTGTCTCACCCATCCTTAGGGCTTTCTTTTTTTTTTTTTTAATACATATTTTAGTGTAGAAATGCTGTATAGAGGGGTTACAGTTACATGAGTAAGGTAATGAGTACAATTCCTACCTTGAGCCTGCTTGTAATATGGTATGACATGAGACAGAATGCTAGGGAGACTGGAATTTGATGATGGCATTTAGGAGTGTAAGGAAGAGGGAGAAGTGAAATGAATGGTAATGGTGTTTGTGGCTGAGTCCCAGGATCCTTTCTACTACAAACAACTCCTTCCAGTTATTTTATTTGTCTGTGATTAGTTCAGGAATGGACTTGAAACCTGATTGCAGCCAATAAAATGGACTGGGAAGTGGGTATCTTGCGATTGGGTTTCTTGTTAGTTTCCTAAGGCTACTGTAAAAAGTAACCACAAGATAGGTGGCTTAAACAGCAGAAATTTATTCTTGCATAGTTCTGGAGGTTGGAAATCTTAAACACAGGTACATGTCCTCTAGGGTGTCCAAGGGGAACTCTATCTAGTATGTTTCTTTCTTTTTTTTGGGGGGGGGGTCCAGTCGTGGGGCTTGAACTCTGAGCCTGGGCGCTGTCCATCAGCTCTTCAGCTCAAGGCTAGCGCTTCTACCACTTGAGCCACAGCGCCACTTCTGGCTTTTTTATTTTTGCTTATGTGGGGCTAAGGAATCGAACCCAGGGCCTCATGCATGCAAGGCAAGCGCTCTACCACTGAGCCACCTTCCCAGCCCCTCTAGTATGTTTCTTTAGCTTCTTTGAGTTGCAGCAATCCTCGTGTGGCATTTGCCATTTGTGAGCAATGCTTCTGTCTTCATTACCTTCTCCTCTGAGTGGCTCTCCTGTCTCTGTGTGGTCTTGTGGCTTTTTAAATAAAGGCATCATTAGTCATCAGATTTGGGGGCTTTCCTAATCTCATATGATCACATCCTAACCAATTTACATCTGCAAAGACCTTATTTCAAGAGGATGTCATGTTATGGTAAAAAGGGTTACCTTTTTTTTTGGGGGGGGGAAACAGTGTAACCTATTACAGAGGTCTGAGAAGGTTTCTGATTCCTGTTTAGAAGATGTGGGAAAAGATGGTCTTTTTTTCTTTTTTGGATGCTGTCATGTCTGAATGTGATACCTGTACCTGCTGCCATGTTCAGGCTGGCGCGAAGCTAATATGTAAACAGAGACAATTGTGGACAAACCACAAATAAGAGAAGCTAGTGGCAATGATAGATGTTATGTGAGATAGTTACTTTTTTAATTGTTGAAACTAGTTTTCTTCACAATATCTAGCAATTGTATCAATAGTATTTAAATATTATTCTAATAGTTTTAATGATCAATCAGATGTATGATGATCCTAGGGGAATAGTAAAAATAAATGCTTTTCAAGGGAAAATGTCACAAATGGGTGTGCCTGTAATTATGTGCATGTGTATCTGTATCAGAAAGCATGATATTTATGTTCTGGTTCCTTCTTTGCATGGAAAATACATGATCAAATGACTGTGTTGCACTAGTTATAAATTGGTTAATGAATCAAAAAGTCTCTGTAAGATCCACTGGGCCCACAGACAATTTAAGATTAGTTTATGATTCTGATTATACTTGTTCAATATGGAGCTCTACTGTCATATAAAGTTCTGGGAAGTATGCAACTGTGTGAGTGCTGTAGTGTACTCAATTAGCCATTTGAAGACAGCTACGTAGTCCTAAATGCAGAAAATGGAGGAGTGGGTAAAGAGTCTGCCAGGGCTTTACGTGAGATAAATGAAGAAGCCTTGCTATAGGGCAGAAGAAGCGATGTTAGAGACAATAAAATAGACATTTAGAGGTTTGGAGAGTTCCTGAAATATGACTGGCAAATGAAAATAGACAAGGTAGGCAGAAGAGCCAAATTTGATGCCAAATGTTTAGACTTCTCAACAAGTCCCCTCTTAACATGCTGACAAAACTAATCAGACACACTAGGCATAGGAAATTGGTTTGTGAACACTTTGTTTGATGTGATGTTTGAGCTCTTCTTTGATTTTTGTTTCCCAGACAGAAAAAAAAAGAAATCATTTTTATTTTAGCTGGCATGTTAATTTGTGCAATGCTTAGATCCAGGCAGAATCATAAGAGGTTTTCTTTAGTCTCCCATTAACCCAGCAAATATCTTTCAAAATGTGTTGATCACTTTTAAAACTCAAGTTTTTGTCATGGTTTGAATGACTTGGAGGCAATATGAGAGAATGTGTTCTGAAAATGGTAATTTCTTAGAAATCAGACCTCACATTCAAATGAGTTATATGGACATAAACTAATCATATAATTCTTAAGGCTAACCAATAACATCAATTTCATAACAGTCTATTCTCATGAAAACACAATCAAGAGGAGCTTAACTAATTCGGATATCCCACCACGTTATTTTTTTCTTCATGTCTTCATATAAATCTGTTTCTAAGAATTATTAAGAAGTCTAGGGTGCAGACAGTAGGTACTATTGAACACTTTTCTCCATTGTTTTATTATGGGACAAGACAGATAACATACATTTTTTATCATCTTAAATGTTAAGTATACAGTTTAGTGGTATTAAATACACTAAAAAATGCAGTGGAACTATCACCACTATCCACCTCCATATTGTTTATTCTATACAGCTAAATATTTGTAAACATTGAAAAACTCTTCAGTCTTTCCTTCCCCCAACTCCTGGCAATCAATCTTTTGCTTTCTGTCTTGGGAATTTCTACAAAGTGTTTCATGTGAATAGATTCATGGAGTATGTATGCCTAACATATTGGACAGAATTGGGTCTTTGTGGTTTATCTAGGTGTATAGCATAGACTACAACTCTTCTCCTTTTTTTCTGGTTCTGGGGCTTGAACTCTGGGCCTGGCCACTGTCCCTCAGCTCTTCAACTCAAGGCTAGCTCTCTACCACTTGAGCCATGTGCTACTTCTGGTTTTCTGGTAGTTTATTGGAGATGAGTGGATAACAGTCTCATAGACTTTCCTGCCCGGCCTGGCTTTGAACCCTGATCCTCAGATCTCAGCCTCCTGAGTAGCTAGGATTATAGGCATGAGCTGCCAGTGCCCGGCATAACTCCTTTCCTTTTTAAGGTAGAATAATATTCCATTGTGTATATATGGTATACTTTGCTTATTCGTTTATCCATTTGAGTTGTTTATTCATTTTATCAGTGTGAAAAAACATTTTATTTTTTTGGGGGGTCCGGTTGTGGGGCCTGAACTCTGGGCCTGGGCGCTGTCCCTCAGCTCTTCAGCTCAAGGCTAGCGCTCTAGAACTTGAGCCACAGTACCACTTCTGGCTTTTTTCTTTTTTCTTATGTGGTGCTGAGGAATTGAACCCAGGGCCTCAGGCATGCAAGGCAAGAGCTCTACCTCTGAGCCAACTTCCCAGCCCTGAATAAACATTTTATATGTACAATATATGCACAATATATCTTCAATAGCTTGCTTTTATGTTAATTGCTTTTCTTTTATGTCAGTACTCACTCTTGCTTAGCATTTTTGCCCATGACTGGTGATCTACCAGTTGTGCTATGCCTCTAAGTCCAGCTTTTGCTGATTGATTAAAATTAGAGTCTCTCAGATTTGTCTGTTAGGCTGGCTCTGAATATTGATCCTCAGAACTCAGACTCGTGAGTAGCTAGGAGTACAGGCATAAGCCATTGGTGTCAGGCTTCATTTTTTAAGGTATGTACTCAAAAAAAGAATTGCTAAACCATGTGTTTAATGCTATTTTAAAATTTCTTGACAAAATGCTTTGCAGATTTTCCAAAGCACTTGTCTCACTTGTATATCTACCAACAGTGAACAAGATACCCAATTTTTCCACAATTTTGCCAACGTTTGTCATTTTCTGTTTTTGTTTCTTTGGTATCTGTCACAATGGGTGTGAGTTAGCACACAGGCTTTTAAGACTATACTTGTGGGTGAATATAGTCACAATGTTCAGTGTACATAGAGAAAAATGGAACTAGGTAAATTAAGAGGTTGGGTGGGGTTGACTGAGATTGAAGGGGGAATGACGAAAGAAGTCACATTGGCCAAGATGCATTAGACTCACAAACTAGCATGTCAAATTAGAACCCCATTTTATGACTATTTAAAGATAATAAAAAACTATATTTGTCCTAAAACTCATGCTTTGGGGATTTTATTATTTCAACAATTTCATATGTCTTCAGCATTATAGCTTCTTCTGCCCTCTTTCATTATTATACATATACATACATATATATTGCCCATATTTATAAATTTATTTCTGCATTTTTGCTTTCCTTATCTAATGTCTTCTTACTTTAACATCCACTTTTCAATTTATTCAGTAAATATTCATATAGCACCTGCTAGGTGGCTGGCATACTCCAGGATCTAGAGAGTCAATAAAACAGACAAAAATCCCTGCTTTGATGAAGCAAATGCTGTAGTGTGTGGGTACATATGGTAACCTAAAAATATAAAGTACACAGAATGTTACGTGATGCTAAGTATTATGGAAAAATACAAAAATAGGAAAAGAGTGTAGATAGAGAGATCAAGTCATGGGAGAGAAATTTTCAGTTTTATTCTAGTTGCTCAGGGAAGACCCCACTGGGAGATTGCTGAGTGAGCAAAGCACTGAGGGAAATGAAGGGATGAATTGAAGAGGTATCAGAAAGGAACAGTATTTCTGGCAGGAGGAAATTGCATGCACAAAGGCCCTTTGACAAGGCCATGTCTCCATAAGTCTGGAAGTTAGTGAGTGAACTGGGCAGTTGCAGAATTTGAAGCCAGTGAGCTGTCAGTAGGGGGCAGGTCACATAGGGCCTTGGGACCTTGTAAAGACTGAGTGAAAAGGGAAGCTATTGACTGGTTTTGTCTGGAGAAGTGATACTTTAACTTGAATATTGTTTCTGCTCTGTTAAATGTGTTGTAGCAAGTGAACAGTGTACGCTGAATGGCAAATTAGAAGATTATGCTAATGACACAAAAGAGATGTTAAAGTCTTGTATTTATCTAGAAGCGTTGTAGGGGAAGATGACTAACTCGAAGATATAGATACGTTTTTAAGGTAGAGCTTACATAGGACTTTCTGAAACATTCAATGTGGACAGACACAAGTATCATTTTGTTGAAAAAAACAATGACATATACTGAATTCTTTTTCTTTTACCTTCCAAACATTCTTCAGCCTGATAAATTCTGGGAATTTGTATATTTTCTCTTGCTTTGTTTTTTGTTTACCTTGAAAATTGATGGTAGCCCAAGGTGTCAAACGTAAAGAGCATTTGTCACTAAACATTTTATAAGAACTCCATTAAAAGTTGACCGAGCCAGAGGAGGGATGAGTGGGCCCAAATCGTCACAGGGGAGATGATTCTTTGGTTGTGTCTTGACATCAAAGTATTGTTTGACAAGGCTGCATCAATAAACTAAAGAAGGAACACGGTATTCAAAGGCTAAAATGCGGTGACTCAGTAGTGGTGCAGGATCTAGAATTAAAATCAAATAAGCATTTGAAGAATTTAAAGATTTAGTACCTTGTATAATCTGAGGTGGTATCTCTGTGTTGTTTTGATTTGCATAACTAGTATATGCCTGAGACAAGCAGAAACAATCAGATAAGTTGATGTTAGGCGAAATGAACTCCAAGATAAGAACTCAAATGGTTTTCCTTTCTTGCTATTGTTTCTAACATATTTATAAGATGATTTTTTTTTGTTGCTTTGTATGTCCCTCCCCCATGGTATAACCCCTGTTTTCACTGTACTTGATGTTGGTATAATTTGGGGAGGGGAAGAGAAAAAACAAATTGTTTAAATAGGGATACAGGTGGAGCCATTGCAACATGAAATGTACAAGACCCTATGTCCAAAAATGAACTTTACAATTTAGGCAGGGGGTGGAGTTAGTTGTGGAGATGGGAAGGAAGGGATGGTAGGGGAAAAACAAAGGAGGAGGCAACAGTGCTTGATAAGAAATGTACTCATTACCTTGCTCATGTAATTGTAACTCCTCTGTATGGTATTTTCACAATAAAAAACTTATTAATAATAATAAGAAGAAAGAAGCTAATCGGAACTGAAAGCCAGATTTATTATGACAGAATTTGAGCAAGGGATTGATAAGTTCAGTATTAGTTTGGGGAGCAATAAAAAAGATGGGTTTAAGTGAGACTGATCTAGAAGAGCAGGGGGAATGCCAATGATGTAAATCATAAAAAATAAGACAGGTCTGAATTAAACCATAGTAACAAAAATGACATGAATTTGAGTTGTACATGGAAGGCATAATAGATAACGATCCTGGCCCACTGAATATGTCAAGTGAAAGTCTTGGTGCTTTGGTTTTAAACCCTCGATAGAATATTAGGCAGGTTATTATGGTTTCAGTTATCAGGACACATTAGGAGTTTTATGCCCTATGGTGTGCTCAGCAGATGCAGCCTCTTGCTCTACTTTTCTAAACATCTCTTCTTCAGAGTTCAGCAGTAATGGCTCTGCCTAATACTAATTAGACTCTAGCAACATGAAAGGGTTATATAGTGTGGTTATGATCAACCTTGACATGGGAAACTAGAGATTTGATTTAAATGATAGAACAGGTCATCTCCCAGCTTAATTTTTTCCATTGGCCAAAAACAATATAGACAATATTACATTTTCTTTTTTCCTTTTTTAAAAGTGGGACTAAAGTTTAAACTTGAGGTGCTTGGCTGGTGTTCTACCACTTGAACCATGAATCTAGTCCTGCTTTTTTGCATATTCTTTTGTGAGGTGAAGTCTTACAGACTTTCAGGCTGACTTTGAACCTTGATCCTTTAGATCTCAGCCTCCTAAGTTATTAGGTAGTAATACCTGGCAATGCCTCATGTTTTGTTCACTTTTATTTTTATATAGTGAAGATCAAGATCAAACCTAAGGCCTTGTACACACTATACAACCACTATAACATTGAGCCACATCCTCATCAATCATAATGCTAATGTTTTAACCAAGTCTGTTTTGTTTAATGTTAATGATTATTCAAAGGTGTGTGTGTGTGTGTGTGTGTGTGTGTGTGTGTGTGTGTGTGCCAGTCCTGGGGCTTGCAGGGACCTGGGCACTGTTCCTGACCTTTTTTTGTTCTAGGCTAGCATTCTACCACTTGAACCACAACTCCACTTTTGGCTTTTTGGTGGTCTAATTGGAGTCTCACAAACTTTCCTGCCTAGGTTGGCAGCAAACCATGACAGACCTCCTCGCCCCCGCCCCCCCACCCCCTGGGGCCAGCCCCCATCTCAGCCTCCTGAGTAGCTAGGATTACAGGTGTAAGTCACTTGTGCTCTTCTGATTACTGAAATAGTTTGGGGAGGAAAATGGACACAGAATGGCAATAGGCAGGACTGTGGCCCAGGTTCATTCTAACTTCATAGTAGCCATTTAGCCTCCAGAGCCTTGGAGTTATAATCAAACAAACAAGCATACTTCTTTATATATATGTGAAACAGTGTGAATGTATGATTAATGTACACTTATGCAATTTTCTTATGTATGAAAATAAAGGTGGGTAAATTTTTTATAATTTGCAAGAAATGCACAAATACCTAGACAAAAAGGTAGGGGAATTATTTAAGTAAACATTGCCATAAAAAATAACTTACGCAGGAGGGCGCTAGTGATTCATGCTTATAATCCTAGCTACTCAGGAGGTTGAGATTTGAAATGTTTAGTTAAAGCCAGCCCTGGCAGGAAAGGCCATAAAACTCTTGTCTCCAATTAATCATCAGAAAACTGGAAGTGGTGCTGTGGCTCAAAGTGGTAGAACTTTAGCCTTGAATTATAAAGCTCAGGGACAATGCCTAGGACCTGAGTTCAAGCCCCACAACCAACTCGAAAAAAAAAGAAAATAAATTATGCAACTTTATTAGTACCCACTGGGAAAGGAAAGTGTGTCTAGGATTTCTTGATTTCAGATGCTACCACATAACAACATAGTTGTTCCCAGACTTTTTTTTTAGCACTTTATTCATCTATATTACTTATTTTCACTCTTATATTTTATGCAATACTTCTTGCAGAATCAACACAATTAATACTGAATTCATGACAATACTGATACTTATGTAATAAAGTTCACTAAGAATTTGAAGTAAATATTTTCCAGACTGGACATAGTGTTTAAAATGTGTAGTTCTTTGGGTGGTAAATGTGGTTGTTATTGGAAAATGGTTTCAAAGGAAATCATTACAACCTTATTATAAACAGATTTCCAGGGGCTGGGAAGTTGGCTCAGTGGTAGAGCGCTTGCTTTGCATGTCTGAGGCCCTGGGTTTGATTCCTCAGCACCACATAAGCAAAAAGAAAAAAGCCGGAAGTGGTGCTGTGGCTTAAGTGGTAGGGCACTAGCCTTGAGCTGAAGAGCTGAGGGACAGTGCTCAGGCCCAGAGTTCAGGCCCCACAACTGGACCAAAAAAAACAAAAAACAAAAAACAGATTTCCAAACTCATATCCCTGAGTATACTGTACCTTCATTCATATAACACATATCTGTGAACACTGATATATTATTGAGTCATATTTTTGTAGCAAATTGTAGAAATTTGCAGTTTATTTATGTATTATTATTCTGTTCTACCAATATTCAGAATCCCAGACCTGAGAGTTAAATAGAATGTAGCATGTATATAACCCAACCAAGAATAAATTGATGTGATTTTGATCAGGCTTATCTTTTTAAAAAAACAATTGAGCTGTACAACAGAGATTCAATTCTAGAAGTCAAGTTATGAATACAATGCAGATCAAGATTATTTTTATGTAGAAGTAGGATTTTTAAAAAATTTTTTGGAGTTCCGGGAAGATGGCGGAGGAGAAGCTGGAATCTGAACAAGCTCTTGCATAGAAAACAGTTTCAGAGTTCCAGTGAACAGTCCCAAGCCAGAGAATCACACCAAGTGTGCCATCACAGGACAGAGAGTTAGTCAAGAGAGGGGAAGCCAAGCAGACACATCTGAGCAGCTGCCGCTGCGGCGGCAGGGTCGCAGCGGCGACCACCGCCGCGGAGGCATACCTGAGACGCAGTCCGGGACCAAGGAGCCAGACGCAGCAGACGAGCGGATTCTACTCAACACCAGCAAGAACCGACAAGGAGCGGACAACTTCATCCTGCACTTTGCAGACCAGAGACGACCCGAGATCCATGACTCCGCGTGAGTAGAAGCCCCACTTCCTCACTCCTCTGGGAGCAGAGGAGGGAAGGCCACCCCTCCCCCCCCAGCACCGGTGATCTCCATCTTGGATACCGACAAAGCTCGGAGGAGCGGCTAGCTCCAGCTCAGGCCTTGGAATAGAGCTAGTCATTTGGCAGTTCACGGGAACTTGGCGGCGAGGTGACCTCACAGACTCAGTTCCATCCAGGGAGGGGTCGCCCAGCTCAGGCACCAGCCACTGGAGTGGCTCTCCTCGCTGGGTGGCCAGAGCCAGAGGCTGCCCCTCCCTCTAGCAGCCACCACAATCAATTGAAAAACAGAAACCCTGAGAATGGCTCCAGGCTGGGTGCTGTGAGTTTTTTTTTTCACAAAATAGCCCCAGGGAAAAGCTACTGTTCCTTGAAAGACCTCAACTCTACCCAGAACCTAGCCTCATCACTGCATCCCCCTCTTTTGTGATTCTCAAAGCAGATCACCCTCCCAGTAAACTAACCTGGGAGGGGGATCTCAAAATCTTGGGTAAAGCAGAGCATTTTTCTGCCTGTTCCAACAAACTGACTTAAGAAACCAATCAAGCCACAGGACCTCAAGCTGACCAGAGACTCCAACCAGACTCTGGTTACAGACAAAAGGGAGATACAGGACTCTTCCCACCCCTCCCAAAAAAAAAAAAAAAAAAAAATCAAAGAACTTTTTTTTTCTTCTTCTTCTTCTTTTCTTTTTTTCTTTTTCTTGTTTTGTTTTTTTTTCGTTTTTTGTTACCTTATATATATATAAAAATTTTTTTTTTTTGCATTTCTAAAACTTTTATTAATCTTTAATTTTTGCCTCTTCTGAAAAAATAATTGTTTTCCATTAATTTTTTTTTCTCCTCTTATAATTTTTATTTTAGGAATACGTGAATGTGTGTTTTCTTTTCTTTTCTTGTCTTCTTTCTCTTTTTCATTCATTCTTAATTATCTTTTTGTTTTTGTTTTTTTTCTAGCTCTACTGAACTTCTGATCTTTTCTTCTCACTTTCCTATCCTTTCCAACTTTTCCTCTTTGTTCACCTTTATGTGACTTAACTCTTGTCCTGCACATCCTCAGATAAACCCGTAGTTAACCAGTAGACCCTATCCCCCATTGTGTACACACTTAATCCACAAACTTATTACTCAATTCAAAACCTCTGAGACTTAAATTCATTAATAACAGTACTACCTCTTTATACCTATATAATATTTTAAGCATTTTTTAAAAGTTTTTCTCATCTCCTCTATGTCCCTCCCTTTCTCTCAACATATTCATATCCCTCTATAAATAGATGGTCTTTTAATCTCTAAAATAACATTAATTTTTACGTCTCTATTTTTTTTCTGGTCTCTTTTCATTCCCCTTTCCCTTTCTTCCCTTTTTTCTCTCTCTCTACTTGCATCCTACCCAACCTATTTCCTGCATTGTGATTAGGACATAGTTAACTCTCCCTGTGCCTTCCCACACCAATCTATTCCTATTTTTTACCCACATCTCTCCCTAACCCTAATAATTTCTGGTTTTCCAAATTCTTCTCTGCGGTTCAAAGTCCTTTAACATATAGTTGTTTGATGTCGAATAGATGTATATGTTGAACTAGATTGTATTTGTAGACTATTGACTGTACAAATGCAAACTTTGGTTGATGGATGCCTTAAGATAGTGTTCTAGCACAAAACTGGTGCTATCTTCATCTCAAATGGGCAGAGTAAGCCGGAAAAACACAAGAAAAATGGCAAATTCGGGTATCTCAACTCCCAATCCTGATAATCAGGGGTTAGAACAGATAATGAATAATCCAGAGGAGAGTTCCCAAACAGCTCTACAAACACTGCTGGCAAACATGATAAATGAAAAGTTTGACAACGTACAAAGGACTCTGTATGAGCGTGATAGGGAGAGAGAGGAGGCATCCCAGAAGTTTATACAGGAATATCATAAGCGTGAGGAAGCTACTCAAAAACTGATACAGGATTTGCGTGAACAACTTGAGAATACTCAAAGAGAAAGGGAGGAATGGCGTGAGCAGGCTGAGAACACTCAAAGAGATCTGCAGGAATCCCGCGAACGGGAGGAAGCTAATCAAAGAGTAATACAGGAATTGAGAGACCAGGTAGAGAACACACAAAGATCACTAAAGGCATTCATGGAATCCATTAACAAAGAGATGAAGGAAGTCAGGGAGACCACAAAGGGAATGCTGAATGGAACCCAACAGAAGGAATGGGAGCCCAAAGAAACCATAACCAATCAACTAAGTGATTTGAGGACAAACACTGAACACCAAATTAAGGAAGTAAAGAAATTCATACAAGACCTAAAACAGAGCTTCAACAAAGAACTTGAAGCCATCAAAGCTGACCAACTAGAAGGAAAAGAGATAAAAAACAAAGTAGAGAGTCTTGACAGCAGGTTAGAACATGCAGAAGATCGAATCTCAGGGATTGAAGACAGCCTAGATATTATAGAGAAAGAACATACAACCATCCAAGACAAGTCCAAGAAATATGATAGATCTATCCAACACCTGGAAGACACCATCAGAAGGCCTAATCTAAGGATAATGGGTGTAGAGGAGCACCTAGAAACAGAAGTTAATGGTCTAGGAAATCTGTTTAACAGGATCCTAGCAGAGAACTTCCCAAACATGCAAAAAGATAGGCCTGTCCAGATACAAGAAGCCTTTAGAACCCCAAATAGACCAGACCAGAATAGGACATCCCACCGTCACATTATAATCCACACAGGATCAACTCAGAACAAGGAAAAGATCCTTAAAGCTGTCAGAGAGAAAAGGGTAATCACTTATAAAGGGAAACCAATTAGAATCACCTCAGATTTCTCAGCAGAGACAATCAAAGCAAGAAGAGCCTGGAATGATGTATGCCATGCCCTAAAAACAAACAACTATCAACCAAGAATACTGTACCCAGCTAAACTCTCCTTCATAACTGAAGGCCAAATAAAAACCTTCCATAGCAAAGAAAAATTGAAACAATACATCTCCACCAAACCAGCCCTACAAAAGATTCTTAAAGATGTCCTACACATAGAAAACCAACAAGACCGCAATAAAGGCCAAGAAACTGCACCCAAACTGAGAATCCAAGAACCATAGGAAGAACCCAGTTTTCGGAGCCCCCAAGAAGGTAGATAACATGGCAGGAACTCCCAAATACCTCTCAGTCCTATCTCTTAATGTTAACGGACTGAACTCTCCAATTAAGCGACATAGACTGTCTAGTTGGATTAAAAAACAAGACCCTTCTATCTGCTGCCTGCAGGAGTCACATCTTGCCCGTAAAAACAAACACATTTTCAATGTTAAAGGCTGGAACAAAATCTACCAAGCAAACGGACCGCATAAACAGGCGGGAGTTGCAATCCTAATATCAGATAAAATAGACTTCAAATTAAAATTCGTGAAAAGAGATAAAGAAGGTCACTACATACTAATTAAAGGATCTCTCCTTCAGGAGGATATTACAATTCTAAATATCTATTCGCCAAACAATGGAGCACCCAAATTTATCAAAGAAACACTACTTTCCCTCAAATCCCATATAGATCCAAAGACATTAATCGTTGGGGATTTTAACACACCACTCTCCCCACTAGATAGATCAACTCGGCAAAAACTCAACAGAGAAACCGCAGATCTAAACAGCTGCATAGATCAACTAGACTTAACAGACATTTACCGAACATTTCACCCAGCAGCATCAGAATACACGTTTTTCTCAGCAGCACATGGAACGTTTTCTAAAATAGACCACATTTTAGGCCACAAAGCAAACTTGTCTAAATTCAGAAACATTGAAGTTATACCTTGCATTCTCTCTGACCACAACGGAATAAAGTTAGAACTCAACACCAAAAGCCACCAAAGAAAGTCCGGTATCACATGGAGGCTGAACAACACACTGCTGAATCATGAGTGGGTCATGGAAGAGATTAGAAAGGAAATTCAAATGTTCATGCTATTCAACAAAAATGAACACACAAAATACCAGCTCCTCTGGGACACAGCAAAGGCAGTACTCAGAGGCAAGTTTATAGCTCTGAGCTCCTACATCAACAAATTGGAAAGATCTGAAACTAACAATTTAATGACACATCTAAACCTCCTTGAAAAAGAGCAGCAAGATAAACCCCAATCCAGTAGACGGAAAGAAATAATCAAAATTAAATCAGAATTAAATGAATTAGAATCCAAAAAAACTATAGAAAGAATCAACAAAACAAAGAGTTGGTTCTTCGAAAAACTCAACAAAATTGACAGACCCTTAGCAAATCTTATCAGAAAAAGAAGAGAACACACCCAAATTAATAAACTCAGAGATGAGAATGGAAACATCACCACGGAAACAAGCAAGATTCAGAACATTATAAGGGAATACTTCTCAAAACTTTATGCTAATAAGTTTGAGAACTTGACAGAAATGGACCTCTTCCTAGCAAATATTGACATGCCAAAACTAAACCAAGATGAGGTAAACTATCTTAACAGGCCCATATCAAGCATTGAAATAGAAACAGCAATAAGAGACCTCCCAGCTAAGAAAAGTCCAGGACCAGATGGTTTTACAGCGGAATTTTACAAGGCCTTCAAAGCAGAGCTCACACCAATTCTCCTCCAACTCTTCAATGAAATTGAAAGAGAAAGCTCACTACCGAACACATTCTATGAAGCCATCATAACCCTCATCCCAAAACCTGGCAGGGACTCATCAAAGAAAGAGAACTATAGACCCATTTCTTTGATGAACATTGATGCAAAACTTCTCAACAAAATTTTGGCCAACCGACTTCAACAATTCATCCAAAAAATCATACACCACGATCAAACAGGATTCATTTCAGGGATGCAAAGCTGGTTCAATATACGCAAATCAATTAATATTATTCATCACATCAACAGGAGCAAGAATAAGAACCACATGGTTATCTCAATAGACGCAGAAAAAGCATTCGACAAGATCCAACACCCCTTTATGATGAAGGTTTTGAAAAAATTAGGAATCCATGGAACATTCCTCAATACAATAAAGGCTGTATATGACAAACCTACAGCCAGCATTATACTCAATGGTGAAAAACTAAAGCCATTTCCTCTTAACTCAGGAACAAGACAAGGATGCCCACTCTCTCCACTTCTCTTCAATCTAGTATTAGAATGCCTAGCTACAGCAATAAGACAAGATGCAGACATAAAGGGGATCCAAATAGGGAAAGAAGAAATAAAACTCTCCCTCTTTGCAGATGACATGATCTTGTATTTAAAGAATCCCATAGACTCCACTCCCAAATTACTCAAGCTGATTCAAAACTTTGGCAAAGTAGCAGGTTATAAAATTAACCCCCAAAAATCAATGGCTTTTCTGTATGCCAACAATGAGAAAAGTGTGGCTGAAATTAGGAAAGCAACTCCATTTGTAATAGCCCCACAAAAAATAAAATACCTAGGAATTAACTTAACTAAAGAAGTGAAGGACCTCTATGATGAAAACTTTAAAATCTTGAAAAAGGAAATCAACACAGAACTTAAAAAATGGCAAAACCTCCCATGCTCCTGGATTGGAAAGATTAACATCGTGAAAATGGCAATACTCCCCAAGGCTATCTACAAATTCAACGCAATACCTATCAAAATTCCACCCTCATTCTTCAAGGAAATAGAAGAGGCAATCCAAAAATTCATATGGAACAATAAAAGACCCCGAATAGCAAAAACGCTCCTCAATGGAAAGAACACTGCTGGAGGAATATCAGTACCAAATTTCAAACTCTACTATAAAGCCATAGTAATCAAAACAGCTTGGTATTGGCATAAGAACAGACCTCAGGACCAATGGAATAGAATTGAAAACCCAGAAATGAACCTACAGACCTATAGCCATCTAATCTTCGATAAGGGAGCTAAAACAATAGAATGGAAGACAGACAGCCTCTTCAGTAAATGGTGCTGGCAAAACTGGTTAACTACATGTAGAAAACTAAAGCTAGATCCTTATATATCACCCTGCACCAGAATCAACTCCAAATGGATCAAAGACCTTGAACTCAAAGCAGACACTCTGAAAACATTACAGGATGGAATAGGAGAAACCCTGGGTCTCCTTGGCACAGGCCGAAATTTTCTGAATAAAGACCCGGAAACACAACAAATCAAAGAAAGGCTGGACAAATGGGATTGTATAAGGTTGCAGAGCTTCTGCAGGGCAAATGACATAGCTAGCAAGATCAATAGAAAGCCCACGGACTGGGAGAAGATCTTTACTAGCCATACAACGGACAAGGGTCTCATATCTAAAATATACTTGGAACTCAAAAAATTAAACCACCCAACAACAAATCCTCAAAGAAACAACTGCCCAATAAGGAAGTGGGCGAAAGACTTAAAGAGAAGCTTCTCTGAAGAAGAAAGAAGGATGGCCAATAGACACATGAAGAAATGTTCAACATCCCTAGCCATAAAAGAAATGCAAATCAAAACAACATTGAGATATCACCTCACTCCAGTTAGAACAGCAAAAATCAAGAACTCTAACAACAACAGATGCTGGAGGGGATGTGGACAGAAAGGAACCTTACTTCATTGTTGGTGGGAATGTAAACTTGTTCAACCACTTTGGAAAGCAGTATGGAGGTTCCTCAAAAGACTCCACATAGAGCTCCCCAATGACCCAGCAATCCCACTTTTGGGCATTTACCCAAATGATCACAAACAAGGCCACACTAAAGCTACCAGCACAACTATGTTTATTGCAGCATTATTTACCATAGCTAAGACATGGAACCAACCCAGATGCCCCTCAGTAGATGAATGGATCAAGAAGATGTGGTATATATACACAATGGAATTCTATGCCTCCATCAGAAAGAATGACATTTCCCCATTTGTTAGGAAATGGAAAGGCTTGGAAAAAATTATATTAAGTGAAGTAAGCCAGGCCCAAAGAAACATAGGTCCCATGGTTTCCCTTATTTGCAATATCTAGTATAGGTATGAGTCAAGCGGAAAAAGTCAAATAATGTGATGTTAGGAAAACGAAACCTCAAATATGTATTTTAATGTTTTTGTTTCTTTCATGCATGTGTTTCTAACGCATTTATAATATTATCTCTTTGTTGCTTTGCATGTCCCTCCCCCACAGTGTAACCCCCGCTTTCACTATATTTGATGTCAGTATAACATGTGGAGGAGTTGGGGACAAACAAGTCGTTTAAGGATTCAGGTGGACCTGTTGCAACAATGAGAAGTACAAAATGTCATGTCAAAACCAGCTTTACAATGTCGGGGGGGGGGGGGGGAGGGGTGGTATGATTGGGTGGGAGGGAGGGGGGGGGGGCTGGGAAGGGAGGTGAAGGGTAAACAAAGGAGGAGGCTGCAATGCTTGGTAAGAAATGTATGCATTATCCTGCCCATGTAATTGTAACCCCTCTGTACAGTATGTTCTCAAATAAAATAAAATTAAATTAAAAAAAAAAAAAAAAAATTTTTTGTTCAGTGTTTCATGAATTTCCCACATATTTTCAAAGAGTTTCATATTGATATAATTTTCTTCAAACACAAACAAAAAATCTAGACATCTTTAGATTCTTTCAGAAACTATCATCACATCATAGTTGAAAAAATATTAAAAACAATCTGTGATTCTTTTAGCTATGTCACTGATGACTGATGAAATAGGAATATATACTTACGGGAATAGGTATAAATAACATTATAAACAAATTACTTTTTTTAAACCCTGGAATATGAGAGTTGTTACAAAAATAGATATCAGGAATATTTGTCTAAATTCTTTCCAGCTTACACTAATAATGGACTTAGAAGTGAGGCTGGTGGAAGAATAGGAAGGTTATTTGGGGGCTTCAACAGTTAAATTGTCTCATAAAAAGGATTCTTTCCTGCACATGTTCCTCCTCGCTGCACATTGCACACAGATGATTCTAATCACCGTTACTCAAATCACCTGATGCCTCAATTACCTTGGCTTCAATGAGCGCATTCCAAACGCCAGAGCACTCATATACCTACTCTGATAATAGGCTGCCAATTAAGTTATCTTTCTCTGGAAACAGATTATGGCAGCTCAGTGAATATAATATCATTAGCGCCCTATATCATCTTAGGCTGGGCAGTTGCTGACACTGCATGAATATAACTGCTAAGCTATCAAAGTAGCTGCTCAACCATAATGGCCTTGAAATTAAAAAAAAAATCTGTAGCTGTGTGTGCTGGTTTACACCTAAGTGAACCTAAGTATGAGTGCATGCATATATATATATATATATATATGTATGTATATATATATATTTCAGATAAGCCTTTTGCATAAAATTACAGGTGGCTAAAATTACTATAACACACAGGGAAACACAATATCTGGAATTAGTAAAATTTGTCTCTGAAGGCTTATGCAACTTTGCACCAATAAAAATACAATCAGTTGAAGCTTACTGTTATTAGTGTTAGTATTCGGAGCATTTACAGACTGAATAATTATACTATGCGAAAATAATATCTTAAATTTTGGTGCTTATTTGGTATAATTCCAAATAGGGACTGAGAATAAGATTAAGACTTTAACTTGAAACTCAAAGAACTTTCAAAGTGGATGGGATGGGAAGGGGAAACAAAGGAGGCTACAATGCTTGATAAGAAATGTACTCATTATCTTGCCCATGTACTTGTAACTCCTCTGTACAGTATTTTCACAATAAAAAAATAAATAAAAGCACTTCAGTTAATCTAAAAAAAAAGAAAGTGACTCTACTTTCTATAATTGGAAATACTTAACTTTTCTTTAGTAACTTGAGTAAAAGGCTGCACAAATATTACAGGCAGGTACTTGTGGAAATTCGAATGTAAATTGGAGTCATTTTGATTTTTATTAAATAATTTGTTTAATTTATTCTTAGAAAGGGGTTGGAGAAGGTCAGACTATTGCCTGCACTATTTCTCCTCAGTGTGAAGACCAGAGTTACAGGAGCCATTTAGACTACAGTACACATTTGCTTTACTATTCATACTTGGGCAAATTCCTTGACCACTCTTCCTTTATAAAACAGGCTTTAAAACAAGTAATTGTCTTATTGACTTATCTGTGATTGTTACATAATGCAATGAATAGAAAGTATTTAGCACAGTGTCTTGAAAATAGCACATCTTCAAGGAGTGATTGGTTTTATGTCTGATTTCTGGAAATTTTAAATTACTCTTAAACAGTTCAAATTACATGGATTTATTTGGTTGTTCATACATAAACAGTGCTGCTTTGTCCAAGAGTTTAGATTAAAACTATTATCAAAATTGAGGTTTACTTTCACATATGCTTCATTTTTCCCTAAAGTAAGGATTTGTCAGTCATAATAATGAGTAACTTTGTTTCCCACAAAATATGTGCTGTTTAAACATTTTGTCTGTGACTTTGTTTGTTTGTTTTCTATGAAGTTTCAGCACTGACTCTGAAAGTCAGCTCCCTAGCTGGTTGCCTGTGTTTGTTTCCTTTGTTCTCATCTTTACAAAGGGAAATACACTTAATGTATCTTCAGGGAGGCAGATTTCATGTAAAAAACATTGTTTTGTATTTAGTCTTCAATCCTCCATTGAAGTATTTTGTACAAAACATCCACAGGTTAAACCATTAGCCTTGCTCTGTTAGTTGTATCAGTTCAGTGTGTTCTTGTACATTAAGATACTTGTGAAATGCCTAGTTAAAATGTCAGATTTAACATCATCAAAGCTATATTTCAACTTTTCGCTACAATTCATATTTCATGTCATAAGATAGTCTAAATACATCCAAATGCAGCAAAGACAATTTACAATAAAAGAGGATATTGAAGAGAAAAATCAAACCTAGTGACAAGCACAAATTCTTAAAGCTGAGAATAATTCTGTACTATTGTTTCCTTGGACAACTAAACTATACTTGAAGTGTACATAGTATTACATTTTGGCAGACTTCTGGCTCTAGTTAACATAAGCAAGTTTTCTACAACATAAGACTGAATATATTTAGACATGGTCTAATAATGCAGGCATACAAGTTTGCCAGATCATTTGTCCAATGAAGATCTTTACCATATGCTTTAAAACATGACACAGGCTTGCCAAGGAAGAAATCCCTTTCATGTGAACTACAAAAGAGATTCAGAGTGCTGGATTGTGAATCGTCCTTATCTGTCAGAGGGCATCTTCTCTGCCACAATTAAAGGTGTTGTTAAGTGACCTTAAGGCCAGCTGAAACTAGAACATACCTAGAAAAAATAATGACTGGCACATTGATTATTTGTGAAATTATCATAATAAAATAAAATAAAATAAAAGTGTGTCTTGACAAACTGTACATGAAAATCAATTGCTTTTTCAGAGGAATCAGGGAATGGTTTCCTGGGCAATCAGAACAAACTGTTTCCTCATCAGATTTGGCGTCCATGCTTTGCACTTAAGAACACCAGCAATGCAAGTCATGCAGAACCTAGAGAGACAAAAACAAACATATAGATCCTGTTTCTCCATTCTTCTTTGTAACTATTTGATCAGAAATAATTTAGGACTCTATTTCTTTCAGCAGTCATACTGCATGGTAGCAATGTTCATGGCACTAGTGGAAACATCCTCCACCTAATCCAGAATTATACGCCTAACTTTGTAAAGCACTGGCTTTCATGATGCCAAATCCTCCCCTGCTGACTTAAGCACTCATGCATGAAAATCTGAACTCCTGGCTAACTTGTCCCTGTGGCCACACAGTGTCTGGAACAGTAGACTATTATTTTCAAAATGAATGGAATACAAAAATAATCAAGAAGCAAGCAGAATTCCTTTTTTCTCCTGAAAGTAATATTACATATTGATAGCACAGGGAAAGATCACATTGTCTAATGTCAGCTTAATTTTAGAGGAATTCCTTTTATGTTTGACCCACCTTTTCAGTTGATATGGATCAGTGATGTTGGGATCTATTCTAGAAAGTAGGATTTTAGAAGTCACTAAAAACACAGGAGGCAAGCCTGAGAGAGCCATACATTGAGAAAGCCAATATCATTAGAAAGGATTGAATTAAACCTACTCCCACAGAGGTTCATTGCTTTGTCAGGAGGTCCAGAGCCCTAATAAGAACTTTCTGTGAAGCATTGAGAAAGGCAGGTACACTGCATAATGAAAACAATTTTTAAGCAGAGACCTTGATTTGGGGTATTATCAGGGTTCTGAAAATTCATAAACATGAGGCATTCTAAAATATTTTAAATAAAAATCCAAGATACAAGGCATGAGAATGATCATACATATTCCAGCTAAGTCCTGTAAGTATGGCTGCATATATGGTATCAGAAAAATATTCTGTCAGAAACTATGGAGTTAGTCATCTGCAATACATTGGCCATAAAGTTCTGCTGAGGGTATTCCTTTGATAGCTCTTATAGTCCTTTCTACTCCTCTCGACTCTTCCTAAAGTTGCTTTGGAATGGGTCATCAATATCCCTTACCTGGTGGCTGTAACAATATTATCTAACTCTTGTTAGCCATCAAACATCCCTCTACTCTGTTGCAGCTGGAGGGCTTTCCTACAATACACATCTAGTCATCTGGTCGTGTTGCTTTTTCAGTGAGGACCTGCCACTTTGGCCTTCAGAATATTTCAGAATAAATCTAAAGTTTTGTTGTTTTTCTTCCTTTTCTTTCTTCTTTTTCTTTTAAAAGCACATTAGGCCAAGCCATCCTCCATGATTTGATTTCTGATTCCTCACAGATTTATATTTCATACTCTATAGAATACACATCATTTGATGGACGATGGACCATTTTTCTTTTGACTCTAGGTACATTCTCTCTTGGGATCACATCTTTTTTTTCTGTTATCAAACCCAGTGTTTTACTTCCTGGTACTCTTACAGTACCTCAAGACTATGGGTGTCTTACTGTACATTCTTTTATGTCACTCATACCTGCTATCACATAAAACCATTGAGCAGCCTTTGAACTCTTATTTTCTTCATTCAACTAAAATTTTGAGATCTATATCTTGTTAGTTTTTTTCTACCCCCTTACCTATTTGTAAGCATTTGTTGAATAAATAAATGCTAAATCAGTCTACACACAATGAAATCAGCCAGACAACAACTATGCTGGGACCAGCATGTGAAAAATGTGGGATGAAGTAGACTGAATGGTCCTGGCATCAGAGACCCAGTGGAGAAGAAAGAAAAAAAAGAAACACAATACAAACAAAGAGAGGGTTCAGTGTATTGAATAAAAGAGAAATACAGAGTACAGCTAGAGAGGAGTTGGGGAGGACCCTTAGGAAGCATAGGGCGCAATAGTGCTTTCTCAGGAAAACTGCACAAATGGGTCTGAAATAACAGGCACAGCTGTGAAAGTATCTTCCTTTCTCAGGAGACTGAAATGAGACTAATGTATAATTACCACAGCTTAAAAATAAGGTATGTGAACACTGATGCAAACTATGGGCACCTACACTGAAAAAGGAGAAGTATAGCATCTGCACTATTTTCTGCTCTGCTTAGAGCTAATTTGTATAAAATTTGTATAAAATCCTGCTTGCTTGCCCTTTTTTTGGATATGTAGTAATGTGAAAGAAACTTATTCTTCTGTATCCCAATTAGAACCTCAAATCCTTTCAATTGGATTTCAATTTTGGCTCATAATTTCAGCCCAAGAAAATGTAAAATATTGTAGTCACAACCCTCTCTTCCCTTTGTTGAACATATTGTCTGATATTTTCCAAGGTGCTCAGAACCGAAAATACCTTTTTATTGTAAAAATACTGTATAGAGGGATTACAGTTACACGAGCAAGGTAATGAGTACATTTCCTATCGAGCACTGTTGCCTCCTCCTTTGTTTTTCCCCTATCATCCCTTCCCTCCCACCTCCATAACTACCACCCTCTCCCAGTCCTGAAGTTATAAAGTTAGTTTTCACCATCGTGTTTGTACATGTCATTGTTACAATGGGTTAACCTGTATCTCTATTTAAGCTTTATCTTTTTTACCTCCCCCTCCCCCCCACCAACTAGAGAAATGTATATACAAGATGCAGGGCCCTGACATCAAATACAGGGAAAACAGGAGTTATACCTTAGGTGAGGAACATACAAGGAAATAAAAAAAAATCACATGGTACATTATAAATACGTTAGAAACAATAGCAAGAAATAAAAAAAAATTTGTGTCCCTATCTTAGGGTTTATTTTGCTTAACATCATCTTTTATGGTCATATGTACATAGTTTTTTTTTTTCCCTTTTTTTGCTTGTCCTACACAGGTAGGACAAGTATTAGTTACTGCAAATAAAGGAAGCCATGGGACCTATGTTTCTTTGGGCCTGGCTTACTTCACTTAATATAATTTTTTTCCAAGTCTTTCCATTTCCTAACAAATGGGGCAATGTCATTCTTTCTGATGGAGGCATAGAATTCCATTGTGTATATATACCACATTTTCTTGATCCATTCTTCTACTGAGGGGCATCTGGGTTGGTTACATAACTTAGCTATGGTAAATAATGCTGAGATAATCATAGCTGTGCTTGTAGCCTTAGTATGGCCTTGTTTGTGATCATTTGGGCAAATGCCCTAAAGTGGGATTGCTGGGTCATAGGGGAGTTCTATGTGGAGTCTTGAGGAACGTCCATACTACTTTCCAAAGTGGTTGAACAAGTTTAAACTCCCACCAACAATGCAGTAGGGTTACCTTCTGTCCACATCCCCTCCAGCATCTGTTGTCATTAGAGTTCTTAATTATAGCCATTCAAACTGGGGTGAGGTGGTATCTCAATGTTGTTTTGATTAGTATTTCTTTTATTGCTAGAGAGGTTGAGCATTTCTTCATGTGTCTATTGGCCATCCTTCTTTCCTCTTCAGAGACGTTTCTCTTTAAGTCTTTAGTGCACTTATTTATCAAGCTGTTGTTTCTTTCTGGATTTGTTGTTGGGGATTTAATTTTTTTGAGTTCCAAGTACTTTAAATATGAGACCCTTGTCTGTTGTATGGCTAGTGAAGATCTTCTCCCAATCTGTGGGCTTTTCATTGATCTTGCTAGCTATCTCCTTAGCCATGCAGAAGCTCTACAGCTGCATGCCAATCTCAGCTGTCCAACCTTTCCTTGATTTGTTGTGTTTCTGGGCCCAAAGAAACATAGGTACTATGGTTTCCCTTATTTGCAATAACTAGTATATGTCTGAGACAAGCAGAAACGGTCAGATAAGTTGATGTTAGGTGAAATGAACCCCAAGATAAGGATTCAAATGGTTTTTATTCTTTCTTGAGATTGTTTCTAACATATTTAATAAGATGATTTCTTTGTTGCTTTGTATGTGCCTCCCCCACGGTATAGCCCCTGCTTTCACTGTATTTGATGTTGGTATAATTTGTGGAGGGGAAGGGAAAAAACAAATTGTTTAACTAGGGATACAGGTGGACTCATTGCAACAATGAGATGTACAAGCTGTTATGTCGGAAAATGAACTTTACAACTTTGGCTGGGGTGGGAGGTGTGGGGGAATATGCGGGAAGATGGGAAGGGATGGGAAGGGGGAGGCAACAAAGGAGGAAGCAACAATGCTTGATAAGAAATGTACTCATTACCTTGCCCATGTAATTGTTACACAGTTTCAATTCTCAGCAGTGAGAGTTGAGTTTTCATGGCCTTCCCTTCCCTTCCTTTCCCTTGTCTTCCAAATGGGACAGTACTATTATGTATTATGTATTTTTTTTGTGTCACTGTATAGAAAAAATTCATATATACATAAACATGCTCAGATCACAGTCTGGAGAAATGGAACTAGTCACGAGTTATTTTGGTTGTTGATTTCATAGAAAACCTAAGCATTCAAGCACCTTAGCCCATCCAGTTCTCAATACCCCCCATCCCTCACACAATCACGTGCTATTTTCTTACCCTGAATAGGGAAGCTGCACATGATGGAATTCTACAATTTGTAGTCCCATTCATCACTTTAACTTGGACTATTTTCTTCCTGTTGCTGTGTCACCAAGAAATTTTTTTCCTAAGTTTTAGAAACTTCCTCTTCAGAATGAGAACAGGAAATGACAGAAAGGGTAGACTATTTTATAAGCCTTGGAGAATGTAGAACAAGAGCACTTTGATCAATAGAATAGTAGCTGTCAAGGTCCCCATAGGGTAGGAAGCGCATATACCTCTTGGTCCCCTTCCCCTGAGTGGCCCTGCATCCTCCTCCCTATTTCCTGTGTCTTGTGCTGGCCTCCTGCATACCCTGTTTTTCTAGGGCTGCTACCCCTCTTATTTTTATGCATACCTTTCCCATGTACTTATTTATTTTCATAGTGATCCATGGGCCTAGCCCTCTAAAAGTATTATACGATTTGAATGACTGTAGCTATACAATAAGTCTTAAAATTAGGAGGATCTAGCCCTCCTGCTTATTCTTTGTGAATGAATTGTTTTAGTTGCAAATAAATAAGGCTAGGGATTATAATTACACTTGTTTGGGAGGCAGAGTTCCAGAGGACTGAAGTTCAAGAAAGTCCAGTCTGGACAAGAAGTTAGTGAGAACTTATCTCAAACTATAAGCTAGGTATGGTTGTAAGCATGTGTGGTTTCCCTGAGGCATGAGGCTATAGGAAGACTGGCCTGCAACAAAATGAGACTTTTCTAAAGAATATCTTAAGGCAAAGATGCTAGAGGTGTGTGTGGCTAGAGGGGTAGAGTACTTGCATAGCAAGTACAAGGCCCTGAGCTCAAACTCTAGTACCATAGAAAAATAGAAATTGTTTTAGCTTTTTTGTTTTTAGTTGAAAATTCATCTTTGTTTTTATAAAGCTTGCATTAACAAGAACTCTTTCTTAAATATATTTTATTTTATTTATTTATTTTTATTGTCAAGGTGATGTACAGAGGGGTTACAGTTACATACGTAAGGTAATAAGTACATTTGAGCCACAGCCCCACTTCCGGTTTTCTGGTGGTTAATTGGAGGTAAGTGTATTACAGTCTTTCATTCCCAGGCTGACTTTGAACCACGATCCTCAGATCTCAGCCTCCTGAGTAGATAGGATTGCAGCCATGAGCCACCAGTGCCCAGCTATAAACAGTATTTTCAATAGATAATATTTTTGATAAAAAGTATTTTAAATGTTTAGAGAAAGTATACTTTTTGATTCCTCCCATAACAATTTTCCTTTAATCTATTTGTGTGTTGATGTCCTGTATAGGTTATCATGTCCAGTTATATACAGTGTTGAATAATTTTACTTACCTTCTAAAATATTTCTAAGATATTGTCCATAAGGACTACTTTAAGCCTACAAATAATCAACTGATAAAAAATAATCCTGTTGCAATTACAAAAATTCTTACTGAAGATGGGCTGCTAATTAGTACTAAAAAGAAATTATATAGTATATGAGCAATTAATTTCTTTCATAACTATGCTGTAAAAATTGCTATTTCAGAGTTGCCTCTAAAATTAAAATGAGAGAAAATAGATAATAAGGCAATGAGGTTTTCTATTTGGATTGGGAGATTCCTGGAGCTCATCTCATTTCTGAAATGTTTACCTGAGAGCCAGTTTGTCGGAGCCCCAACTCTCAACCTAGTATTGGACAGGAGCAACACATCTGAAGGATAAGGCATTGACATTTGTGAAGGGAGGGATTGGAGATAGTATTTCTTGGCTTTTCCCACAAGAACAACCTAATTACATCTCTTATTTAATTTCCTGTAATTCAAAACGTAAATTGGAGGGAGCTAACAGATTTTACAAGGCAGTGTCCTTGTTTCAGTGATAAAATGATGAACCAGGCTGAAGTCATGGGAGGTTCCACTTCATTACACCACTGTTTGTCATTTTTATCATTCTGTATGAAATGCTTGGGACATATGGCATTTGAGAGGGGATTCATTGCATTCTTACCACACTTCCAAAGATTCACTGAAGCGATCATGTGCTTCAAATTGTGTCCTTAAGTATGGTCCTATTGATGGAACTTTAATTTTATTGAGAATCAATGAACTTACAATGTTTTTTTTAGCTCTTTAACAATATCAAGAAAAATGTTTTCATTCATCAGCAGTTACTTACATTAAATATTTTAAATGATTTTCATTCATTAAAGTGTCATGAACAGTGGTCAAATTGTACACAACAATTACCTTTTTAGGTTTTAGTCTTGTACATCCAGGTGCACCACATACTCATCCATAATGGACTATGAGCAATATAATTATGAAATTATATCACTGGGCACTTTTAGTAACCAGGTTTTGAAATTAAGAAAGTAGTTCCTAGTCATGCTAAAATTTCAAGCTATGAAAACTAAAGATACATAGCACAAAAGCTCAGGGACAGTGGCCAACCCATGAGTTCAAGCATCAGGACTAGTACACTCAAAATTTGTTTTTTAAATTTTATTCTATTGTAAGGGTGGTGTTCAGAGGGGTTACAGTTACGTAAGTATATAATGAGTCCATTTCTTGTTGATCATTGTTATCTCCTCCCTTGTTTTCTCCCACATTCCCTCCCCCAAATCCCCTCTCCCTCATTTTTTAAAGTTCATTTCCAACATAGTGAGTTGTTTTTTTAGTGTTCTACTACAAAAAGCATTTATTCTCAGGGACTTGTGTGTCAGCAAATTTGTACATATAGAGGGTAATTATATAATCAGACCACAGTGTCTGGGGGAGGATCTAGTTTAAATATCTCTCTTTCAGCTAGAATCATCAGGCCTGATGAAACAAGGTCAGACTGAGAAGAATAAAACCAGGTAGCTTTTTAACGTGGACACCGGGAGGTAGCTTAGTATTTCTACAAGTATGATGTCAGCCAAAGCAAATAAAATGGTCAGGCCAATTCCTACTCCTTGATAAAAAGAGGGTGGAGGGCTGAGAACTGAGACCATTTTTTTCAACATGTTACCCATGATTCCCAAAATGGACTGTGGGATTCATAGTGTGTTAACCTGATTCTTCTAATATTATTTTGTTCAAAGGTGATTGTCCCCATAGTTTTAATGTCAGTTGATGATGATTATCTATGCTGGTTTTTAAAAATAATTTTTATAGAGATTAAGTGATTACCCAAATTCCAAAAATTTCATAGTATTGTGGGATAGAGATAGTTAAAGTCACAAACACATTTTAACCTTCACAAGACATATTTTTATTTTTAATTCATTATTATTTTTTATTGTGAAAAAAACATACAGAGGGGTTACAATTACATGGACAAGGTAATGAGTACATTTCTTATCAAGCATTATTGCCTCCTCCTTTGTTTTTCCCCTTCCCCTCCCTTCCCATCTCCCTCCCTTCCTCCAAGATAAGGACTCAAATGTTTTTTCTTTCTTGCTATTGCTTCTACTATATTTATAAGATATTTCTTTGTTGCTTTGTATGTCCCTCCCCCATGGTATAAGTCCTTAGTTTCTTGAGTCCTGTTTAGTGTCTTATCTCCTTGCATTTTGGAGTTAACATCCAAATGTCAGGGAGGCTATGTGTCTTTTGTCTCTCTGTTCTTGGCTTACCTCACTCAGAATGATTTGCTCTAGTTTCATCCATTTCCCCGTGAATGCCATTATTTTGTCCTTTCTAATAGCTTCATAATATTCCAATGTATATAGGTACCACAAGTTTTAGATCCATTCATCTGTAGTGGGGCATCTGGGTTGTTTCCATATCTTGTCTATTGTAAACAGTGCTGCAATGAACATGGAGTTGCATGTGTACTTGTTTCCTGATTCCTTTGCTCAGGGTAGATGCCTAGGAATGGTATGGCTGGGTCATAGGGGAGGTCTATAGTTAGCTTTATGAAGTACCTCCAGACTGCTTTCTAAGGTGCCAACATAGTGTTTTGTGAGTATTGCTGTTGCATTAGTTCACTCTTTTTATTTATCTCAGCATTTTTTTTGTCTCAGCATTTTTTAATTCTCCTTCCCTTCCCCAAATCAGACATACATATATAGAAGATACAGAGTACCAAACTCAAAAACAGTGACAACAGGGGAAAAACAAAAGGAAAAAAAGAAATAACATAGTTCATTAAAAACAACAACAACAACAACAACAAAAACCCTTGTGTTTCTATATGTTGGAGTTCATTTCAATTAGCATCATCTTTTTTTTTTTCGGGGGGGGGAGGGGTCTGATCATAGGGCCTGAACTCTGGGCCTGGGCGCTGTCCCTCAGCTCTTCAGCTCAAGGCTAGCACTCTACCACTTGAGCCACAGTGCAACTTCTGGCTTTTTTTTTCTGCTTATGTGGTGCTGAGGAATCGAACCCAGGGCCTCAAGCATGCAAGGCAAGTGCTCTACCACTGAGCTACCTTCCCATCCCTAGCATCATCTTATATGGTTATATGTTCATAGCTATTGAGCTATTGTGATTCTCTTCTAGGATTATCCTAGACATATACTAATTATTATAAATGAGGGAAACCATGGAGCCTACATTTCTTTGAGTCTGGCTTACTTCACTTAAAATGATTTTTTCCATTATTTACATTTCTTTATGAATGAGGAGATGTCATTCTTTCTGTTGGAACTATAGACTTCCATTGTGTATATATATACACGTATATATATATATATATATATATATATATATATATCTCACATGTTCTTTATCCATTCATCTACTGAGGGGCATCTGGTTGATTCTACATCTTAGCTATGGTAAAAATAATACTGCAATGGACATAGTTGTGCTGACAGATACCATGACCATATTACATGAAGGGATAGGGGATACACTAGGGCTCCTTGGCACAGGTCAAAACTTCCTAAATAAAGACCCAGAAACAACAAATCAAAGAAAGGCTGTACAAATGGGATTGCATTAAACTGCAGAGTCTCTGCATGGCAAAAGGACATAGCTAGCAGATAAATAGAAAGCTCACTGATTGGGAGAAGATCTTCCCTACCTACACAACAGATAAGGGCCTCATATCAAAAATATACCTAGAGCTCAAAAAATTACCCCCCCCAAAAAAAAATCTTCAAAGAAACAACCACCCCATTAATAAGTGGGCTAAAGAATTAAAAAAGACTTCTCTGAAGAGGAAATAAGAATAGCCAATAGACACATGAAGAAATGTTCAACATCTCTGGCCATAAAAGAAATACAAATCAAAACCACATTGAGATTCTACATCACCCCAATTAGAATGGCCATTGTCAAGAAAAATAATAGTAGATGCCGGCAGAGATGTGGCCAAAAGGGAATGCTACTACACAGTTGGTGGGAATGCAAAGTGGTTCATCCATTCTGGAAAGCAGTATGGAAGTCCCTCAAAAGACTAAACATAGATCTCCCCCATGATTCAGCATTCCCACTCCTGGGCATTTGCCCATATGATCAAAAACAAGGCCTCACTAAAGCCAAATCAGTTTATAACGCTCCTTGATCAATATCATCCCTTTCATTATTCTCTTTCATTCCCCCCCCCCCAATCCATCCCTTCCCCTCAATTTCCTTATTTTCATTAGATATGCACTGACTATTATGATTGTGTTCTCATCTCCTTCCTCTCTTCCTCTTCCCCTTGACCTTCCCTCCACAGCTTTTAACTCTAGTTTCCTGGTATTCATTTTGTTGGACTGTGAGTTAGTTTGTGTAAGAAATTACAGTGCTTGAATTCTCCCCTGAAAATACCATACTTTGCTTAATACATTTGAATATACTTGTATACAACCCGGAATGTGTTTACTTGTACATTTATAAATTGTTTCTAGCTTGTAAACGCTAGAGAAAACATGCATTCTTTATCTCTCTAGGCCTGATTTACCTCATTCAACATAATTTTATCCATGTTTTTTCATTTCTTTGCAAATGATATATTATTATAATTCCTAATGAATGAGGAAAATTCCATTGTGCATATATTCCATATTTTCTCAATCCATTTGGCCATTGATGGATATCTGGGCTGTTTCCATACTTTGATTAAAGTGAATAATATAGTAATAGACATGGTTGTGCAATTAGCTTTACAGTATACTAGTTTATAATCTTTTGGATAAATTCCAAGAGTGGTATGGGTGGATCATAGGGTAGTACTATGTTTAGTTTTTTGAGGAATCACCAGACTGCTTTCCAGAGAGTTAAACAGTTTACATTCCCACCAACTGTGTATTAGGGTTTCTTTTCCACTACATCTATGCAACAATCTGTTATTATTTGTATTCTTGATGATGGTCATTTTAATTGAGGAGGATTGAATATCAGTGTTGTGGCCACAGATATTAAATATGTATCTATTGGCCATTTTTACTTCTGAGAAATCTCTATTTAGGTGATATATAAGGATCCATTTTCAGTTTTCTGCATGTGAGTATCCAATTCTCTCACCACCATTTGTTGAAGAAACTGTCTTTTTTTCATTCTATATTTTTGGCTCCTGTATCAAATGTTTCATGACTATAAGTCTGTGGGTTTATTTCTGGGTCTTCTATTCTGTTCCATTTGTCCTTAGGACTGTTTTTGTGCCAGTATCAATCTGTTTTTCTTATGGTGGTATGTATAGTTTGAAGTGTGAAAATGTTAGACCTCCAGAACTACTTATTTTAGTGCAGATTGCTTTTGTGATTTGTGGTCTATTGTAGTTTTATATAAAATTTTGGATTATTTTTCTTTATCTCAGTGAAACATCACACCAGTAATTTGATGGGGCAATACTCAATTTGTTTGTTGGTTTGTTTACAATCTTGAGCACAGTGCCTGGGTGCTCTTTCTGAGCTTTTTTGCACAAAGTTAATACTTTATCACTTAAGCTACCACTCAAATTCTAGGTTATTTGTGGTTATTCTCAGATAAGGGTTTCATGGACTTACCTGCACAGGCTGGCTTTGAGCCATGATCCTCAGATCTCAATTTCCTAAGTAGCTAGGATTACAGGCATGAACCACAAGCTTAATCCAGTTTTTAAGATGTTTTGTAATAAATTGTTATGGTGTTATGAAAGAATTAAATTAATACTAGGTTAGATTTCAGAAAGATCTTATGAAAAGATCTGTAACTCAGATACAGAGGCTTCTTAGTCACCTTTCATTAACTGTTGCCAGTTAATCTTAAAAAGATGAAAGTTTTGTTTTGTTTCTTTTTATTGTTTCACAAGTTTTGGTGCCGGGTTACTTGTGTCCCTTTCTTTAGGTCAATGGAGTAAAAAAAATCACAGCAGGTGTGTGAGGCAGGGAGTCTTGATTACTTCAAGGCATCAGAAAGTCAAGAAGAGTGACAGAACAGGACCAAGTCCAATAATCTCTCCAAAAGCATGTCCTAAATTACCTGACTTTCTTCTATTGAGTCTCCTCTCTTCTCTTCTACTACCCCTGAATAGTGCCACAGACTGCTACCCTAACCTTTAGAATCTTCTGGGAATGTTCTGGACCCAAACAATAGCCAGACACCAGCAGGAGTTATCAAGATAAAGGTGAAAAGAAGAGGGTGATGAAGTAGAGAAGCATTTTCTTTACCTCCTTAACATACAGATGGAATTAATGTGCCCTAGAACATTGAAATAGATGAGTTTGTAAAAGAAAGGAGGCCAAAGATACAGGAGAGAAAAGAAATGCTGGAATTGTATAAGAAAGAGAAGAGAGGAGAGAACAAGGTAACTAGAAGTTGCTAGATCTATGCTTCAAGAGGAGGGAAGAAGGAGCAGATGGGGTGCACATACAGTGTTGGAAAAATTTGCAATTCTAAGCAAAGGTAAAATCTGTTTTAAAATATTCACATTGTAGGTACAACTTGTCAACTCAATTTAAAGTCACATTTTAAGGTGTAAGGATTGGATACAGTTACTTATATAAACCCTCAGCCTGAAATATAAAGTTTAACAACAACTACAACAAAAATCTATTAGGTTTCCAGCTGCTTCATTCAGATTTACAGGGTCATTTGACTTGAATTTATAAAATTCTTTTCCTTTAGGATACATGGGCCAAAACTAGGAGATGCTGAAAACTTCCCATCTTTTGAGTCAGACAGTGTGATTGATCCTTTAAGAGAAGCGTTAGTGATTATATTCATGTATTCCTTCTCTGCCCGCTCTGTGCCTTTAAGCATTGCAACCTCCGGATCCTCCCATCCAGAAGCATTTCCAGGATCTCCATAACAGCTTTACAGCCCACTTTGCTTTGGGGACTGGTAAAGAAGACATTATAAGTGTTTGGGGGAAAAGATGGTTGTAATTTATATTCTGGGGAATAAGTAGCCTTGCCCACATCATGATAAAAATGGATGAGCATGAAATGATTTATTTCCTATAAGAATGTGGGGATGTTTTACAAGTACAGTGTAATTGTTAGGATTTGTCCCTAGACCAGTCAAATGTTGACAGGGACACAGCCGGCATCTGTCTGAAACGTTTTCCCCAGGGTTTATTGAATGGCAAATGTAATTCCTAGGGGAAAGTTTGATGTTCATAGCCTCTGAAGTACTTACAGTGGGAAGGCAGAATAAAAGCTTAGCCTGTAGCCTTGAATGCTTAGTTGCTACATTTAAGCTATACCTTGTGGATTCATAATAACTTTATTTTCATAATATTAATTGTAAGTTCCTAAACACTGGTTAAATTCAGTTGTGTTTGTACCATATATTTTAAACATTCATGTATTGGAGAACTGTAGCGAAGTTTGTATTTACATTTGAAGAGACAGTGGCAGGGAGGAATTGTGACCTTTCTGATCTCTCGTGTTCATGTGGTGATAGATTTATACTTTTTACTTTTGTGAAGTTTTCTTTAGTTGTCTACTTTTATTCACTGATTAAAGTGATTTATGTTAATTCCCGAGTAGATCTATAAAAATTGTGAAAATATATAAAGTATTGCTTCACCTACCAAGTAGCAGGTTTATCATTATTATGTTCTAATTTCAGATTTTTTTGAAAAGATGTCAAAAAGTAGAAAAATTTCAGGAAGCCTAAAACTAAAATACTATGTAGATAAATTGGTCTATGTTGTTCATAATTCTTGATATTGTCTATTCTTGTACTCTTGGGAATTTTTTCTGGGTACATGCACAATTCTGAACCAGCTGAGAAACTTTTTTTGTGTTCACTCACTACACATATCTATTGAAAAACTTAGGTAAGGACTTAAATTGAAATTGATGATGCCTCTTGTATGCACTGGATAATATTCATTTCATTCAGTATACCAGCATCTCTCTCTGCCTCTGCCTCTGCCTCTGTCTCTCTCTGTCTGTCTGTCTCTGTCTCTGTCTCTGTCTGTCTCTGTCTGTCTGTCTGTCTGTCTGTCTGTCTGTTTCTCTGCTGGTCCTGGGATTGAACTCTAGGCCAGGGCTCTATCTCTGGGATTCTTTTGTTCAAGGCTAGAGCTCTACAAACTTGAGCCACAGTGCCACTTCCAGATATTTCTGAGTAGTGTATTGAAGATAAGAATCTCACAGACTTTGCTGCTTGGACTGGCTTTGAACTGCGATCCTCAGATCTCTCTGAGGTAGCTAGGATTACAGGTGTGAACCACCTGCACCCCGCTTCATTTTAACTTTTAACTCCCCAATCCATTTGAACTCATTCCATTTGTCCCACACTTCCTCTCCTTTCTTTTCTTTCTCTTCTACCTCCTCTTCATTTTGCTTTTCTGCTTCTTGCCTCTTCTCTTAGTATTCACTTATTTGGGGGGGGGGAACCACACTTTAGATATCATTCAATATTAATAGTCTTATAAACTAGATCTCATATAAAATTACATAAAGAAGCTCAGTTTTATATCTTTTGGTACTGAACATTTGGTGAATTTCAGGCATTACTCGCACCCACTTCACATTGTCTTTCTTTGCACACATATGTGGGCAGCCATATATCTATCTATCTATCTATATATACAAACATATATATATATATATATATATATATAAGTGCTGTGCAGAAGACTAATTGATCATAACCTTCTCTAGTTTCAATTAACCATCAGCTCTAATAGAGACTCATCTTGGTCTCATGATGAGCAAGTGTATTGTAAAGGCTACATTTCCAAGTATTTTTTTTTTTTTGATAACTTTGACTTTTGTACACTCATCAATTTCCCCACCTAGCAGAAAAAATCTCCCCATTTAGTTAGTTCCACTATCAGTTGAACCAGCTACCATTCACAAAGTACTCATTCTAATGGGATTCGCTTCTTTGTCAGCCCATAGAATCATGCAAACAAGCCAATTGAACCAATCATAGCAGTCAGAGGAACGTCTTCTACTTGTTCCATTGGGCCCCCCCACAACAACACCTCTTGAGTTGCTCTTCTCTAAATGTAAATCTTGTAATTGCCCTGCATAGCATGGAACATTTTCTCCATTAGGCTGTGAGTGCATATGATCATCATATCTTTCAATTTTCACAGAGAATTGGTGCAAACAGTCCTTTTCTATCTTCACAGGACAAAAGTAAGCATTGTATGCTGGGAGATTTTAATTAGACTTACTCTGTCCTCCTTAATCTAAATTCACTTTTATCTTCACATAAAAACTTCAAAAGATCAGAAAATTTTAACACTATGGAGAAATTTGGATGCATTCAAGCTGTTGCTTTTGTTTTCAATGATTTGAGTGCCCACTTGCGTGCATGCATATTTTGAGTTACTTCAGTATTTATTATGGCCAAAAATTTATTATTAGCCAAAAATTGCTAAAAAGAAAAAGACAAATAATTACTTAAAGAATTATTGCCTTAAAAAAGAATTATTGCCTATCAATCAAAACTGTCATTCAGATTTGTATATCAATAAGAAAACTTTTTTTTCTAGAGGAATCCCAGTGGAATTTCTTTTTTGCTTACTTTTTGAATTAGCAAATTACTTTTAAATGTAAGTGGCTATGGTTCTTAACAACATGAGCAATCAATATAAGGTATAAATAAAATCTCTTTACCCAAATTATACTTTCCGAATCAGTGAAACTTTAACTAATGAATTCATTCATTCATTCATTCATTCAGCATATCTATATTTATTCTCCTTAGTATACTACTTTAGCTACTTTCATAGGTCATGGTAATTAATATTAGGCTACAAAATAAAGCTAACCTAAAAAATTACAGAATTTCAGAGTTGGAAGGATTTTAGAATTTTGAACCCATTCTCAAAGAATTGCAGGGGTTAACCACAGATCACACAGATCCTGTAAGCTCGATAGTCTGCACAGTGTCTGTTCCCAGCATTGCATTATAAAAGTGATTGAATGAATGGCAGTAACATTAAAAGCGTTTCCTTTTCAAGTGTCAAAACATGTGAAATAATAAAAAAAAGTTATAGAAGATGAGAGATATATGTAGGTGGCCCTTATAGACGAGAGTCCCATGAGTAAAGTAGGTTTGAGCTCAGCTCAGGAATGGTTTAATACAACTTTTATCTGCTAGAGAAAAAGTAAAGGACATTTTTGATAAAAGGCATATCAGAAGCAAAGTTGTCTAGCATTAGAAATGTGTTAAATGTACATTCAGGTTAGTAGGGTGCCAGATTGAGTTGGGCATCAAATGATTGTATAGAAATAGTACTTCCAAAAAATGCTGGAAAAGCTAGTAAAATACATTAATGAGATTGTTAATAAGCTACTGATATTTTCATGGCTTTACAGAATTAATATGGCTGCAGGATATTTCTAACAAGACTTAGATAGCTAGTAAGTCAAATTCAGGATTAAAAATGTGTTTGATAGCTGGGTGCTAGTGTCACACACTTGTAATCCTAGCTACTCAGGAGGCTGAGATCTGACAATCACGGTTCAAAGCCAGACCGGGCAAGGAATTCCATGACAGTCTTATCTCCAATTGACCACCAGGAAACCGGAAGTTGCACTGTGGCTCAAGTGGTAGAGTGCTAGCCTTGAGCTGAAGAGCTCAGGGACAGTGCCCAGGCCCAGAGTTCAAGCTCCACGACTGACAAAAGTAAAAAAATGTTATCTGAAGCTGGGCATTGGTACAGCACACCTGTAATCCTAGCTACTCAAGAGGTTGGGATCTGAGGATTGTAGTTTGAAGTCAATGTGGGCAGGAAAGCCCATGAAACTATCATCTCCATTTAACCAGCAAAAAGATGCCAGTGCAGCTGTGGCTCAAGTGGTAGAGAGCTATCTTAAACACAAAAGTTAATAGACAGTGCCCAGGCCTTGTGTTTGTTGTATGAAAAGTAAGAAGTTTGAAAGTCTAAGTAAAGTTCATTTCTGTGCAAAAGTTGATCCACTCTGTCTTACTCTGTCAGCTTCTATCCTACCTTCCTAAAATTTATTTGGAGGTGGGAGGGAAGGTATGGTAAGAGAAAAACAAAGGAGGTAACAATGCTTGATAGGAAATGTACTCATTACCTTGCTCATGTAACTGTAAACCCTCTGTACAGTATTTTTACAAAAATGTATTAAAAATAAATAAAGAAAAAGAAAGAAAGGAAGAGAAGGAAAGAAAGAAAAGAAGGAGGGGGAGAGAGGGTTGGTTAAGAAAAACTTATATAAATGGAGTGAATTTGATCAAAATAAGTTATATGCATGTTTGTACAATTAATTCACACGAATAAAATTTAAAATGTTAAAAAATTTATTCCTGTGAAATACCAGAACATGTTCACAATTGTTTACACTAATATTGATAATGATTACATTCACTGAACAGCGATTGTGTATTCGTGCACTGTGATACAAATTAAAATAGGTTTTTTCTCATACTGGAAAAAACAGTGCCTTGTTAGGATAGATGTATGCTTTTCTCTTTTTTTACCTAGAAAATGAAAGTCATCCATCACCATGTCTAGCGAGAGAAAGTAGGGGGCATACTTTGTACTAGCATCTTGAGAATAATTCACCTTGGAAATTGACTCATATTTGTGCTTTGAAGCTGTCATTTCCCATATGAAAAGATAATTGTAATAAGGCCAGAAATGACAAGTGGTATTTTGATGTAAACAATGGGCAGACCGTTAGATCAATAAATGCTGAGCTAGGTATGCTTCACCTCAGATTATATTGACTTACTGTAAAAATAATGGAGAGACAGAATGAAAATGTGTTATGCTTTATCTGAGTTATATGGTCATAGCAATATATAAGGTAATAGATTAACTCAGATAAGACTTTCTGCAAAAGAAGCATCAAGAACAACTATGAGAAAATCAATTTGCAAGCACCTTCACAAAACCTACTTTCTGAGAAACAATCAGAGCACTTTACTAAGAAAAATACCTGTCACACCTGACTGTAATAGAAGAGCATATTGGCCAAGAAATACATTTTTATTTTAGCTAAGGATTTGACCTCCAATAGAGGTTATTTTAATAATGTACTAACTCATAGGCATTAAATTATTGTCCTTGGGGGTCCAAAGTAAAATCCCTTTTGTACTTTTTTGCATAGTCTTTGGGAGAAAAAAAAACCCTGGCTAACAGTCATACACACTTTAGGAAGTAATAGCATGTACGCAACTCTGGCGGTTAGTTATTTCATTTCTGCCTTAACCTGTTCTTTTTAAAGTTGCCTTACTTAACCAATGAGCAATCAAGGCTTGGATGTAAAGAGACTACTTTTATAGACAACTTTTGCACTGGATCTCTGTTGGCTGGCACAGCTTGGCAGATCTCCTGCACAGCTTTGGTCCCCTCTCCATTTTCTTTTTTCTTTCACAGTGGTTGCTTGCCAATAAGCCTTTTGTACCCTTAACTCCATTTCAAGATCTGCTTCCTAGAAAAAGCAAATGACACAGTGTTTCTGGAAGTAGTCCACTTACAAAAGCAGTAAGATGGAATCTGGGGCCTAGATGGCTTGTCCTATGGTTGGCAATGAAGTTTTTTTTTCCAGGTGGCATCCTTGATCCAAGAGCCCACTCCTGGAACATAGTAGTGACCCAGTTGCTAATCCTTTCATTGATAGTGATTTTGAAGAATTTTCCAAGAAAGGAAAAACTCAGGATGTAGTGGTTAGAGCCACCTAGCTTCAAAAATGATTTAATTTGGAAGTGGTGCCGTGGCTCAAGTGGTATAGCACTTGCCTTGAGCTGAAAAGCTGAGGGATAGTTCCCAGGCCCAGAGTTCAAAACCCACGACTGACAAAAAACGATTTAATTTTCAGACATATGAGGATTATAAGGACAAGATCAGCCATCTACTAAGATAACTGTTCCATAGCACGTCTGGGTATGGGACATTGATGCTCTTAGCTCCGTATTTCCTGTCCCCTCTTCACATTCCCAGAGGTGGTCCATAATTCCTTACACTGAGCTAGCACTTTCTCAAATGGAAAACACTGACAGGACTGCTTCCTAGTAAAACATCAGGGATTCCTCTCACGAGGAGTCCTCTTCTTTTGGCTTTCATGCCAATTCCTAGAGATAAATGGGAGACTAATCAATTTGTGAATATTTTGGGCATGATAGGAAAGGAAAGGGCTTAATATCCAAATAACTCTAGGAATCAGCCACCAAAAACCAGAACAAATTTTAGGCACACACTTTCAACTAGATTTGGGAAATAGGTTGTCAAATTAATCCTTTGTCTACCTAATTCAGCTCTTTGTCTTTTCTTTTATAGCTGATACACTTGTGTGATATTCGCATGCCTAACTTCTTCTGCAAGAAGGAGAATCCAAAGGACTCAGCAACTAAAATTTTACACATTGTACAGGGTATGTCACTTAATATAATATAAATCAAGTGCCAGTAGCTCACATCTGCAATCGTAGCTACTCAGTAGGCTGAGATCTGAGGATCAAGGTTTGAAGCCAACCTTGAGCAGGAAAGTCCTTGAAACTCTTATCTTCAATGAAGTGCCTCCCCCCGAAAAAAACCCCAAATCGTAAACTGGAAGTGGATCTGTGGCTCAAGTGGTAAAGTGCTACCCTTGAGCCTAAAATCTCAAGAACAGTGCCCAAGCCCTGAGCTTAAGCCCCAGAACCAACACACACACACACACACACACACACACACACACACTACCTATATACACATATGCATACATAGACACACATACATATAGGTGTACATATATATGTATGTATACACACATATATTGACATATATGCATAGGTATGCATATGTCAAGACACATACCATATTAGTAATTAACAAGAGGAAGAGAACCATTGCCAAGAAAAATTTTATTTGAGGCTGGATAAGAAAGATCAGAAGCACAATCTTGAATGGTAAAGACAATAGTGAAAATATGTTGATTCTGTTCATTTGTACATTGAAATAAGGAGTTACAAAACTTTATAGGATTAAAGAGAAATATCTTTTTATAAAAAATAACAATTGTGGCTGAAACTATTTGTTGCAGCCAAAGAATACTGAGAATAAAAATATTCAAGAAACTTTCTACATTCTGGGTTGGTGGTTTCCAAGTAGTTTGGGAAATGTTGGAGATTTTGAAGTTTAAAGTACAAAGCTTTAAAAAAACACTAATTGTTTTGTACAACAATGCCTTTGAATTGCTGTTAGAGATAGAACTCAATGTGGGATGCTCAGAGCATGGGGAAAGAAGTACTCAGATTTATATATTCTTACATATACAATCTTCTTTGCTTAGGAAAACTATTTTTAACTTTATCCCACGATGCTGTATTATTTATCTCAGAAGAGAATCTCCTAAAAAATTCAAGGCTGATATTATCACCAATGGGTAAATTGCAGAAGCAAGCAGGTATTATTGCCTAGTGCAGAAGAGTTGTCCATGAAAAGTTCTTTTATATGCTACCAGACTCCCTATTCTTGAGACTGTTCAGGCAAAGAGAATAAACATATCAAGATTTAAACTGGAACTGGAAGATATCTAGATATCTTTAGAGACATTTTATCCAAATTTAAAGAAGTAGAATTGGAGTCTAACACTTCACTAATGACTATTTCGTTAGAGTATGTATTATATGGCTAGAGATTTCAAAAGAAAGGACCTAAGATATAGAAGATAGAAACCAGGTTAAAGGTACATGATTGATATATAGCAACAAAATAACAGCAGAATTGCTCAACACATATTATAAGCATATATAATCTCTCTCTAGGAGACTGAAAATGCATATAAAATCTTCATATACCATCTGGAATGACAGAATAGTATTAGCAGAGATAACTGTCTTTCAACTGTCTTTTAATGTCCTGCGTGGTCGTAAGATTTGAGTCATCGAGCTTATCTGTTTTGGGCAGTTTTTCAAGAAAATTTCCATTTCAAATTAGGATAAAGTGGATAGAACTTATACATTGTATACAACGCTAGGCACTTACACACAGTGAGACCAAAGGAGGATACTATTAGGGAGGAACACAAATGTGCAATGTCTATGTTGCTCTGGCCATATGAAATAATATTTATAGGATTGATCTTTAGAAAATGGAGACAATAGGTTTTTTTCTGGGTTGTATTTCTTTTCTTTTCTTTTTTCTTGTTTGTTCATTTACCTCTCTTTGGGAAGGTGAAGGGGGCACAGAAATGGAGAGAGAAAGAGTGAATAAATGCAGAAGTGACTCCAAACAGTATGTTAAGAATGAACTATGCAGTTTGTGAGTGGAGATGAGAGGAAAAAACTGGGAGAGAGCGAGGGAAGGGGTCACACAGTCCATAAGAAATGTACTCATTACTGGACTTATGCAATTGCAACCCCTCTAGACATCATCTTTATAGTAACAATAAAAAATTTGTAAAGGCTAGAACTACAGCAGAAGAAGTTATTATCTTTATTTTTTGTACATCATATATGTAAATAAGAACAGATACAAAAGTAAAACAATGCTTTTATTTTACATTAATAAATGAAAATTATTAGCATATACTCTGTTTATAAAGTTAATGCAAAATGAAATTATAAGAGCATTTTAATGCCTACTTGAAAGACTTAGAATCCCAAAGTATAGTGATCAAAATAAATTGTTGGTCATTTTCATTTGTTCAAATTCATTTTCTTGTTTACATGAAAATTTCAATTTATTTTACACTTCACATAGATCTTGTAAGTTAAATGCAGATTAGATTTGAATGACTGATTTCCAGAATGTGTACTGAGTGATTAGGCAGTCTGAATTTGGAATGTATTATTTTAGGTTTTTGAGAGGAAAAAAAAGCATGAGCTTTGAGTACATGAAAATTGATAAGTTGTAGAATTGATTAAACTGAATTCAATAACAATTTGCTGTGATTTTAATAATTTGCTCAGGATTATGTCTACCTATTTCCAGGAATCAAAAGTATGATAGTTGCTAATTTAGGAGACAAGATTCACCTTATAAAGAGATATATAGTGATGATGTCATGAAAATATGGATTATAATGTATAATTTCATCAAAAACAATTTTACTTGAGGTACAGAGCAAATATGACTTGTTTACATTTGAGCAGAACTATGTTTATTATGCTTTGTGAAGTAGATTTAATGTGTTTAATAACCGAGAAATTATGGCAAATATCATGTTTGTGTTGAACCAGTTGATTAAGTACAGAAACATATCCAGTTACACAAATGGACCATTTAATACACCTACAAAATGTCTAAGAAGCATATATTTAAAAGAAAGAAATTAGATGCCAACAAGTGTGTGAGGTCAAAATTTTAACATTAATTGATTCGCAAAAAAATAGCAGAGAAGGCCACAGGTGCATTATGATTTTTTTCTTTGCAAATGACTCCCACTTTAGTTCTTGTTGGATGGTTCATTAAGTCCCTTAATTGAATAGATCTCCTTCACTGAATAAATAACCTTCATGTTCACTCCACCTTGATATAACCACTAGTTTGAACCTATTCATTATAGAGTCCCACCTCTAAGATCTCAAATTTGCCACTCTTTGCCAGTCTACTTTCTCCCCATCTATCACTTTTCTTAGTATTTCATATACCTTTGCTGGCTTTAGCCTAGTCTCTGTACTCAGAATCCTGCCTTAGTCCTTTGTTTCATCAAAATTATAGTTTATTTTTGGTATTGCTAAGGTCATTTTAAAGGTCAAAAATATTTTGTCCTTACATTTTTGAAAACATGGATGTATCACACATTAATAATACATAAAATATTAACATGAGAGAGGGACAGTGGAAATCACCTTGCCTTAATTACTTTCTAGCTGATGTCAATCAATGAGAGGCCTAAGGAAATAAGTGGGCAGGAGAAGAAAAACAGGTCTAAGAATTCCTTCATCTTCAACTCTCTGCTCTACCTATTGTGATTCTGACAGTGCTAGTTCAACTGCATAGCTTCTGTCTGGTGATTGTGTTTCCTGGTCCTAAATCTTCTGTGGGTCTCAATCGTACCGATCTTTAATTCTATGTAGTATAATGATTTGTTTTCATTATTTTCTAAGTGCTTCACCATGGCTAGCCTAAGATTCCTTTAAATCTACTTAATACCATTTGAATCACCATACATTTCTCAGGAAATTCTCAAAACTAACATCTTAACTTTTCATCCATGTTACAAAAAATCAACAAAGGCTTGGAGTATAAGATTTTGGAAGAAAGAAGAATCAGCCTCATAACACCTTAAGACATATCAATTTCATACATAGCATACATATGATTCTCTGTCTGTGTGTATATGTATATGTGTGTGAGTGTATCGATTACACCATGAAAAATAAAAATAATAGACTCTTTTGGAAGATACTAGGGATCATTCTGACTACTTGACTAGTACTACTTAGACTAATAATGCATATGAAATGGTATAAGTTAATTAATAACTGCTATTGATATTTTTGACATTTTTAACAGAGTGGAGCTAATGTTACTGATGTACATGCATATATCAAACCTGTCGTATTTGCATGAAATCATGAAATTATTGTTGATTTCCTCAACTAGTCTTCATAAATTCATATCGAAGATTGAAATGTAGCTGATGGACATGTAGCTGGGACATATCACATAACTGTGAAAAAACTGTATTTAGTTTCTTCACTGAGATGTTTGCATTTTGAGATAATCTAACACTCTCTAGTCTAAAAATTACCATATGTATCATATTTTGTTCTAAAATATCAAGAATTCAAGTAGATCTGCAGCACAGAGTTCTGATTATTTAAGTATATTTCAATTACTTAGAAGCAGTGGTATAAATTTGGCAAATTGTAAGCCATATCAGGGTCAAAGGCCAAGTTAATTTAAATAATGGTTTTTTGATTTGGGCTACTGGCAGTGTCAAAATGGAAGCATTCTCTGCTTAATTACCATGTATGTTGTGTTGCAGCTAATAACTTTATAGGCACTCTTGTGCCTTGAGATTTAATCCTTTCTTGGGGTGACATTTATATGTTTGAATTGTTTTGTCTATGTTAAGCAGATTGTGAGACCCCCAGGCAGAGACCTAGTCATCTTCTGAGTCAACGCAGAGCTGAGCAAAACAATTCTGTGTTGCATTCAGCATGAGAATAAAACTTTACAGAGTGTTTGTACTGACATTAGCTAAATAATGAAAGCAATTGAAAGGAACTAAAATAGATTCTTGCTATAATGTTCTTTGTTTCTCTTGAATGATACCACTAAAATTGTTTTTCCTTTTCTGGATGAGTCTGTCCTGAGTGTTTGGACTGTGGCAGAATGGGTTTCCTCAATCTCCCATACTTTCTTGCTCGCTATTTTTCTCCCTGATTTATAGCATTAGGCTTGTGGCTCACACACACTCTCTCTTCCCATTCAACATCTGTCCCCCTTTTATGGCACTCTTTAGAGAAATGAGATTGAAAGGAAATATTTTAATCTTAATAAATGAGTAACCTGTCTGAGGAATGAGGATATTCCCCATACATAGCTATATTTTAGAAATGAGTAAGTTATTCTAAATTGCAGTTGTCCTTGAAAATTGATGGTATGCAATTAATAATATGCTAATTCATTTTATTCTCTGCTCCATATGGTATTGGCTTGAGTTTCATGCTAAATTTGCCCTTCTGAAAATGATACAAAAAGAATTCCTTCCTATTGAGAAGTTTTAAATAAGAGAGAAAACAGAATTTACTGGGAAGAATCCTGGACTAAAATCATGAGGTGAGTTTTATTTATATATTTATTGTGTAATTTAGTATGTTACTTACATTTTAATGTAAAAATTACAGATGCCCTCTGGAAGATGAAACTAATTTGGCTTTTTAAAAATGTTGTTCATTAAAGAGGTTTTTTTTTCCCACATAAGATTGTCAAAGCATATAACCTTGAGAGGAAACGCTAACATGTCAATTTTATTTAACTTGATCCTCAAGAAAGCTGAGGTAAAGTGATGCTTTGCCACTGCAAATGTAAGAAATATCTTTTCCTCAAGAACCTAGACCTGCATTTGAACTGATTCTCTTTGAAAATTTTGAGCTTTCTGCCTAGAGATACTATTATAATGAACATTTTTCATCAGTCTCTTGTGTTGGTAAATAAATCGATGGAGTCTACATAATGGTCAGGTGCTTGATGTCTCTCTGTTTCTGTTATTAAGTATTCACAATGGGCTATCATAGTTCTGGGCTTTGAAACATGGCTCATCTCATATTTTTAGTTTCTTACTAATAATTAGGGACTCATCATGTAGCCTTAGGTAGGGCTGTCTTTAAACCTTCCACAAGACAACGAGGGAGTATTGGAATATTAATGTTCTGAGGAGAAATAATTAGTTAATAATGAATGGAGTCTGGAGTATAAATGCCCAAAGTTCTTGTTCCTTGAATGGGTACCTTTGAATCATGTTCTGAATTGTCTCCAAGGAAACATCAGCAGGACTGAGCCCAGTAAGACTGTCAAAACGTCCGCAGGTTTATCCTACTCATGTAAATACACTCTGCATTGTGTTCCTGTCTCATCTCACACTCCCTTTCCAATGCTGCTCTGACTTGCCCATAGAAAAAGGTAAGGCAAAATGGAAGATATAGTGAGTTTCCATTATTTCATGTTGCTTTGGTATCTATTATACAGTGAATATACGTTCTAAAACAAAATGTATATTCTATGTCTGAAGTATAGGTTTAACTAGTTTTATCAGAAGCAGGCTTACTCACCTCTGATGCATGTTTCCTCTTTTTGTCTCCTTCCAGTAGATCCAGAAATTTACCTTCTGCAATTTAGACAGCTAGTCATATCATAGCAAATATATTATATATGGACCACAGAGCATACCCCAGTGTCAGCCTTATGGTTATAGTGCGACCTTCTGGAACATATGCCTGTTTGGTCTAAATTCACTAATTAGAGTCCCCATCAGAAAACCCGCTTGGATTATACTCTGGACTACAATAAAGACTGTGCCTTACTGATATGGCTTTGATATGGTTCTGTAACCTGCATGTTACCCCTCAGTCTCCATCTTCTCTCATGAGTCTGCCGGTAGCAAACCATTTCTATTTCATGTGTTTTGTTGTGTTTCTTTTATTGTGTTTCACCCAAATATCCTATTAGAACTTTTCTTCCAGTCAGAATATGGAGTGGCTCCATTGGCAAGTGTGTCTGCCAGTATAAACAATTTTCCCACGAGAAGGACAAGTGGGCATGTGTCAATTAAGCCATCTGCCAGGATAAAGAAATGTCGTGTGAAAGGCACATTGTAAACATTAATGACCAAATCCTCAAGAGTCTTATCAGTGGGTAGGGCTAGAGTTTATGACCAATCTCCAGAGACCTCAGGATTGAATCAGAGAACACGGGTGATGACAGTGAACTCTGTAGTGAGTAGCCAATTGGCTTCACTTGTATTTACATATGTGCTGAGTGTGCATTTCTCTTTATTACCTGTTTTCTCTGGATTGTCACTATTATCTAAGTGCCTACAAAATGGCACCTTGTAATGCTCTGCCTTGGTCCAAGGCACTCAATTTTTAGAGGAATGTTATCATGGAATCCGTGTATCATTCTATTCAACCACCCGTAACCTTGAAATATCTGGGCCAATATGGCATTGTTTACTATGGAGTAAATATTTTTGACAAAGGAGAACCTGAGGCAAAAGTAAATCACACGAATTGTCCAAGTTCACATAGCTAATAATGAGATCTGAAGCCAGTGTGCCTGACTCTGTAGTTCATTTTATCAGTCACTCTGGAAACACTGCTAAATTTAGATCTAGAACTACGAGACACTATTTAACAATGTTAAACTTTCTCAGAGTCCTATGAGCCTAGAAAACAAAGGCAGTTAATAAAATCGCCCTAATATTTGTATTCCTAAAATTTGTATTCCAAGAAAATGGCCTACCACAAAGAAATCACGTTTTCCTTTATGAATTAGATAAGATGTATAGCTCCTCCTATTTACCTCTGCTAAAACCAGCCACAGACTCCAAAATCCCATTTCTTCACCTCATAAAAGTTTAGTTGAATTGTCCTTATTGATCATTGGAAGGAAGTGCTATTGATATGACAAACTGTGGTTAAGCTGCTTTCATTTCTTAGGCCATTGAATTTTGATCCTTTCTAGATTGAACCAGCAGAGTTGTGGCTTAACTAGACCTCCCAAGGACCAGCTGACTGCAAAGAAATACAGTTTTGATCAACTCACAAATTGCAAGCTATTCCTTTAAGCTCAGTTCTTTCTAATCTTGTTTATGCCTCCTAATAAATGTCCTTTCTGCTTTACCTTTGAGATATCTGGTTGTCAAAGTATTCTCCCTATGGCAATACTTCTTTTCCTCTACTGCAATAATATCTTTAAAACTTATAATAATCTCTTTAAATAAATGCTTTTCTTACCCAAATCTGGGTTTATTATTATTTGATATGTCCAATAAGTGTAGCACAAACCACATAAAAATTTGTTTCTAAAAATTGTAAGAAAAAATTTAGATGGAAACTGAAATTAATTTAATATTCTATTTTATCACACTATATTAAATATTATCACTTTATTATGTCCTTAATATAAATTTTATTAATGGATTATTTTATGTCTTTTACATAGAAACTCACTGTGCAGTTCTATATTTACCAAGCAACTCAGTTTGAACTGGCTACGTTTCAAGAGCTCACAAATTGGTTCCTGGACTGGACCACACAGTAATATTAGTATAGGTTTCTTTTGTCTAGCTCTCAGCAGAGTCTCTTGACATATATTGGACTCATCTTAGCTCCTGTTTCTAATCATTTTTCCTCTTTCTATTTTATTCTCACTTTTTTACCTATAAGTTCACACTTCTACTTTCCAGATTTCACTCCATGAGACACATTTTCCCTACCTCTGACTTACATAAATATCAGCATTCTCTGTCTATAGAAAAGGAAGAGTGAAACTCAACATATATAATTATTTCTAACTTTAGATTCTTTCATTTCAGCTGAATGAAAAGACGTTCTTTGCTTACCTAAAGTCTTCAGCTACTTAGAGCATATGCACAGAAATTATGAGTCTAAGAACTCTAAAATATCTCATAAATGAACTCACTATTTGGATTGAGTTGATTGGATATTCAGAATTGAATCTGGGGTGGCCAGCTCTGAGGAGCTGGAGTTGTATTTGCTCAAAAAGTGTTGCTGTCTGTCTTCTCTGAAGTTTTAATGTCCTGGTTTTCTTTTTATGGAAAATAAATTAAAAATCATAAAACCAACACTTTATGCTTCAATATTCACATTTAAATTGCAGATTGTATGTACAAGTGGAACAATAGCTTGAAGTTCCTCCTGCTGTCTGAGCACTTCTCTGGAGATTACTTTCAAATATCACTTCATACTCAACAGTTGAGAAAGTGAAATTTACTTAAGATGAATTGATGCTTCAGTGATTCATTGTACTCAACGACTTACCTCCATCCCCATCCCCTGCCATCACTAATGTGGTCTGGTTCACCAGCTAAACACATGGGAAAGAGCTCTTGGCTTGGATCACCAACAATAGAGAACAGAGCGGGATCCAGACATATTCTCTAAAATTTTCTTTGGGAATCGCATCCTTGTATGGCTTCTCTTTCATTTCCTTCACTGTTTCTCTTCTGTTTCAGCTTTCATAATTTGGGAAATAACTTCCCAGTACTTAAACAAATATTTATCTAATTTCACCAAAACTTGTTTAGAAACTAGTGTGTAACAGATATTATGGTTTGTACTGGATATGAACAACTGATTGAAAAACTTGAGAATCTGATATTATAAAAGAGATATAGAAGAATAAATAAAAATGTAATCAGTGCCGGGCGCTGGTGGCTCACGCCTGTAATCTTAGCTACTCAGGAGGCTGAGATCTGAGGATCGCGGTTCAAAGCCAGCCCGGGCAGGAGACACCGTGAGACTCCTATCTCCAATAAACAGCCAGAAAACCGGAAGTGGCGCTGTAGCTCAAGTGGTAGAGCGCTCGCCTTGAGCTGAGGAGCTGAGGGACAGCACCCAGGCCCAGAGTTCAAGCCCCACGACTGACAAAAAAAAAAAATGTAATCAGTGCTACAATATAGTTGTTTAAATAACATGGATATAGCAATTAGTTTCATTAGGTTATGAGAGGGTAGGGAAAAGCCATATCATAGTAGGTACAATTGATGTAATATTTGAAGGAAATCATGCAGACCAGAAAGGAATGGGCTTCCGAAACCTAAGAAGAGGAACTTACATTAGCAAGGGGCATGATGTTAGTGAAGGTAATTAACCATTAGAGTGGAATATAGGAAAGAAGAGTAGATGAAGTTGCAGTGTGAATAAGTTGTGAATCTGCTAAAAAATAAAACAAAAACGTGTAACGAAAAGTATAAAAATAAAACAAAAACGTGTAACGAAAAGTATATTTTTTTGTGTTTGCTAGTCCTGGGGCTTTAACTTAGGGGCTGGGTGTGGTTTTTGAGATTTTTTTGTTCAAGGCTTAGTGCTCTAACAGTTGAGCCACAGCTCCACTTCTGGTTTTTTGGTGGTAATTGAAAATAAGTCTCATGAACTTTCCCTCCCAGCTGTTTTTGAAAAGCAATGCTCAGATCTGAACCTCCTGAGCAGTTAGGATTACAAGTGTGAGCACAAGCACTCTATTAGTTCACTTTTAAAAAATATTCAATTGTGTACAAGAAGAGATTGTGTTTCAATATGATTATGATATGATATAGGATACGATATGCTATGATGTGATCTGATTTGTATGGTTTTGGATAGTACTATGTTTTTAAAGGGAATCTGACATAATAGGGAAGAGATAGTTTTATAAATGTGCCTTTTGATTCCACTTTTTCTGATACATAAGCTGTTTTAATTTTGCAGGTTTTTTCTCAAGTGCTTTTGTACTTATTAATGGGTAGAAGAGTTTGGTTCAGTTGTATCCAACTGTTCATAGTGGTAGGAATCTATAGGAAAAGTGTGGTGCTATTGTTATTGGTGGTGTTTTTTTTTTTTGTGTGCTATTATTGTTGGTGGTGTTTTTTGTTTGTTTGTTGTTGGTTTTGGTCTGAATACTCTGAGGGATGTTTTACCTTAGGTAGCCAACCAACATTATTGAAAGAAAAAAAAAGAACCAAAGCGACAATGTATACATTTTACTACGTAAGTTTCTAATGTAGAGCTTAACTGTGTACGTGTGTATGCATTTTTAGATATATAATCACATCAAAAATCAAAACTAAAGAGCATAGCTGGTATTTAGCTAATAGGAATACAGTGAGAAACCACAAATACAAATATAAATTAAGACATACACATTCAAGATATCTAGATATCTAGGAAAAGAGAGAGAGAAAGATGATCAGATTCTTACACACAGAAATACAAAGAACCTAGTCCAGTATATATTTAAAAATGGAAAAAGAATAATGTTTTGATACATGAAACAGCCTAGACTTACCTGAAAAATGATAATGCTAAGTGAAAGAAAGCTGGTATAAAATACCATTTACTGTTTGATTCTGTGTGTATAAAATGTCCAGAAAAAAGAAAATCCACAGACACATAAGGATTAGTGATCCCAGGGGTTAGAAAGAGAGAAATAAGAAGCGACTGCTTAAATAGAGTGATAAAAATGTTCTGGACTTGCTAGTGATACACTGTACAACACTGTGAACTTGCTAAAAGCCACTGAGTCACACACTTTAATATGGTTAATGTGGTGAAGTTTATGGTACATGAATTTTATGTCAATCATAAAAAGGAGACAAAATGAATTGTATACTCACATATACCAAAGAAAAGCATACAGCAGATACATAGAATACACAGAAGAAAATACACACACACACACACACACATATACAGAGAGAGAGAGAGAGAGAGAGAGCAAGCGAGAGAGAGAGAGAGAGAGAGTCACAAAGAATGAGAGCCAAACCCATACATAGAAACACAGAGGGAATAAAGAGATGGAGAATGCAGGTGCACCAGAGATGAGGTGGGGGTTCAAAAGACTGCATTGAAAGATAATGCCATCAGTGTTACTAAGAGTCCCCTGTTTAAAAAAATGCTAATTAGGTTATCATATCCAAAAAACAGATTCAGGCTAAAATGATGAATTAAAAAATTGATTATTAGATTGTAGCACTGAACACAATATGAAATATGGTATTTTTATTTCTTAATTCAATTAATTACAGAATAAGAATTCAAGTGAATAGGAACGATCTTTAATGTCTATGTCATTGACTTACAAGTAAATAATCAGTATGAGCTGTAAAAGAATGACATATTTCAGGAATAAATTTAACTCGTTTCCTGACTAGGATATTTGATTTTTCTTTTTTTCTACATTAGACAATAGTTTCATTATTTCAGTTGATAACATTTTTCTCTATAAAGGGATGTTACAATATTGTTATGCCTTGTAGGGCTGCTATTAATTTTAATGAGAATTTAATAACTGTGAAACCTTTTGGGGATCTGCCAATGAAAGTTACCAGATGTTTTGTGTAAGGATGATGCAGTTGAGGTATAATTGAAGGCTGTCACACTATTCTCACCTTTTGCAAAGGAGCTGAGTATCCTGTGAACAGAAACCCAGTTCACGACCCTCATTCCTATATGGTTTTTCTCATTTTCAATTCAGATTGGAGGCCTTTTTTCAAATGATTGAAACCCTGCATTGGTCAAGAACACATGTGGTCACATCACCATTGAGTATTGTTAAGAAAGAAACTTTAAGTCTTATGCACTGGGGTTGGAAGAAAATAGCTGTTCTCTATAGCAGTTTGACTTCACCTTATCTTACCAAGGTTATGCACTTTAGTGCATTCTTGAAAGAAGGCTTCCAGCAAAGTGTCTCCTTATTATGAATGAGGTCCTCTTATTGTTCACAGGAGTGCTGGAAGCCACCTTTTTTCAGCTTCACTTCTTTTATTATCCTCTTTTATCTTGCTCACTTTCATCTCATGCTTTCTCTCTGGCGTAGAAAATGAGTAAGCTGCAAGGAAGGAGGGGTAAAGGCCATGACTCAGACAGTGGCCAATGGAAGCTTCTATAAAGTCTAAATCTTTTTGATAAAGGTTGCAAAGTAAAAACATGAAGATGTTGCCATTTCTATGAAAGAGATGAAAGAATGTTTGAAGGATAATAATGATATGTCCAATTAAAAATATTAAAATTAATACTTGAGAATTTAAAATGTTGGATGAGTTGCCAGATGAATAAATGGATAAAGGAAAATAGGCTTAGACCCAGTGGATCCTGTATATTTAGGACCAAGGACTTTCAATGATAAAGAAAAATGGCTTTGTTGGGAAGAACATCTATTTTAATTCGAGAGGCAATCTTACCTATGAAATTACAGGGTCATGGGAATGTATATTGAATAAATGGAAATAAAATTGGCATCTAATGAAGATCAATTCCTACTAAATGGTGGAATGTGTAAAGTAGTTGCATGACAGCTATCAGATTATCAGCTGTCAGATGCTATCTTTCAACCTCTTTGTTTTTCCTTAGGGATGACAGCGTGAATGAATCACTTTTCCGTTCTTCAGAACGTCACTCTTCTAAGTATCCTCCTAACTTTCTAACTATGTTTTCTGGTTTCTTTAGGCTACTCCTCCTCTATTTGATTTTTTTGGATTTTTTTTGAGTAATTGTACGAAGGACTGGCCATTTAACAAAGCAGTTTATGAATACAGTGACTCTTAGTCAAGGTTACCCTTTTCAACGTTCTCACCCATCGCTCCCAAACTTTCTCTTTCTTGATTTTAGGTTACATATTGAAATTTTTTTTAATTTAACAAAGAAATTTATGTGCAGATATGTACATGTTAACATCCTTGCCCCCTCCCCATTTGACCTATTCCTTCCGTTATATTTCTCAATTCCTTGGTTTATCCTAGACTCTGTGGAATTTGGACCTTGTCTTACAACTATTTTTGTGTTTCCTATATTTCTAAGGCAATATGATCTTCATGCATCTATTAAACTTAGTGTCTTCATTTTCACTAAACCACTAACATGTGGTGGTTTTTTTTTTTTTTTTGTTGTTGTTGTTGTTGCTAGTCCAGGGTTTTATACTAAAAGCGTGAACAATGTCCTTGAGCTTTTTTGCTCAAGTCTAGAGCTTTACCACTTGAACCACAGTTCTGCTTCCAGCTTTGGGGAGGTTAATTGGAGATGAAAGTCTTATACACTTTCATGCCTGGGCTGGTTTTGAACCCAAATCATCAGACCTGTAATCCTAGCCTCCTGAGTCGCTAAAATTACAATTGTGAGCCACTTGTACCCAGATTACATGTGTTTTTAGTAAGCATGCACATACTGATGATATCCAAATTTACATTTAACAACACAGATTTCTTCTCAGTGGTCTCATACGTCACTGAATATTCCATGGATGATCCACAACTTTCTTAAAATTTTTGAAATCTTAAGGATTTGGTACTTGCATTACATATAGTATGTTCAGAATGGAAAAGCACATTCTTGTTTTAGTTTTATTGTTAAGATGTTGTACAGAAAGGTTCAGTTACATGAATAAGGCAATGAGTACATTACTTGTCCCTCATTGTTACCCCTTCCCTTCCTTGTTGTCCCACTATCCCTTCCCTTCTCCACCTCCCACACTCCTACTTCCCCCACCCCTTGTTGCCTAAAATTGTCAAATTTGTTTCCAATATACTGTCCTGTGGGTATCCTTGTTGCAATGGGTCATCCTGTGTCCTTCAGTGATTTTAAATTCCTCCTTCCCTCTCCAGATTAGACATATGTATATACAAGATTCAGGGTATCAAAATAGCATACAGTAACAACAGGAGATATGGAAAGAACATACAAAGGCAACAACAGCAACAAAACAAAATCAAATGTTACATTTAAAACAATAACAATAAAGACAGATGTTTTCTGTCCATATCTTAGGGTTCATTTCACTTAGCATCACCTTATATGGTCATTTGTACATGGTTTTTGAGCTTTTCAGCACATCTGATAAGATTATCCTATATATATAATATATACTCTATACTGTATATATACTATATATATTATATAATATATACTATATAGTATATATTATAGTATATAGTATATACATATACATATAGTATAAACATATACATATAGTATATAAATATACATATATAGTATATAGATATATATACTATATAGTATACATATATATTATACTATATATAGTATATATAGTATGTATATATTATACTACATATAGTATATATAGTGTATATAATATATAATATGTTACAGCTATTACATATATTATATATAATATATTATCTATAATGTATATAATATATGTAATAATATAATAATATATATAGTATATAGTATACATACTATGTACTATAGTATACATACTATATACTATATATATGCTATATATAGTGTATATATTATATACACTATATATACACTATATGTATATATACTATATAGTATATATATATTAATTATTGCAGATAAAGGAAATCATGGGACCTAAATTTCTCTGGGACTGGGTAACTTCACTGGGTAATTTCTTTCCATTTCCTAACAAATGGGGAGTTGTAGTTCTTTCTGATGGAAGCATAGAATTCCATTGTATATATGTACCAGATTTTCTTTTTTGGTACATTATTATTGTAAAAATATTGTACAGAGGAGTTACAGTTACATGAGCAAGGTCATGTGTACATTTTCTATCAAACATTGTTGCCTTCCCCAACAATGTACCACATTTTCTTGATCTACTCATCTACTGAGAGGCATCTGGGTTGGTTCCATATCTTAGCTATGGTGAACAATGCTGCGGTAAACATAGATGTGCTGGAAGCTTTAGTATGACCTTGTTTGTGATCGTTTGGGTAAATGTCTAAAAGTGGGATTGCTGGATCATAGGGGAGCTCTATGTGTAGTCTTTTGAGGAACCTCCATATTGCCTTCCTGAGTGGCTGAACAAGTTTACACTCCTACAAAGAGTGCAGTAAGGTTCCCTTTTGCCCACATCCCCTCCAGCATCTCTTGTTATTAGAGTTCTTGAGTGTAGACATTCTAACTGGAGTGAGGTGGAATTGCATTTCTTTTATGGCCAGAGAAGTTGAGCATTTCTTCATGTGTCTACTGGCCATTCCTGTTTCCTCTTCAGAGAAGTCTCTCTTTAAGTTTTTAGCCCACTTATTAATGGGGCGGTAGCACACTCATTTTTGTCTCTAGTTCTGATCAATGAATACAACTAATCAGGAATCAAAAACTAATAAGAAATTTACCTATATTTTACATGTACAGTTATTTATTTTCTGTTCCTCATTCCCTAAACAATATAATATGAGACATATCTAACAAAGCACTGTGAAACACATAAAATACTGTTCTAGAGAGAAGAGATGTATTGTAATGTAATAGAGAACTTATTCAAAGTATACACTATGTAATGTGTGGAATTATCATAATGAAACTTCATTGTGCTATTAATGTAGGCTAATATGAAAATATTAAACCACAAAAGTAAAATAAGTAAGGGAGGAGTGGATCAAAAGGGAGTAAGAGTGTTGAAGGCAGTGACTCTGATCAAGATGCATTGTACTCACAAACTGTTTTGTAGTATGGCACTTCCTTTGTAGTACTACTTAAAGATAATAAGAAAATAAAAATAAAAATTAAAAATAAATAAGAAAGCCTCTATGTGTCCATTATTTACACCGTATTAGACAATATATGTAATTTGTAGATGGTTTCATGAAAGTGGGAAGGTATGAATGGGATACGTGTATATACTCAGCTATTTTATATAAGAGTTTGGCATCTGTGAGGGTTCTAGAGCCAGTCCTCTGAGAATACCAGAGTTACCACTTACATCATGATTTTCAAGTTATTATTCTGCTGTATTTCAATTTTGTTAACCCAGAAATCTGTGGAATCAGCATAAGTCACTTATTTTCCCTTTATTTCTTACCTCCATACTGCTTGTTTTCATGGACAAGTTCTCAAAAATAAATTCATGGAAATACAATTTTCTTAATTTGCTGACTATTCCTTCATAATCCACCTATCCAGCATAATATTTTTGTGTATGTGTGCTGGTTTCTGAGCTTTTACATAGTGCCTGAGCACTCTTCCTGAGCTTATTTTGCTCACGGTTGGCATTCTACTCAGCCACATGTCTACATCTACTTCTGGCTTTTGGGTGATTAATTGGACGTAAAAGTCTCATGGACTTTCCTTCACAGACTGGCTTCAAACCACTATACTCAGACCACAGTGAGCCGCTGGCACTCAGGTTCCAGAATAATTTGGAAAAATTGCTAAATTGACTGTAGTATTCTCAAGTTTAAAATATTCCAATGGTTTTATATAACTTGAAGATTAAAATGGAACTCCTCTGCGTAGCACAAAAAATCACAATTTTATGATATCTATTTATTTATTTATTCCATGTTTTCTTTATTTTTTTACCTTTAATCTGGAGGCCAGCTTAATAAATGTTTCACTGTTTCTGTTTTTTCTCGTATGCTTATTCTGATGCACCTGATATTTCTCTTTTGATATTCTTCAGGGGCTTCTATTAATTCACTTTTTGAAACCTAGGTTAAGCGATATCCTTTTATAAGATCTTTCCTGCCTCTTCTTCCTTCATAAACCATCTTTTTCTTTCTTTTACTACTACAGTGATTTTTTTTCTGGCATTAGGAATTTTTTGACTCAAGGCCTTTTGCTTACTCAGCTTGCTTGCTTGGAAAGCTTGCTTGCTGGCACTCTACAACATTTGAGCACACTTTTATCCTGGTTGTTTTTATACTGGTTGTTTTGGAAATGCAGTCTCCTGGGCTTTTCTGCCTGGGTTGGCTTCATGTCTTAATCCTATGGATTTTAACCTCTTGAGTAGCTAGGATTATAGGAATTAACCACTGGTGCCCAGCAAGAGTGATTTTTAATTTATTTAATTTTACTTTTCAGATATAGTATCAGCTTTTTGCTCAGAGCTGGCCTTGGACTGAATCCTTATGCCTGCCATATGCAGAGCTGAAATCACAGTCAGGAGACACTGCTCTTGGTTTGTTAAGATTGAGATGGGGCCTGTTTACTTTTTATCTTGTCTTTCTTCAATCTATAATTCTGATTTTTCCCTTCCAAGTAGCTGTGAGTATAGACCTGAGCTTCTGTATCTAGCTTGACCACATTTTTAAATAAAATCTCACCATCCATCCATTATCTATAGATCCATTTATTCTAAGGTTGTACCTACAAAACAGTATGTGAACTCTGAATACAGAATGGGGAAAAAAGTAAAAAGCAAGAAATAAATGAGAGAACTGCTAACTAACCTAAGAACACATGAATATTTATGAATGCTCCTGAATCATCAGAGACATTTGAAGCAAAAGATGACATGAGTGGAAGTCATAAGAACCCCTTAATCTGTTGGGAGAGTTAACTGGCATGTTTTTAGAAGTTTGTTCAGAAAAATCAAGAAGGCTTAGTATTTCATATCTTAGGATGTAGCTCTTCTCTGAAGCTTTATTGGGAGTTACTTTAAAACAATTGGTGAATGAAAGAAGCTGGAAGAAGTTTGTTTGACATGATTACAAATGGTAGAGTGGATTTGAGTAACATCTGATATTCATTGGCGCTATGAGAACATGCATGCATAATGACATTTTTCAAAAGGTTAATGCATGTATTATGTAAGCATGGCTTGCTTTAAAGCTGTGCACATTTTCTTCAAGAAACATAAAAGAAAGCTTCCATTCTATCAACACTGTGTCTAAAAATTCTAATATAAAACAGTTGAAGTAGAAATAAAATGTATTCAACTATTTTTAAATATGAAGGATAAAGTTCTACTTAAACATGATCAGTTACTGAGTTTATTCTTCTCAATTTAAAATAATTATAAATAAGCAATATGTTCAAATGATTATAAATTCAACTATACAAGGTATGGGGGGGATGTCTATTTCATTCACCTCCACATGGTCTGCTTTTCTTCCCAGCAGGCAACCAACATTATTAGTTATGATAATGTGTTGTAACTGGGCATCACTGTTTTATATTTCTAATTCTAGCTATTTGGTAAACTAAGACCTGAGTGAGGATTATAGTTCAAAGTCAGCCCTGGCAGGAAAGTCTATGAAACTCTTATCTCCGGTTAACCACCAAAAGTCCAGAAGTATAACTATGACTCAGGTGGTAGAGCTGTAGCCTTGAGTACAAAATCTCAGGAACAGTGCTCAGCCTCTGAGATCAAGCCACAGAACTGGCACAAATAATGGGTTGTAGATTACTGCTAGAAGTTATTTACTCTGTGGCTTCCATGTACGAAGTGTTGTGTTAGATATTGTGGCATCAGCCTTTAAAGAATGTGAAAACAATTTAAATATGTTTAAAAAAATGACTGAATTCTATTTTGGCATTGCCCAGAAAGAGAGAGCTGTATCATTTAAACACTGGAGGGGTTCTGAAGTTAGTAATAAAAGGCAATCTCCCCACTGAGAAGACTTGTGACCTCCAAATTAGAAATAACCAGAAGTAGGGCTGTCTATCATTTCCTAGTAAGTGATTATTGATTAGATCACACAGGTCAGGAACATAGCAAAAACATAATTAGAATATTGGTGGCAAAGTGCTAAGTGGCAAAAAATATGTTGATAGATCTGAGTAGACACAGAGGGATATGCTGATTATGTCTCCTGTGCATGTTTATTTCAGCAGGCGAGGAACTTAGTATTAATAGGGGCAGGATGGTCAATTTGAATTCTAGCCATTCTTGTCCTTGTCAAATGGGTTCACTAATTGTCCAAGGTAGTATAGGCACTGTAAATAAACTTCTAATCATAGGGAATAAATATCCATGGCCACTGATAAAGGCCCATCATATTGATCCTAATAGTCAGCACTAAACATGGCACTGACCAACAGCAACTGTGGCTGATTAGAAATGATCAAATCATTTCCCTCTTGGAAAAGGTCAGGAATCTCATGGGAATAGAAATTACTGTCCATATTAATTTCCTTGCCCTTTCTCAATTGCTATTTCAAAATCAACATATTCCTTCAAAAGGTTCCTCAAAACACCGAACATCCAACATAGTGTCTCGTGAGTTTCACTGTTGAATTAGTTTACCCTTTTTCCTTATATTTTGTTTCCCTGTTTTCCCTTTTTCTTCCCCTCCCCAAATCAGATAAACTTATATACAAGACAAAGCGTTCAAAAGAAAAAAAAAAAAAACAGAACAGGGACAAAAGGGAATAAACCAAAGAAAAAGAAAGAAAAGAAATAAAGAACCACAAATAGTATAATAAAAAACCCTCTTGTTTCCATTTCTTGGAGGTCATTTTGATAACATCATTTTATAAGATCATATACACATAGCTATTGAATTATATACACACATAGCTATTCTTAGGAGAATATCCTAAGAATATTCTCATTTGTTCTCACTGTGTGAATGTTTAGATTGCTATTGAATTAATCATGTCTAAGTGTAATTATTTGTCCTTTACTATCTAATGGCTTTATTTGTAGATTTATAGGCACATTTTAATTATTACAAATGAGGGAAACCATGCAGCCTATGTTTCTTTGGGTCTGGATTATTTTACTTAGTATAACTTTTTCCAGGTCTTTCCATTTCTTTATGGGGAATGTAATTCTTCTTATGGAAACAGAGAATTTCATTGTGTTTATATGCCACATTTTCTTGATCTATTCATCCACTGAAGGGCAACTGGGTTAATTCTATGTCTTAACTATGGTAAACAATGGTGTAATGAACATGGTTGTACTGGTGGCTTTAATTTGGCCTGGTTTGTGGTAATTTGGATAATTGCCCAGGAGTGAGTTTGCTGGGTCATAGGGAAGCTCTATCTTTAGATACTGTGTTGAACTATAAAACTTGGTTGAGGGGAGGGAAGTTGTGAGGGGAAATAGTGGGAGAGAATGAGTGAAGGAGTTACACTGTTCAAAAAGAAATGTACTCATTACTTGACTTATGTAACTGCAACCTCTCTGTACTCACCTTTACAATAAAACTTTTAAAAAATTAGAAAGAAACATTACAATTATAGAAATCCTATTCAATGTGTTCAACTAATAGGGTTATAAAATGAAAGAAAACTGAATGGAAGTTCTCAATTGAAAAAAATACTAAAAGCAGATTTTCCCTATAAACCAACCATCTTGAACATCTACTCAGAACATTACAAGTCAAGATACAGTAAAGACTCCTGCATATCTATGTTAATTGATGTACTATTCACAATGGCAAAGTTATAGAAACAGCCAGATGCCCTTCTATAGATTAGTGGATCAATAAAATATGGTACATATACACAATGGAATTTTACTCATTCATTAGAAAGATAATATGTCATCTGCAGGGAAATGGATGGACTTACAACAAAATATGTGAAGTGAGGTAAGCCAGGCTCAGAGAGACACATGGCATATGTTTTCTCTCACATATTGAATCTAGATCTAAAATACAACTTGCAGTGATAACTTATACAGGCTCTAGGCATTTACACATAAACAATCAGATGAAGGGAGGATGCTCTTTAGGGGAGGAACCCAAAGATATACCTCATCTGAACATCTCAAAATATATAAAAATGAATTCCAGGGAATGAAAACATGTTTTTCTTGTTGTTGTCATTGCTGGTTTTATTGTTTGTTTGTTTTGTATTTTTAAAGGGCAGAAAAGGGGGCACAGAAATGGAGAGAGAAAGGGTGAACAAATAATCATGGTATTCAATATACACTATGTAAAAATGAACTATGAAATTTGTGGGCAGAGATAAAATGGGGAAACTGGGAGAAAGCAAAGGAAATAATGACATTGTCAAAGAATTGTACTCATTGCCTGATTTTTGGAATTGTAAACCCTCTGTAAAACACCTTAATAGCGATAAACTTTATTTTTAAAGTCAACACACTTGAACCTAGAGATGAAAGTCTCTAATGGCATTCACCACAGCATTTCTTCTCAGAGATAGCTTCATTTCATAGCAAGTGTCTTGTTTGATATTCTGTGGCATTTGGATAACTCAGTTTTGGTGATCATTTGGTAAACATACTGCAAGTTGGAGTAATGACCATATGGATGTGGTATATATTCAGACCAGCCATTGCTATTGGATGATGTTTTTCCTAAAGTCAGCATTCACAGATCTGGGAATCAGAGTGACTTGTGTCATTGTTGTTACTATTATAACCTCTTAATACAGTAAATTGATTACAACAAAGTCAACAACAAAAAGACTTCTTATTTCCATATCTTGGAGTTCATTTCTATTAGCAACACTTTATATGGTCATATGTATATAGCTATTGAGCTATTGTGATGCTATACATACACTATTACAAATGAGGGAAATCATGGAGCCTACATTACTTTGGGTCTGGCTTACTTCACTTAATATTATATTTTCCAAGTCTTTCATTTTCCTTATAAATGGGACGATGCCATTTTTTTCTGATGGAAGCATAAAATTCCATTATGTATATATACTACATTTCCTTGATCCATTCATCTATTAAAGGACATCTGGGTTGGTTCCATATCTTAGCTATGGTAAATAATGCTGCAATAAACACAGCTGTGCTTTGCTTGCGATCATTTGGGTGGGAGAATTTCTGGATCATAGGGGAGCTCTGTGTTTAGTCTTTGGAGGAAACCTCCATACTGCTTTCCAGAGTGGTTGAACCAGCTTACATTCACATGGGAAATGCTATTACAGAACTTTCATCTCTAGGTTCAGGTGTGTTGATTTTTTAAAAAATGTAAGTTTATCATTATTAAGGTGTTATATAGAGGGTTTACAATTCCAAAAAACAGGTAATTGTACAATTCTTCTTGGATACTGTCACTCCTTTCTTTGTTTTCTCCCATTTTCTCAATTCTATCTCTGGGAATGTAAGGCTACTAAGTGTAATAACCTTTGGCCACATCACCACCAGCATCTGTTGTTGTTGTTATTATTATTATTATTTATAATAGCCATTCTAACTGGGGTGAGGTGAAATCTTAATGTGGTTTTGATTTGCATTTCTTTTACTGTCAGTGATGTTGCACATTTTTTCATGTGTCTATTGACCATTCTTATTTCCTCTTCAAGCAAAGTTTGATTTTCTATCTGTACTCTTAGATTGTGTTGGTCTAGAGGTCTTAGTTTCCAGGAGATAAATGCTTCCATTTGACTGGAATTTTAAGTTTTCCCCCCACCCTCTCCCACAAGAGTCCATAAACCTACTGATCAACAGTCAAATAAGTCTACTTTATTGGCTATGTGTCTGTTACCACAGGAAAAATGGTTTTCAATGTCATAATAGGTATAGAGGAGTCTGGACATGTAGGAGATCCTCTGAGATACTCGTTAGTATTTTCAAAGTTTGTTATTAGAGTCAATGGAAAAATGCCTCAGTTTCATACAGTCAGAATGACTTACGTTCCAACCCTTCAGGATGACAATTCAGTCACCCAACCCACCAATGTCCCTTCTGAAGGCAAACTATATTTGAAGGTGAGAGTAAAAATAAACAGCTGTTATAGTGTACCAATTTTCATAAGATCTACAGCAATTATGGCTTTATTCATGATTTTGATATAGATTTGTTTATGTTTTAATCATGTTTCTTTTTTCCTTTTGGTCTCATGTGAATGATGTCCAAGTTATTCAGAGGTATTTTTGATGGTTTTGTTTTGTATGAATTTAGCTGATCTAAAGATACGTTTCCAAAATTACCTTTTCTGTGTTATCTGGGTCAGGGTTGACCACAAGAGAAATTTCCTTTAGATAAGGAATGTGAAAGAGGAGCAACAGCCATAGTTACACTCACTCGGGACATGGGTGTCATACTGGATACAGTTGTTGCCACATATTCATAGTTGTAAATCTACAGGATCACCACCAAGTTTTGCTGGATCTACTCTTTTAGCTTCTTTAAATCCCAAGAAATAGTCACAGCAGCATATCTGAAGGCAAATTACATCACTGAAGAGAGAGCTACAAGTTTGGGGAAGATGTGAGACCAAGGCTATTTCTGTTGAAAGACAGGTTCAAGGTGATTTATCTTTGCTGACTCAATTTCATCTCAAGAATTCCATTTTGTCCTAGCTCTCCCTCTATTCAGATATATCTTCTCTACTTGACCGCTAGTCTAGTTTGTTTTAGAGCCAACTCTATGAACAGAGATAATAGATGATCTTGAAGTAAATCAATTTTGAAATAAACCCACATATTACCACCTAAACTTTACTACTCTGATAGAACATAACTGATATGTACTCTTGTTAGAAATTCACATATGCAATATAAAGTATTGTACATATTATATAATTTATTATAAAGTATATTGGTAAAATTTACTTTAAGAAAATATATACACAGATATAACATATTCTTTTATTCTACCATATTGTGAGAGGAGGGAGGGAAACAGAAGGGAGAGAGAGATACAGAGAGCGGCAGATAGAGAGACAGAGATAAAAAGTTTAAGGAAACCTTCATGTCGTTTAACATAATCTAATCTTATATGGTCATATGTACAAAGCTTTTGACCTTTCCTGCTTGTTTTACACATGTACTAGTTATTGCAAATAAGGGAAACCATGTACCATGTGATTTTTTTGTTTCTTTGTATGTTACTCCCCTATGTATAACCCCTGTTTTCACTGTATTTGATGTGGGGCTCTGCATCTTGTATATACACTTCTCTAATTTGGGGAGGGGAAAGGAAAAAACGAAATGCTTAAATAGGGATAAAGGTTAACCCATTGTAACAATGAGATGCACAAGATACTATGTTCAAAACAAACTTTACAACTTTGGTGGGGGTGGGAGGGCTGGGGGTGAAGAGGTGGGGGGTAGTTGTGGAAGTGGGAGGGAAGGGATGATAGGGGAAAAACAAAGGAGGAGGCAAACAATGCTCAATAAGAAATGCACTCATTACCTTGTTCATGTAACTGTAACCCCTCTGTACAGTATTTTTACAATAAAAAACGTACCAAAAAAAGAGAAAAAACTTCATGAAGAATAGTGGAATTTCATTCTGTGGATCTTGAAGAATTAGTAGAATGTCTGTAATGATAAAGAAATATAAAGTAGAGATGAAGAAGTTAGTGTCCATTAACTAGTCAATGATTGCCACTGCTAGGTATTAGTACAATGAGAAACTTACTTCTCATGAGAGACTTTCTTTTCTCATTGTAATAATTCCTTAATTCACAATTCTGTTCTGGAATTCTGTGTCTCACAGGGTTGATTGATATTACTAATATAATGCATTCTATGTAGCAAAGGAGTTGAAGTGTGTGCAGCATATGTTCCGCTGAACACAAGTAAATGACCCTTGGATGACTAGCCTAAATCTCGAATACTTTTGTATTTTACAATATGGATATCTTTTACAAGATATTGTTAATAGGATATAAGGGGAGGTCTATGGGCTCTTTGTTCCCATTCTCACTCCCTCTACCAGCTGCTCTCTGCCATCTGTCTTCACTCTTCTACTGAAACAGCTGTGGTATAGGCCACCAGTGCTCTAATTGCCAAATCTTATAGATACATATCAGTCCCTATGCTATTTGACATCACTTTGCCATTTTATGTTGTGGTCATTTCCTTTGTCAGTTTCCCCCAGCCTCTGATATTACTCTCTCCTGGCTTTAATTTATTTCCCTGCTGTTTCTTAATCTGTTTTATATGCAATAGTTGGTTAATACCACCTGAAAGTACATAAAATGACAAAGTAAATTAATTATCCATTTTACCTGTCATTGTACAAACGATAGGTGATTGGGTCCTCTGCTAATAAGTATTTGATTCCTCTGTGATTTGTCCTTTCTTACTTGTTTGACTGTCCCTATCTATATTAACCCTATATATCTTATTATTTGGGCATTTTGAGGCTCTTCTTTGTTATCTACCCCCTCCATTTTTATCTTCCTTTAATCTATCTATGGCCATCAGATACATAGTTCTACAATGCAAATGTAATTATGCTCTCCTTACTCTTCAGAGATCTGATGATAAGGACAAAATTTCTCAAGATTAAAAAAATGCCCAGCATTATTTGGCAGCTGATTGCCTCTCAAGATTTAAGTTCTAATTATTATTTTTTTGTTTTGACTGTGTCTTGAACTCAGGGCCTCTCTTTCTTGGCTTTTCTGCTTAATGATGGCACTCTATTGACTTAAGACATACATATACTTCTAGCTTAGCTGCTGATACTGGAGATAAGAGTGTCTCAGACTGTTCTGAAGGGGTTGCTTCAAACCTCAGCCCTTAGATCTCAGTCTCCTAAGTAGCTAGGATTATAGATATATACCATCAGAGACAGGAAAGATTTAAATTCTAATGCCTCTCTAGACATGACAAATAATCAAATAATCCATTTCTGTCTCTTCATCTATTCACACTGTGATCTTTCTCCTTCTCTAACTAGTTTCTCTCTCTCTTTCTCTCTCTCTCTGTTTTGGCTTGGTTTCCATTTCCATTGTTTCTAATGATATATTGATATGTAATTCAGTACACTGGAATTTGGTTTGAGTTCTCTTCTCTGTAATTAACAACATGTGCATTTATGTTCAACTCCAATTAACTGACAATTTTCTTATTTGACTCATATTGTAAGCTTCTTGGCAGTACAAATGTTATCTTTGTATTTTGAATGTGTGATCACATTCACTTACATAATTCCTATTACTTTGTCGTTAATATATTTTTTGGATGGAGATGATTTCAAATCAGAAGACTTGAGGAATGAATTGATCTTCCTAAGTCACATCCACAAAACCAAAATAAAAGAAATAAAAAAATCATTAAAATAACTATTTCATAAGCTTTTGTGAGAATTTTGATAAGGTAATCTAGGAAAATATTTTATAAATGTCAAAATGTTATTGTTTGTTCACTTTAATAGTAAGGAGTAGAATTGTCCAGGTAACTTTAAATAATGACTTTATGCAGTAGGCACGACTGCATTTCTGCTCTGGGGCTAAGTGTTTTTCATCAGTCTGTCTCTTCATAGCCTTTCTCTGTTTCATCTTAGTTTTCCTAGTGCTGCCACTGCCAATCACCTTTCAGGCTTTGTTTGTGGACTTTGTTGATGTTACCAAGGAAACTCTAGTTTGTCTATCTGGTGGACCAGTGAGTAAGGAGGAGAATTATGACAGAGTCCAAGCAGTATGATTACCTCAAATTCTCCTGTTTTACACCTTTGCTCTTTTACTGTGTATCTCCAGTATATTTTGCAAGCTTGTTTTATTTTTATGATATATACAATTTGATTGTTGTATGGGTAAGCTTTGGGTATATTTTTCATCCTTGTATCATCTGCTAGTTCGTTATTGCTTCTTAAATAGATTTACTTTTTGCATGAACTTTTTAAGACCCTGAGTTCAATCCTATTACAGCAATTCCATCTTCCAGTTTATTATTTTTTGAAGAGGTAGTACTGAAATTTGAACCTCAATTCTGTGGGTTTTTGTTTTATAAAGAGGGTCTCAATTCTTACCCAGTCATGTGATCTGCCTTTGTTAGTCTTCTTGTATAACCAGAATGACAGGATTGTACTACTGTGTCTAGCTGTTTGTTGAGGAGTACTTAAAACTTTCCCAGCTGGGCTGGCCATGAGATCTTCCTCTTCATAGTTTCCAAGTAGCTAGAATTACAAGGGTGAAACATTTCCATTAATAAGTAATAAATAACATCTGAGCTCTTTTTCTCTCTGAGAAATGAATATAAAATGTAATGTATGTTTGCATTATGGACTAGAATAAAAATGATCTCTATTATTTGCTCTTCTTTCTTTTTCTCCAAAAATATAATTTTTATTTTGTTCTAAAGGTGCTGTACAAAGGGGTTACAGTGAATAAGTAAGGTAATGAGTACATTTGTTGTTGAACATTGTTACCTACTCCTTTGTTTTTCTCCCACTATCCCTCCCCTGCTACTCCTTTCTACTGCCCAACCTCCTGAACTTGTAAAGTTCATTTCCAACATATTATCTTGTGAGAATCATTGTTGCATTGGGTCAACCTTTGTCCTTGTGTCACCATTTTGTTATTCCCCCTCCTTTCTCCAAATCAGATAAAAGTACATATAAGATGCAGGGTACCAGAATAAAAAAACAGTGACTACTTGGGATAAACTGAAGGGAAAAATAAAAATACAATAAAATAAAGTAAAAGGAAATAACTTGATATAGTACATTGTTGACAAAGGCAACAACAACAAAAAAGACCTCTTATTTCCATATCTTGGAGCTCATTTTAATTAGCATCATTTTCTATGGTCATATGCACATAGCTATTGAGCTATTTTGATCCTCTGCTATGACTGTCCTAGACATATAGTAATTATTACAAATGAGGGAAACCATGGAGCCTGTGTTTCTTTGGGTCTGGCCTACTTCATTTAGTATGATTTTTCCCCCACATATTTCCATTTCCTTGCGAATGGGACGATGTCAATCTTTCTGGCTGAAGCATAAAATTCCATTGTGTATATATATATATATATCACATTTTCATGATCCATTCATCTATTGAGGGGCATCTGGGTTGGTTGAATATTTTAGCCACAGTTCTTAAAGTTACCTTTGCTATTTTACCTCAAAATATGCAGGGTATTTTATTTGTATTTCCTCTGATTTTTCTGATTAAGCCTATCATTCAGGAACCAAAAAGAGAAGAAATGAGGTGCCTTATATTGAGTTATTACCGTATGTCCAGTAAATCTTATATCTTTAAATATATTATCATAGCTTCCTATTTTACAGAGTAGGGACCAATACAAGTAGTTAGAATATTTGTCCAAGATCACACAATTAATTATGCAGCAGGGATTTGACCACAGTTCATTACAATTCCAGAGCATATTTCCTTAACCACTTACCTACAATGGCTCTCTGACTAACCTTACTTGATTAAGATAGCTTTCCCTATTTTTCCTTTCACTAAAACTAAATATTAATCTGACCCTTACATAAATTACTTAGTTATATTCTAATTGCCTTTCATAATTTGGGCTTGTGTTCTTAACCAGATGGGATATTCAAGGCAAAAGCCATATTTTATTCTCTTTTCATATTTTTCTTTAATCTAACTGAGCTAGGACAACAGTGATATTTGCCATTTCTAATGATTATCTTTAAGGAAACTATAAGAAACAATAAAAATTTAAGACATGGATATATCCCTAATTTTTGCATTATCTAGGCCTGATATTGCTAGAGTTCCTTTGAACTGTAAGTATAACATCCTGAGGGGCTTAAGTATATTCCTGTGATTTCATATTCATTAAAAGCCCCAAATGTTCAATTCTTTATATTATATAGCAACATGAAATCAGTACTGCTTATCTTACTTGGTAAGATATTCCTTCATCAAATCCCAGTCAGTTTCTACTTTCTATTTTTTTCTTTCAGATACTCTGCGTAAGTCCAAATGAAGCACTGACTAGTTCCTGAGTGCTCTGAGTCCCTTTCTTCATGCTTTTGCTTATACTGGCTTCTCAGTCTGAACCAGTCTTGAAAATGACCTCTAAGTAGAAATCCTATGTATCTTTGGATCCTTTTATCTAGCACTTTGAATTATAATGTTAACTTCTAGTAATATTTTTCTTTTCTGAATTCTGGTACCACTCATCTGCTTTATACCAGTGTATATATTTGTGAATTATATGTAAGATGAATATTGTATATTTACACTGCATAAACCTTATATAAGGGGCTGGGAAGGTGGCTCAGTGGTAGAGCGCTTGCTTGCATGCATGAGGCCCTGGGTTGGATTCCTCAGCACCACATAAGCAGAAAGAAAAATGCTGGAAGTGGCTCTGTGGCTCAAGTGGTAGAGCACTAGCCTTGAGCTGAAGAGCTGAGCAACAGCGCACAGGCCCAGAGTTCAGGCCCATGACCGGACCCCCTACCCCCCCCCCCCCAAAAAAAAAAACCCTTATGTAGCACATCTTCAGATTTTTTCACATTTCATGACTAAAACTACGCAGTCATTGAACAAAATTATCAATTCTCCCTCCATTCAGTCCCTGGCAACCTTCCCTCTATTTTCTGCTCTTATGTGTTTGACTAGTTTAGATATCTTATTTAAATGGAATCATAAAATAGTTGTCCTTTTTTAAATCAAATACTTCAGACAGCTTTTTAAAAATTATTTCAATGCAAGGCCTTTCCCTATAAAATAAAATGTCTTTTTAATTTACTTAAAAATATTATTTTTCAAAACTTCAATTATAGCTTTTAGAAGGTATTAGGGATTCAAATCTAATTTTCACTATTTTTTTTCATTCTACAGATCCTCTTTTTTATGCTTGTTTTATTGTCAAGGTGATGTATAGAGGGGTTACAGTTACATAAGTAATGAGTATATTTCTTCTCAAACTTGTTACCCCTTCCCTCATTTTTCTCCTACTTTCCATCCTCCCTGAAGTTGTACAGATTATTTCCAGCATATTGTCTTATGTATGAAAGGGAACAACAGAATGGTATTTGTCCTTCTGTCTGGATTTTTCCATGATCTTAATGTCTTCAAGGTTTACCTTTGTAGTCCCTGACAGGATTCCATTCATTTTTAAGCTTGAACATATTCCACTGGGGTTATGTGCTTTAATTTTTAATCCACTCTTTTACTGTTGCATCATGCTGCACTGAATATGGGAGTTTGAGTGTCTCTTCCCAATTCCTGATCTCTTTGTTCAAATAAGCTGGATCCATGGGTGTCCTATTTTTAGTTTATTCATGTATAAATTAAATGGATTTTCCTGTCTCCATTATTGTGAACATTTGTCTTTCTCATTGCCCTCCTTCTCCTTTTCCTACGTATCTTCCTTTTTTCTTATTCGTCTTCTTTATTTTCCTGTATTTTCCTCTGCTTCTGTCTCCTCCTTGACCCTCTACCTCCTTTGTTCCTCTTTCTCCTTGTTATTAGTTTGTTTTGGTTAATGGGCTTTCTAACAGATGCAAACTAAGAAACTATTTGATTTTGTTTTATTTTCCCTGATGGTTAGTATGGTTGAGCATATTTTCATAGGTCTTCTGGCCATGTGTATGTCTACTTTGGAGAAATGTTTTTTTTTTTTAAGTTTTGGACTCAGATTTAGACTATTTTTTAAAATTTGTACTAGGATGTAAAAATTCGACATATTTAGGATATTAACTCCTTATTAACTTCTTTTTTTGTTGTAACTATTTTTTTTATTGTGAAAATACTGTACAGAGGGGTTACAATTACATGGGCAAGGTAATGAGTACATTTCTTATCAAGCATTGTAGCCTCCTCCTTTGTTTCCCCTTCCCATCCCTTCCCATTCCCCCCCCCCCCCCCTCGCCAAGGGTCTCATATCCTTATTAACTTCTCATTGGAGGTACACTGTGAACTTTTTTTTTTAACCATTCTGTACTTTGCCTTTTTACTCTATTTTTGAAAATACATTTTTTATTGTAAAACTAGAGTACAAAGGGGTTGCAGTTACATGAGTAAAGTAATGAGTACATTTCCTATCGAGCATTGTTACCTCCTCCTTTGTTTTTCCCCTTCACTCTATTTTTGAAATGAATTTTTAGACTGACAAAGTTCCACTTGTCTTCGTTTGTTTGTATGGTCTTTTGTTTTAGGAATTATGTCCAATTAATTATTTCAATGTAAATTTTATTGAAGTTTTCTCCTATGTTTTCATTTAGTAATTTTGTTGTTTAAGGTCTCATAATTAAGTCTTCAATCCATCTTAAGTTGGTCATTATTATATACTATTTGAGACATTCATTCAATTTATTTATTTCATGCATAGATATCCATTTTTTTAATTTTAGTAGCTGTCCAATTTTAATGAAACATTTATTGAAGATAACCTCAATTCCTCTTTGAAGAATTATTTGATTTTGGATTTCTATTTTGTTCAATTGGTCTAAATACCTGCCCTTAAAATCTTATGTTACAATTATTATATAAAAGAGTTAGAGAAGGGAAGGGAAATAACAAAATGCTGAAATAAGGATACAGGATAACCCATTATAACAATGAGATGTACAAGACACTATGTTGAAAACGAACTTTACAACTTTGTGGTGGGGGGGGGGGGGAGGAGTTGAAGAGGTGGGGAGGAAAGGGATGGTAGGGAAAAAACGAAGGAGGGGGTAACAATGCTCAATAAGAAATGGACTTATTACCTTGCTCATGTCACTGTAACCCTTCTATATAGTATCTTTACAATAAAAAATAATGTTTTTTTAAAAAAGAGTTAGAAATCCCTATTATTTTCCCCAAGAGCTATAAGTTTTTCATATGGCTCTGCTGGTACTTCTTATAACCTTAAGTGATCAACAGATTCTTAAGTAAACAAATTTTATATTTGTTCAGTTTTATTAAATTTGATGTTTCTTTAATATTATAAAATTACATATTTTTAAAAAGATACAAAATGGTATTGTTCTGTTTCCCTAGTAGCCTTTTCCTCAATAGATAGATTCATGGTCATACTCTGGGTTATTTTGTTTCTTGCTTTGCTTAATAAAAGTACTTTTAATAATAATTTCTTATTCATCTAAGTGTCACAATAATCAACAATTTAAAAAGTATGTAGGAAATATTGTCCAGTAATTATTGTCCAAATTATGTGCTTTTGTTATGAGAAAATGACTGCAAAAGAAAACTCAGAAACTGGACATTAAACCAAAAAGTAAAAGTGCTACATTTATTACTATTGGAACTCAATTAGAGGTCCTAGATTTGCCTCTGTTTAGACAGAGAAGTATCTTAGATTCAGCTTTGGAAAATAAATGTTAGTTTTTATTAAAACTATGAACAAAATTTACAACTGGTGTGGGAGGGGAGTTAGGGTAAAGTGGGAGAAATGAGGGAGGGGTAACACTCTTTCAAAAGAAATGCACTTATGGGGCTGGGAAGGTAGCTCAGTGGTAGATCGCTTGCCTTGCATGCCTGAGGCCCTGGGTTCGATTCCTCAGCACCACATAAGCAAAAAGAAAAAAGCCGGAAGTGGCGCTGTGGCTCAAGTGGTAGAGCGCTAGCCTTGAGTTGAAGAGCTGAGGGACAGTGCCCAGGCCCAGAGTTCAGGCCCTGCAACCAGACCCCAAAAAAAAAGGAATGCACTTGTTACCTCTCTTATGTAACTGTAACCCCTCTGTATTTCACCTTTACAATAAAATTTAAATTTAAGAAAACTGAATTTTACTTTACTTTTTTCTTTTTGTTTCTCTTCTTAGTGTTTAAAATATATTAGTTTTGCTGCTTGAACGACCCTTTCATTTCAGTTGGTTTCAAGGATTAAAAACCTCTAGAAAAGAGTTAAATTTTTGTCTCATGAGATTCTTGGAAAACTGGACAGGATTATAAGGGAGTCTTAGAAAAAAAGAGGAAAAGCCAGCTGCCCGTGGCTCACGCCTGTAATCCTACCTATTCAGGAAGCTGAGATCTGAGGATCACGGTTCAAAGCCAGCCGGAAGTCCGTGAACCTCTTAACTCCAAAACACCACTAGAAAACCGGAAGTGGCGCTGTGGCTCAAGCAGTAGGGCGCTCGAACCCTACCACCAACATAAAAAAAAAGAAAAAAGAGGAAGAGCAAGGGGATTTTGGGGACAAGCCTTCCTGGAAAATCACACTTGCCCTGCATTTATTTGTCTGGCCCAGCTGCTAGTATCACTTCCTTAAGTCAGATACTCTCTCATCCAGGCTTTTGTGGACAAGAAGGCTAATTCCCACCAATTAAACTGGAGAAACATGAAGAGTGGCCTCCAATAATTATCTGCATTTTTTCTGTATACTTAAGTCCTAACATGGTGCTTCTCTGATCTCTTATGCATCTCTTTACCATTGATAACTTACTTGGGTTTCTACAATTTCAGCACTAATTTGTGCCACAATATTTTCTTTTTTTTGTCGGTCATGAGGCTTGAACTCAGGGCCTTGGCTCTATTCCTCAGCTTTTTTGCTCAAGGCTAATGGTCTACCACTTTGAGCCACAGCTCTTGCCACAACATTTTGAATAACTGCTTTATTTTCTGATTATGTCGAATTTTTTTCATAGTAAAAGCGTATTTTATCAATCTTGTCTTTCCTAGTTTCTGTCAAAGTGATTGGTACATAGTATTTGAAAAGAGAAATATATAGAAAAATGAGTAAATACTTATACCCAGTAATCTAGACTTAAACTACATGCATATTCTATTAGAGCTGTGAATAGTATATGTGACTGTTAATTTGGGGTTGTTAACTTGACTGGATTGAGAGACATGTAGAATAGTGGAAAAGTTCAATTCTGGGTATATTCATAATATTATTTCCATAGACAATTGCTTGTGGTCATCAAACTAAGACCAAAAAAAAAAAAAACCCCACCTTGAATGCACATGGATCCATCAAACAGGTTGGGGGTGGGGAGTCTGGATGGAAAATTCAAAAGGGGAAGCTTACATGCTCATGCATGCTGGGCTCTTTTTCAATAGGTTCATTCTTCTACTCCTGCATCAACCTATGCACACCAGACCTCTCAGGATTGTTTTAATATGTTAAGTTACAAATGTATTATCTTCAAGGAGTTGTACAATTCATTTCAACATATCAATTTAGGAGTAGAAAGCATTTTATTTTTGGTGGTTGTTTGTGGGGCTTGAAATCTGAGCCTGGGCATTGTCCCTAAGCTCTTTAGCTCAAGGCAAATGCTCTACCACTTGAACCACAATGCCACTTCCAGTTTTCTGATGGTCATTGGAAATGAGTATCATGGACTTTTCTTCCAGGGCTGGCTTTGAACCACAATCCTTAGATTTCAGTCTCCTGAGTAGCTAGGACTATCAGCCACCAGTGTCCAGCCATAGCATCCTGATTAATGTCTCCACTTCCATCTGTCCCAACTCCACCAACCCCTCAACTTACCTGGCTCCATTTTCTCATATGTACATTGAATGTTATTAAGTTTATCTACTCACACTTGCTCTTTCCAGCATTTGTCTTTCCCTGCCTTCTAACCTACTCTCCCAATAACATACATTTTTTTAGCTTTCTGGTATTCATTGTGTTTAACTATGAGTTAGTTGCTCAAAGTAGTTCCAGCATTCCAAACTTCCACTGCATTTACTATGCTTTGATAATATGTCTGTGTATATGCACAGATGACCTTGTATATGTTCACATATATGTTTTTAATTTAGATCTAATTTCTACATAGGTGAGAAAACCACACTTCATCTCTCTGAGCCTTTAAGTGAAGTAAGTCAGGATCAGAGGGACTTCTCAGACTTTGAGAACTTGCTTCAACTATTCTATGGGGAGCTTTCAGACCTTCTACTGAAAACCAATATTAAGCCATTGTTCTTCTTGTTCTGAGGATTCCAGTTTCTTAAACTGAGAGCAGCTATTGATTTTGTATCTCTCCAGCTTGTAGATGGCCATTATGGAACTATTTAGCTTCTGGTCATGCCAGAAAAATCTAAGAAATTCCAACTGATTATTATGTTCACAATGCATTGACTCTGTTCCTCTGGAGAATTATGACAAACACATTATACATAGATACAAATTTGTAAAAGGAAAACTGAGGGCACTTGAGGCAAACTAATTTTACAGCTACCTCTATAACCATGTCCCACACAGCCCATGTTGATGTTAATCCTTGGCCTCCTGGCAGGTAATTACTCTTTTATTTCTGGCACAGAATTTAAGAAGGACCCTATCTTCACTATCAGATCTAATTTTTACTCAGAACAAGATTACTTTTCTTCTCCTTACCAAGAATTGATTTAATTTTCTTTGCTTTTTTGTAGCCAGCAACTTTCAAACCAAAGAAATACAGTTTATATCTAGGTTAAGGCATAGATATCTCAATCCTAATGGAAACATTAAAGAATCAACATTATACTATCCAACAGATACCATTAAGGAAAGCCATATTTTTGACTAAAGTTAATAGTAGGCTTGGTAGCAAGCTACATATGTATCTGTATGTAAGATAAAAATATAAAATATATCTATATATTTGTAATATATATTGAAGGTTTATACATGTGTATTTATATCCTAAAAAGAGAAATTCAAAGCTAATTATTATTTAAGAGTAGATTTTCTTAGATCTGAGTGTCTATATATTTGATATATTGCTACAAACTACTTAATGATAAATGCACATTCTAAGAAATGAACTTCATGTGAATATCTAAGTGAGCTACAACATCAGGAGGTGATGTGTTTTTAAACATACACACACATATCATGGTTTATCAAAATACTGCTATAAGCACATAACTGTGCAGTAGCATATTTTGTATTTTCAGAACAAGTTACAAGTTCAGGACAATTTCTTGTAAAGACTTTGCAAACTAATTTGAAATCTAAAATATCTGACTGATACTCATTAAACTTTTGAACATTTATTGAAATGGAATGAATCAAGTGGTGTAATGTTAAAATGACCAGTTATGGAAGGAACGTCAACATAGTAGATGTGGTGATGATATTGGTTTCTGATTAATTTGAATGATGATAGAAAGAGGAAGTAATACTAGGTTTACACTTAAGCAGATATTATTAATATGCAAAGCTGTGGCAGCTTTTTTTTCAATTTTTTTATTGTGATTATGGTTACATAATTTCCCAAATTTCACAGTATTATGGGGTAGTGATGCTCAGTTAAAGTCACAAATACATTCTAACTTTGTTGGATGTGGCAGCTTTTAAAAACAAAAATTTGGATGGAAGGGAGAAGTGTGGAAAAATGCAGACATTGTATTCAATGTATATTATGTAGAAATTGTACTACGTAACTTGAGTGTAGGGATGGGAGAAGGAAAAGTAAAAGGGATGATGGAAAGGGGTGACATTGATCAAGAAGCATTGTATTCATATTTGCAATCTCTTTGTAAAACTAATTAATAATTGAAAAATAAAAAATAAAAATAAAAATGAAAGAAAAAAACCAAGAATTTGATTTTAGAGACTGTAGGTAGTGAGAATTTTAAAAATCAGCAAATGATTTTGTTCATATAAAGAACTGGTAATACCTGAAATTCTATCACTGTGAGAGTTCATTATTCACTCAAAAGCATCTTTGACTTTCATGCTTATCCAATATTGAAGCACACTGTTGGATGTGATCTAGTTTTTTGGTAGCTTCTCTTGGTGCCTGTGTGTAAGGATACACCTATGTAGTCTTACAGAGTGATAACTACTGTTCCATCACACATTAACCCTTCATTCCTACAGCACGATTTTGATCATTCTCATTTTACAAGTGAGGGATCTGAAGTATCTGGGATAAGTTCAATGAATGAGCTGATGATCAGTTAGAAAACAGCAGAGTAAGGATTTGAAAGTGTGGTATGGCTCACAAGACTTGAACTCTTAATCCCTTGCCCTGTTGCACCTAGGACATAGTATTGCAGTATGTCCCATAGACCCTTTCTCAGAACATTGTATAATGAGAATATTATATTGTATAATGATCTGTATCCAAATTAGTTTTGCAAATATTTTATATTACATCGTACTAGTTGCTAACAGATCTTCATAAATTACTGTATTAAACAACACATGTTTATTTTAATTCTTAAGTTTCCATCACAATTGATGTGAACAAGGATATTATCTTCCTGCTACAGGGGAGAATTTATCTCCTCTCCTCTCCTCTCCTCTCCTTTCCCCTCTCCTTCCTTCCCCTCTCCCTCCCTCCCTTCCTCTCCTCTCCTTTCTTCTCTTGTCTCCTCTCTTCTCTCCCTCATTCTATTTCTTCTCATCTTTATTTCTGTCACCTTTATCAGCTTCTAGACACCTCCTTCATGACTCCTAGTCGTAGCCACTATTCTCAAAGCAAGTAATTCAATAGCTGGGGTTATTCTGATAGTATAGAATAAACTTTAAATTTTGAATTGCCTAATTTAATCATCTCTTTGGAGTTATTTTGGCCATATACAGGAACAAAAGCATAAATTACAGATTGAAACATGACCATGATTGTGGGCCATTGCTCTGTCAAATATGTTTCTGTGCAATCATAATGTATTGAAAGATATGGGAATTCCTTTAGTAATGGAGTTATTCCTTCTTTTAAATTTATAGAAAGAGGATGGTAAGTAAATAAGTTAGAATAGTCAATATACACGCATGAAATAAAACTCAGCAAGTTGAGATGAATGAGTATGGGATAGATAAGAGTTGAAGTAAGACTGATGAAAGGAGTAAATCTATTCAAGACAGTCTGCACATGAAATGGACATGTTAAACTGAAACCTACTTGAAGATGCCTATAAAAAGTAAGGAAAGGAAAGAAACAACAGATTCTGCTCAGTCTGTACTTTCTATGAAGATAAAAATACTTCCTCTTGATGCTGTTTTCCATTTACACTGAGCTTTGGAAAGAACATATATAATATAGTGTCCTCTTCACCAACTTCAAACCTGCCTGAGGAAGCAGTATTGACTAAGTTGAGCAAATATAGCATCCTAAATATAACATCATCTGCCATATTTTCAAATAAAAATACATGGAATTGGGAATTTTCTAATAAGAAGCATTTGCACTTTTCTAAAATTAGGATATCTATGATATATTTTAAGAAAGCTAAATATTAGAATCAATGAGTTAATGCATAAGAATGTGAATGACTATGACAATTCAAATTTCCTTTAACAAAATAAGAGCTAATAAATAGCTCATTACAAGAGTTAATAGTTTCTAAACATTTGGTCCAAAAATTAATTGTTGTTTGATTGTCATGATTAATCTTATATAGGCCCTATAGTGTGTTTAATCAAAGTTAGGCATACTATACAGTCTTTATTACCAACAATCATTGTTCTAGTGCCACTGCTTTCCCATTGTAGAGATTCATATAAATGCTACATTTTATTCAGTAGCAGTGACAATGTTTTTGACATTGATGGTAATGGTTAACATTTATAAATACTCTGTGCATTTACCAGTCTTTATTTCAGATCTGTATAAGAATTATTTCATTTGGAAACCGTAGGTCTCCTTGGCACAGGCCAAAATTTTCTTAATAGAGATCCAGAAACACAACAAATCAAAGAAAGGTTGGACAAATGGGATTGCATGAAATTTCAGAGCTTCTGTATGGCAAAGGACATAGCTAGCAAGATCAATAGAAAGCCCACGGATTGGGAGAAGATCTTCACTAGCCATACAATGGACAAGGGTCTCATAATGAAAATACTCCTGGAACTCAAAAAATTAAATCCTCCAACAAAGAAACAACTGCCCAATAAATAAGTGGGCTAAAGACTTAAAGAGAAACTTCTCAGAAGAGGAAAGAAGGATGGCCAATAGACACATGAAGAAATGCTCAACCTCCCTAAGCCATAAAAGAAATGCAAATAAAAACAACATTGAGATACCACCTCACCCCAGTTAGAATGGTTAGAATCAAGAACTCTAATAACAACAGATGCTGGAGGGGATGTGGACAGAAGGGAACCCTACTGCATTGTTGGTGGGAGTGTAAACTTGTTCAACCACTTTGGAAAGCAGTATGGAGGTTCCTCAAAAGACTCCACATAGAGCTCCCCTAGGACCCAGCAATCCCACTTTTGGGCATTTACCCAAATGTTTACAAACAAGACCACACTAAAGCTACGAGCACAACTATGTTTATTGCAGCATTATTTACCATAGTTAAGATATGGAACCAACCCAAATGCCCCTCAGTAGATGAATGGATCAAGAAAATGTGGTATGTATACACAATGTAATTCTATGCCTCCATCAGAAAGAATGACATTGCCCCATTTGTTAGGAAATGGAAAAACTTGGAAAAAATTTATATTAAGTGAAGTAAGCCAGGCCCAAAGAAACATAGGTCCCATGCTTTCCCTTATTTGCAATTACTAGTATATGTCTAAGACAAGCAGAAATGGTCAGATAAGTTGATGTTAGGCAAAATGAACCCCAAGATAAGGACTTAAACGTTTTTTTTCTTTCTTGCTATTGTTTCTAACATATTTATAAGATATTTCTTTGTTGCTTTGTATGTCCCTACCCCAGGGTATAAGCCCTGCTTTCACTGTATTTGATGCTGGTATAATTTATGGAGGGGATGGCATGGGGTGGGGGTGGGAGGGAGTGGGAGGAAGGAGGGGTGGAAGATGGGAAGGGATGGGAAGGGGAAACAAAGGAGGAGGCAACAATTCTTGATAAGAAATGTACTCATTACCTTGCTCATGTAATTGTAACCCCTCTGTAGGGTATTTTCACAATAAAAAATAACAGAAAACTAAACAAAAAAAGAATTATTTCATTTAACTATCCTTAAATCTGATAAAAAAAAACCCCCACAAAATTAATATTCAGTTTTTCAGGAAAAGGAAAGAGAGGCACAGACCAAGTAGGTGTAACTCTTCAGTCAGAACTCAAAATGAAGTGATTCTGTTCCAGAGTTTGAACCCCTTACCCACACAGCTTGCTATATTACTGAAGAGTGGATTTTGAACATCCTAAGAATTCAAATGTCATAATTCAGAACTCAAATTGCATCTCTTTGCCTTACTTGCTATGTAAACTCTGGGCAGATGACATAATCATTCTAAACACAATAATTGTCTTCCTTCTGTAAAATGGATATGAATAAATGTACTTAACTTCTATTAAGCTTATTTTTTTTTCTCCTATGAGTCTGAAATTTCATCTCACAAGCAGCTGGTGATGATAAGAGATTTCAAACTCTGTCTTCCAGTAAACGTGGCACTTGTAATTCAATTGTTTAGATAGCCTCATTTCGTGCTTTTGTCTCTGTAACACTGATTGAATAATCTTCAATACATAGTGTCTTATTGGCAGGTTTCCCGTGTGTACTTGTAAGTGGAAGGTTATGGGCTAAGAGATGTTTATTGCATAACAAGAGCAAAGAGATTCTTTTTTTTTTTTTTTTTTTTGGTCGGCCGTGGGGCTTGAACTCTGGGCCTGGGCGCTGTCCTTCAGCTCTTCAGCTCAAGGCAAGCGCTCTACCACTTGAGCTACAGCGCCACTTCCGGTTTTCTGGTGGTTTATTGGAGATAGGAGTCTCACAGTCTCTCCTGCCCGGGCTGGCTTTGAACCGCGATCCTCAGATCTCAGCCTCCTGAGTAGCTAGGATTACAGGCGTGAGCCACCAGCGCCCGGCTAGCAAAGAGATTCTTATTTCTTAGGGCAGAGCTTGTTACTCAAGCTTATTGACTCCTATTCATATTCAGAGGTTTCACATCTCACCTGATCTTGCAAAGGCTCAGCCAAATATATGCAGTCTTTCCTTTGTACCATACAATGAATTTATTTCCTACATTTAGCCAGTATCTTTCACCTCCCAATATTCCTCTGAGTCTTATCACCTCACAATATTCCTCTGGGTCTTGTCTTATGATTGAATGGACCCTTGCCATCCACAGATTTAGTATTCATTGGACTAATGGTTTACAGAAAATCTGTAACATTCATAACTTGCAGTACTTGGGCACTGAGTCTTGTGTCTCCACTGTGTCCTTGAAGCCAGTGTGAAGGGGTTGGAAACACCTGGACTATAAGTGAAACTGACTCATGTTGACTCTGTCTGTCAACATCACTGTAGCTCTGTTTTTCTCACCTTGTCATCAGGTATGCAGAAAACTTCATGAGATATCTAAAGTGGTTATTTAAATGCATCATTGCATTCAACAGATTTATGTGAGAAATTATATGCTATGATGACATCTATGTGTGTAGGAATTTGAAAAGCTCTTTGACATCTTGCTTGTAACTGGTACAAGTCTAGAGCATATATGAGATTCAAAAGGCTTCAGGTTGGCCTGTATTAGAGGTTATCTCAAAAGGCATTAGTTTTATATTAAGCAACTGGGAAACCAATAGCTTGGCAAATGTAGTTATGATTATTTTGGTCCCTAGTCACTAAAATGGCATAGTTCTACTGTATCCAGATGTTTCTCCTTGAAAGGAATTGTTTAATTGAAATGTTGGAATGTAAGGCATTAAAATGGAATAATGCTACCAATTTGAATGACATTTCCAAAGGGAGCAGATAAAAAGTGAAGAAGAAAACTTTCAGGAACACCCACTTTCTGCTAGATATCATCTTTCATGGCCATCACATGACAGCTTTTTGAATTCCTCTTTTTCTCAGAAATAATTATTTAGCTTACTGTAGCAAGAACACAGTAGGACATCTATCTCTCAGCACATTTTTAAAAAAAAACTACAGAACATAATATTGTCAACTCCAAGCACCACGTTGTACAGAAAGCTTTAGATTTTATTTGCATAGCAAAAACTTTATACCCTCTGACCAGCAAAGGGTATAAGGATAGATTTCTTAAGGTCATCTTAAGGAAAGATCAGGCACATAGAAACTTGAGAGACAATTCACACTTGTTTGGAGATCTCAAATGTTAATATAGAATTTTAATGAATAAAACTGTAATAAATGGAGATGTTATTTCTAAGTTTTAGAAACAATTTACTGTTATTTTATTGGTTATATTGCTTATTTATACTTTAATGTCTAAACTGGAATCATAATTCTTAACCTTTGCAAGGGCTACAAATCTTGTATCTAAAATGTTAGATTAAATCTTTTTTTTTTTTTGTCAGTCATGGGGCTTGAAATCTGGGTCTGGGCGCAGTCCCTTAGCTCTTTAGCTCAAAGCTAGTGCTCTACCACTTGAACTACAGTACCATTTCAGGTTTTCTGGTGGTTGATAGGAGATAAGAGTCTCCTGGGCTTTCCTGCCCCAGCTGGCTTTGAACTGCAATCCTCAGATCTCAGCCTCCTGAGTAGCAAGGATTACAGGCATGAGCCACCAGCACCCGGCCAGGTTAAATCAATTTTAAAATTTATTTATTTATTCTCCCAGGGCTGTGAACAGTGTAATTCCCTACCTCTGGGTATTGATGTAGCTAAATAATGCATTTGGATATAATGAAATTCCCTGAATGAAATTAGACTTATTTTCTTAATCCCCTTTGCACTGATAACTAAACAGGCATACCATGCCTGGTCACAGGAGGAAGATTACACAGAGAAGACTGAATTCATCACAATCCAGTCAAAAACAGCCTCTAAGATAGACCCAATGATGGGTGATAACTTATACCCAGAAATTAGCAGGACTTTTAGACCCAACATGTGCTACCAGCAGCCTATCCCCCCATTTGTGAGAATGAAGGTCTGTTGTTTCAAGGAACTGTGTTCAAACAGTACAGAAACTTTGTGCCAGTAGCTAATGGATATATATATATATATATATATATATATGCCATTAAGAAGCAAAAAAATGTATCATCTTCTACTTTAAATCCTTTGCTATGCACTTTTCCATATCCTGTGATGAATTTGTAGGTCAACTATATATCTTTAATGTAAGTTTATTTGGAAATAGGGATTTTTAAGTAAGTTACTAAGGTTAAATTACATCATAAGCATGGAAAGTTTTTTAATAGAATTTATAAGAGACACCAGAGATTTCTCTCTCCATGTATATTTCAAGAATAACTCTTAGGAGGTCAAAAAGAGTAGACATTGGTTTTCTATAAAGTAGAGAGAGTCTTTAGGAGAAAAAAATATTCAGGTGGACCCATTGCAACAATGAGATGTACAAGTCATTACTTCAAAAAACGAACTTTACAACTTTGGTGGGGGTGGGGTGTGGGGGGGAGATGGGAAGGGATAGGAAGGGGAAACAAAGGAGGAGGCAACAATGCTTGATAAGAAATGTACTCATTTTCTTACCTATAAAATTGTAACCCCTCTGTATGGTATTTTCACAATAAAAAAAAGAAATCTATTCATTATCTTGCCAATGTAATTGTAACTCCTCTGTACGGTATTTTCATAATAAAAAATATCTTCTGATAGTACATTGATTTTGGACTTATAGATAGCAGTTCTGAGAAAAAAAAATTTTCTGTTGTTTAATCTAGCCAGTGATATTTTATTATTTCATTTGAACAAACTAATACATACTTAAAATTTGTACTTCTAAAAAAATAGTCTGAGCAATGTAATTTAATTTTTTAAATTTAATTTAATTTTGTTGTAAAGATGATGTCCAGAGGGTTTACACTTACATAAATAAGGTAATGGGTACATTTATTGTTGAACATTGTTATCTTCTCCCTAGTTTTTCTCCCATTTTCTCACCCCCGCCTCCGATACCTTCCCCCAAATTGTAAAGTTCTTTTCCAACATAGTGTCTTGTGAGTATCAGTGTTGTATTGGTTCACTCTTTTTTTTTTTTTAGTTAAAGCTTATTAGACTTTTATTTCCTGTTTGCTGAATTTGTTATATATATTTCTCTGGTTACACATACCTGGTAAAACTTTTCTTTTTTTTTTTTAATTTAATTTAATTTTATTTGTGAACATACTGTACAGAGGAGTTACAGTTCTTTGTCTGATGATTCTCCATTTTATAATTCCCTTTCTTTTCCCCAAATCAGAGAAATGTATATACAAGAGTCAAAAACAGTGGTGACATGATAAACCAAAAGGGGAAGGGGGAGAAAGAAAAATGAAATAACTTCACACAGAACATTAAAAACAACAACAACAATGAGGAAAAGAAGATAAATACTCTTGTTTCCATATTTGGAGTTCATTTCAATTAACATCATTTTACATGGTCATATGTACATAGCTACTGGAAGCATAGAATTCCATTTAGTTGATAACAGTACCTCTTCTTTGGTGAGGAAATAATATACATAGATTTTGGTTTATGCTGAGAAACCATTAAAGAAATGGGTAAATGGAAGGAAGAAAAGATACTTTGCTCTGATTTCTTTTCAGAGAGGCTAGTTTTCTATTTTTAGGTTCAGAGATCAAGATACAAGATCAATAAGAGTCCAAAGACCTTGAACATTATACTACAAAAAAGGTACAATATTTATTTACAACCCTTCTTGATATCAAGCATAAGATACTGTATAAAACATAGGTTAAAGGACAAATGTGGCAAAAGAACAAATAGAATAGAAACATCAATGAATACTATATATACATATGTATAAATACACACACACACACACACACACACACACACACACACACACACACATATATATATATATATATAAACACACAGTTTTATTTAGTATACTGTGTGTGTGTGTGTGTGTGTGTGTGTGTGTGTGTGTGTGTATGTATATGTGTGTGTGTGTGTGTGTGTGTGTGTGTGTGTGTGTATACAAGTCCTGAAGCTGGAACTCAAGGCCTGGGCACTGTCCCTTAGCTTTTGTATGCAAGGCTAGTGTTCTACCACTTGAAAAACAGCTTTTCCCCCCCACATTTGTGGGAATTAATTGGAATTAATAAGATTCTCAAGGACTTTCAGGCCCAGATTAGCTTTCATACTTGATCCTCAGATCTCAGCTTCCTGAGTTGCTAGGATTACAGGTGTAAGCCACCAGTGCCCAGAAAGTGTACTCTTCCTAAATACAGAATAAATTTAACCTTCAAGTCTCTGTAGTTACTCTACTTTTGCCATGTGGAAAATCTGACATCAGGAAGGCATCTTTAATGATCATTCAATCCTGCCAGCACTGATCTTCCATTTTTGAGTTTCTAGGTCTGTAAGATATTCATTATGCAAAATAGCCAATCAATGACCTGCTCTTATGTAAGTCCTACAAACTAAGACAAATATCTTTTTCTTTCATGAATTTCTGTCCTATCACTGTAATACCATACTGACTTGTTTATATTTTCACCTAAATGGAAGACTGTGTTCATTTTCCTTAGGACTTAAGCTTTGTTTTCCTTCAATACCCTAGCTACTGGAAAGCTGACTGATACTCTTTTAGTGTTTATTGTTTTTAATGTTTTCTTTTTGGTTTACATTTCTAATATATATATGTCGACATATATATATATATACACATAACTATGAAATTCCCCCATATACAGACACACTACACATATATTCACACACACACAATTAGCTATACACATTAACATTGTAAAGGCTCCTAAAATTCTGGAGTTTAAAATAAATGTATCCACAGAGAAAGATTCCTTGCTGCAGAGCTGAGAGAAGTTCACTGCAGGCCACAGTTCCACAAGAAATGTCACCCACAGAGTTGCTGGGTGGTGCTGGCTGGAGACAGTTCTGTGACCCTTGATGATGACCTGAGTACTGGATAGGTGGAGAACAAAGTTCTCAAAGTTAGCTCAAGTAGACCCTTCTTTTGCCCCCTGATGCTGGCCCTCTGCTTGATAGACATTCGCATGACCACCTTATGCAGAGCAGCCTTCACTGCCCAAGGAAGAGGAGCAGCACACTTTAAACCAGGCCTGGTGAGCTGCACAGGGCCTCGGAAGGACTTCTGTAACACTCAAGAATGACTTCTTTAAGGTGTTGGGGTTGCTGTTTAAAGCAGAGTTTGAGCCTGTAGAATCTGGAGCTTGTTTAATTCTAAGGCTCAGCTTCAAAAGAATGACAGGTTATGAATGTGCCTTGTTCTTGCTCCCTAATTCCACTTCCAAATAAAGTACAGGTGACCTACACTCCTGTAATACCAACTAGGGACACTTGAGGTTCATTATTGTTAAAATTAAAAAGGAAGTGACATTCTTTCCACCCACACACTTTATTTCATTGTACATTGTAATTGAATAAAAAGAAGATACAAAAGTAAATAAAATAAATGAAAGAAATTCAAATAAAAAGTTTCTGAAGTTTAAGTGAGTGAGTCCTAAGCTTCTTTGCTCCGTCACTGAGTCTTTTTGGAAGACACATATACAACAATAATTCTCTGTAGCCATCAATTTAGGAAACTCTGGATTGCTTTGGATCAGAAAAATCTAAGAACATTTTTTTATATTGTAATCAAACAAGGGAGTTGAATCTTTTCTGTAGTGAAGATTAGTTTGATAAGAAACATGTTTAGATTTCCATAAAAAATTAGTTTGCATTTTGATGCATGCATTTGAGTACAGTGTAGAATTATCAAAACTACATTAAATAGAACACTTTTTCAGATTATGAGAATGATTTCTCTGAGTCAAGGGATGTGCCCTTGGCCTAGCTTCAGGCCACTATATGTATCTTTTTCCCTTGACTCTTTTCTCTTTCTCTTTTCACTAGTCAAATTTCAGGTTACAGTGGGGCTTCAGTCAATTGGCAGATTGTAAAATATTGTTGCCCTAGAGCAAGTCACAGTTTCCTATTGTGGGTTTCTCATTATTGACTGGAAAATTGGAGAATTGTCTAATTTGGGCGTGTGCTGGAAGTTTGAACCATTTATGAAACTCAATGAAAATTATTCTTTTCCTTTTCTTCCTTTAAAGCACTGTACATTGTTAACTAAGAAAAAGGGAAGAATAGAAAGAAAGAAAGGGGAAGTTTATGTCTTAGCGAGCAATCCTGTAGTAGTTTTTGACTGACAATTTCCAGGGTAGAGTTGGAATTTCTAGAATCTGATCTCAATTCTGTTACATAAAGCATCATTTCAGGACCTAGACAACCTAATGAAAAATTTAAAGGATAGCTTATTATTTTCTTATTAACTAGGCATCCTTGGACAAAATGTCCCTGATATTTACTTAGTATCTACAAGGAGAATAAGCATGCAATATTTTAGAATAAGCATGCAATGGCTCACACATCTGTAATCCTAGCTATTCTGAAGGAGGTGATTGGAAGGATCATGGTTTCAAATCAGACTGGGCAAAAAGTTTACAGCATCCTATTTCAACCAATAAAAACTTGAATGAGGTGGTGCACTCCTGTCATGACAGCTATACAGGAGGTATAATAGGAACATTGTGGTCTAGGCCAGCTTGCACATGAATGTGAGACTATATTAAAAAAATAAGGTAAGAAAATAGGGCTAAAATGGTAGAGCACCTGTCAAGTTCAACATTCTGATTTTAAATCTTACACAAATAAAAATATTTTTACTACATCTTTGTTTATAGATTAATATTTTCATTCAATCTTTTGGTGATGAAGATATTGATTACAATTCCAGTCTACTGAGCATTTACTTTAAGCAGGTGTTTTCAAAGGTATCATCTCATTGTATTTATATAACCTACACTTAAGACACATTTTTTTCATGGCTTCACAAGGTGATAGATTCCAACTCAATTAGCTTGAATCGCTTTGTGCTTCACTGTCAAAATCACCAAACACAAGTGTTTCTAAGAGTCTGAACTTTTAATTCTCAACACCAATTGCACATTTGTTTTATCATGATTTCTTAGTACACAAATTCAGGATCTAACCAGCTGGAGATATTGATGTTCATGCTCATGATTTAGCCAATAGATTTAACTAACTTTAGCTGTCTGGAAGGAAATTACTGCTTGTCCAGTTATCTATTTCCTATACATGAAAGATCTCAAGTCAAGTACCCACAGCGATCATTTCCTGGTGTGTTTTTCCAAGGAGACATTTCCCAATAGTTAAAATAAAACATTATATAAGCAGACTTCAGAAAAGCCAGATCACTCTTGAGTCATAGGAAAAAGAGATTCTCTAAGTTTAACCTTAATTAGGAAGGGTTGATCTTATTCTTTAAAGAGAAAAGAAGGCATTTAGCACTCTGATAAGTCAGTATTTTAAAAAACTGTTACATGCCTGCTCTTTAAAATATATGTTATATTTGGACAAGTTATGTGGTGTTTGAACTGGAGGGAGACACAGGAAATAAGTGGAGATCTGAGTCAAACCCCATGCTTTATCTTCCTGAAGTCTCTCCACTATGCCTTTGCTTCATCAACATTTATGTTAATTCTCTTCATTTGAAAAGTGATGAGATTAATAAAGTAGGGAATTAAACAGTACTAATAATTTACATGAGTAAAATACAAGTTACAATTTCTTGAGCTCTAGTTATTTTCTAGGCAACCTTTTTAGTGTTCTTGGTATCTTCTCATTTTCTTCTTTCACTTTTTTTCTTTCATACATACAACTTTAAAAAATTCTTTGTTTTCCAATCTTTAATGAGAAGCTTGACTATCGTGTTTCCATATCTCTTTTTTCCTCTTTAGGTTTTTAAAATGGGAAACTGTTCTTTTTACAGAAAGCAATAGCATTTTCTGTTTGAAACTGCAAAGAATTGATCACATAGATAAATTTTGAAGTTGACTCCATCTCTGCTGTGCCTCTTTGCATAAATTAATTTTTTTCTGTTTTGTTTTTTTAGTCTTTGGTTGGTGGCTTTCTCCAAATGTTTGCTAATCTTGATTACCTATTTATTGTAAGCCCCAAGCACTGAAAACTGGAGATGGGTGTTTAGGCATTTTGTTAACTGTTGGTCTTCTTTGAGTACAGCCAGAAGACTGCCATGTATACACTAGCTGTGTATCCTTTAGGAGGTAGATTCTCCAGGGATCATCCTCCTTTTATAGGCCTGGTCAGTATAATCTGACAGATGTCAAAGAAATTGTAAATTTTCATGTGTAAGAAGTTTTATATTTCACCATTAAATTACAGCCCTGTTGATGACATCTCCATCCTTTTGCCCAAAGGTTTTTTCTTTTTTTTTTTTTCCAACTGTGTCAAATGTACTGAAGTGGAGTTTTGTGAATGGTTAAAGTTGAGAAGAAAATGAGCAGGTTGGAATCCTCCTTTGAAGAAATATTTAAATACTGTTAATTTTAGTTTGATATGATCCCCACATCCTGAATTATCTGGTACTTCCATTCTCAAAATATGTCTCAGATTCTGTTGCATAGATTGATTGCTTCTGGTTGGCATCTTTCCTACAGGGGTTTCAGATTGCTGTTTTTCTGAGTTTTTTAGATATCTCTTATTTTAATTACCAGTTATATCATATTTTCCTGGTATTCATCGTCCAAAAGATGTTGATATTTCTGTATATCTGTTGATATTTCTGTATATCTGTCCCTTAGACCTCCTGGTTCTTTCAGGATCTTCCTTCTCTCACCTTTCAATCCTTTCCTTGCTCTCTTTTTAAATTGCTATTTTAATATGCTCAATGGAAGAGCAGATTGATGCATACACTTAAGATATAATATGTGCCACACTTTGCCTTCAATTTTTGTGCAGGAAACTTCCCGTGTTTATTCCAATAGAATATGTGCATTAGTGAGAGTTACTGTGGTCTTGTTCTTACTTTTTGACTGTGTAAATCAGAAAAGAAAAAATAATATCAATCTATTTTATTATTAATGTAAGCCAATATTTTACTAAAAAAATGGCAAAATTTAATTTGCCTATAAGATACAAGGCAGGGTACGTATATTAAGTTACTTATCTTTTGGAGGAGATTTGAACTGTACTGAAAATGTGAGTAGGCTGGATGAAATATTTTTAAATTGATTTTTATTGTGAAGATGATGTACAGAGGGGTTACCGTTGCATAAGTACACAGAGTATGTTTCTTTTTGAACAATGTCTTCTCTTCTTTCATTTTTCTTATCCCTCAGGATGAAAGTTCTGTACTGACATTTCTGAGTTGCTCAGACTTTTAGACACAAAATATAAAAAGAGCCTCAGTGGGGGTGTGAGCCTAACAAATTTGAGCCAAATAGTTTGTTTGCACAAAAGGCTGTGGATTAAAAATAAATTTGGCTAGCTCTCATGCCAACTAAATTAAGTTGTCTTTGTCTTGGATCCTAAACTGTGAAGCAAACTATATTAAGAAATTCCAAATTGCCACTTGAACTTCCTTAGTAATCTTTAATGGTGTTCACTGACAGCTGTTGTATAATGGAGTAGAGATGATGGGAGCATGGGAGTAAGCAATGGGATCACTCTTACTAAAGCACAGTGTGTATCTGTGAAACAACATGGTGAAACTCTGAACAATGAACATACGTTGAAAAATGAATGACAGGAAGAGAAGAGAGATGCTGTCAGTGGTGTGGTTACTAGTGGGAGAGGGGTGAAGAAGGGAGAATGTGGTCAAAATACTTCATGTACACACATAGAAGCTTGTTAAGATTGTTTTGGGAAGCTGAGGAAGGGCAGGAGAGAAAGTGATGGAGGGATACTTTTCAAGGTGTTTATATGTGGACATGCAAGAATAAAATCCTCTCATACAATGAATTACTGCAAAAAGAAAAGCATTCATCCTTTGTCTCTTTGGGCCTGATTCATTTAACATATATTTGCTCACCCTGTGTCCCACCCTTTCTGTAGTCCCACTTAACCTCCCCCAAACATGTAAACTTACAAACAAGACAAAAGTTAAATAAGCCAAAAGCAGCAACAGGCATTTATACAATAGACCACAAACAAGGCTGCCCTAAAACTATCCATACAACCATGTTCATTGCAGCATTATTTACCATAGCCAAGATACGGAATCAACCCAGATACCCCTCAATGGACGAATGCATCAAGATAATGTGGGCTATGCACACAATGGAATTCTACTCCTCCATCAGAAAGAATGATACTTTACCCTTGGTAAGAAAATGGAAAGAATTGGAAAAATAATATTAAGCGAAGTAAGCCAGACTCAAAGAAAAAAATTATTGCAGTATTTAGAATAGTATACTCTATTTTCCATCACCAAAGTAAAAATTGAATCAATGTTCTTCCTAAGTAAACCAACTTGTTTGTGTATATGCTGTAGGTTTCTATTTCATTCTGTTCTACCAATCTTACCATCTACAATAGAACGAGGATTTAAAATATCAATTATAAAAAGGATACCAGTGTTGTGTCATTTCATCTATAATATTCTTTTGTTTTTTTTTTGTAGAACTTAGATTTGAACTTAGGACCTTGACTGTTAGACTGTTGCTTTACCATTTCAGTCATACCTCTAGATCACCTTTTTTAGCTGATTATTTTTGAGAAAGTGTCTTATGAGCTTTTCTGGTTGATAAAGCTTCAAATTATGATGATCTTCTATATCTCAGCCTCCAGAATAGATGGGATTACAGATATGAGCCACTAGCTGCCTCGTTTATAATAATTTTTCACATGGCATACTAACAAAGGGTATCTTAATGAGATTTCAGTAACATCTTTTGGTGATGTTATAGAATGTTTTTCATCTAAAATACATACAAATATCATTTTAATTTTTCTATTTGCATTAGGCCTTAGATAATACATTGTATTAACAATAAGAATCTACAGATAATAGTATTTAAAGCTAGGGGAAATGAGAGAATTAAATGTTACTACAATTTTAAATATTTCTCCTGCATTAGAGATTATGCATTTTGAATATAAAAATACTTTTATATTTAGTGTGTTCATAGGAAACACATTCCATTTTACTTTACTACTGCTAAAAATCATACCAAATCTCTCTTTAAAAAACCATGAAAGTAGACATATTCCAGGGAGAAGACCCATTTATTCTCATACTAATTGTATATATATTTAAAAATTTTTAGTCTCAGCAAAATTTTCTGAAAGTTGTTTTTAAGAGCTGAACACAGCAAACCTATCAGTCTTTCTTTATTGATCCTATATCAATCCAGTTTATTAAGCTGTTTCTGTAGGTCAGTTTGACTCACCATAACTTTTTATCAGTGCACTGCATTACAGCCTGGGTGCACTGATAACCTCCCCTTTAGGACTGAGTCAGAATATTTAGATAGAATGAGTGGTCAAGGTCCTATGTTATTACTGACATCATTCAATTTGGGAATAAATGTCCTTTATATGGTTCAAGGGAATCTCAGGCCAAAACCCTTTTCGAAAGTGCTATTGTTTATTTTTCTCTGGGGCACAAAATCAATGTGGTTTCTCTCCATTTCAGAACTGCTACATTAAAATGTCATGACATATGTGTTTAAAATGTAAAATCCATAAAAACAAAAAAATCTATTTGATGTTGATGGTATTTTACTCTTACCCTTTCTTCATGGTACAAAAAGTTGTCCTTTTTCTTTTATTCATGAACAAGTTTATATGTCATTTATTTACAGGCATGTATAGAGAATGTTTTTATACTTGGTTGGGGTGGGGGTAGGGCATTCTTTACAGCTAGGTTATTTCAAGGATATGAAAGTTGATTTTTCTTTTCTTCTCTCTTATAACAGACCGCTTGATTTTATGTTTTGATCATTTACTTTTCAGCTACTCAGAAATCGGAGGTCATCCATGAAATAGAATATGTAGCTATTATCTATAGATATCTGTTCTATAGTAGATCTCTCTCTAAATCTATACCTATCTCTCTATATCTTGTCTCTTTCTCTTTCTCCCTTTCTATATATGTACACACATATCTACAACTGTATCTATCTATCTCATATATATATATACATATAGGTGTATATATATATATATGAGAGAGAGAGAGAGAAAGAGAGAGAATTTCTTCCTATACACATATACACATACACTATGCCTTAGAACTATATGTTAGGGTCTTGTGGAAAACAGGCATTTTGTGAATTGAAAGAAAAAAGTTCATTTTAACCTTTGTACTTGAGGCTTTATGTCTATAAGTATAATAATTTTCTATTTTTGAAAGCAACCATTCAGAATAATTAGATAAGATCATCAATTACTAATGACTCCTCCAGCTATTTCCCAAATGATCAGAAGTAGAGGTGCAGACATTGTTAACTGCAAGACAGCTTTGAAATGACAGGAGTTTCAATGAAATATAAGTGGTCTGAACTGAAACCTTGAAACCCATATTTAATATTTTTAAGCTGGTGCTGACCAAATGAAATGACATAACTTGAATTTTTGCCCTTAGTTTTAAGGGTGATAATACTTTAAAGGAAATCCATATCTAAAATATCATTTCTATATTTTTTTCTATTTATTTGGTTTGGGAGGGATTAGTTTAATTGTCTTGATTTTGCTTCCAATTATAAAAACATATGATGGATCATGATATCATTAATTATCTGATGGAAAGGACCTGAGGTCCTAAAGCAAATTTTGTTTATCAAAAGTCCTCATGCTTCCTGTTCAATTTTAGATTTGGTAGAAATTTGTTTGAAAATATATGTATCTGTAGACTTAACTAAAGGTTCTTATACATCAAACTAGGCTAAAGTATTCGTGTTACATCATCTTCCAGGAACCCATGACTATTTTGTGATGATTATCAACATTATGAAGGTTTAGAGAGCAATATTATTTTGCTAAAGCTTTGTTAAAATCGTTTAGCATTTCTGAATCTCTGAAGAAGGGAGATGCAACATAGTTCCAGATTAAGAGAGTTGAGGTTGGCCTTGATGGTCACATCCACAGTCCATAATGGATTTTTGTCCATTAGGTTCATCAGCTGTCTGACAATAGGTATTAATAATGTGACCATCTGGACTTTTGGTTTTCCTAGCTCAAGGATATGGGGCCTGTCTCAATAACTCAGGAGGATTTAGTATGCAATGACACATGATATGACTCACTCTCACTTATTTCTTGGTCAGTATAGAATTGTGTTTACAATGTTCCATTGTGTTTTCTGATCACCAAGTCCTTTCTAATTACTGAAGCTTTGATCAACATCCTTATTGCAATACCTAAGTCTGAAAAAATATTAGATATTGGACAAAGTAGTTACTTTAAATGAAGTCAGTGACAGACAAGAATAAAGGGGAGGAAATGAGTTTTAGGAGGAGCTCAGCATGAGAAATTCAGCAGTTATTACAATACAGGTTGAAATACAAAGAAGATTAAAAGGTATCTTTTGATGAGTGTGGGTTCTCTAAGCACTGATACAAAACAGAATTGCATAGGAAATGGAAAAGAGGGGAGATGGAAAGAAAGAGATAGAAGCTAGCCATCAAGGAATTCAGGCATAGAATAAGAGAGGCGAGAAAGTAAAGTGAATGATGTAGCCAGAAGACTCTAAAGGAAATAAGAAAGGTTTCTATAAATACATCCAAGAGAGAGAACAAAACAGAGAAAAACACTGCAAAGGGAAAACGTTGAGCAGGCAGAATCAAGAAATGACCACAAACTGAGCACATCTTTTATTCTTTTCAGTTGTCAATAAACTCTTTAAAAAGAATGGATAAGAAAGGAAATAGAGGGGTTCTTTTGTAGTTTTGAATGTGTATGGAAACAGAGGAGGCTATTAATGACAATAATTGACGAAGTTATTACTGTGAGAAAAGAGCAACTGTGAAATAAATGTTATGCTGTGCTCCTCCAAGTTAAAACTAAATGCTTCTGACAGTTTTGAAATAATAGCATGAAGTACTGTAATTCCCAAAAGCTTCCAGTAGGAAAGGATAATATTTATGAAGAGAAATGTAACATAATTTCAGGCTTTAGGAATAAGTAGAATGACATCACAGTTTGCCAGTTTAAGTTAAATTTCCATCCCAGAATTTATGATTTAGTTCAAACCACCACTGGAATGTTTCATATCACAATTATAACTTTATTTTGTTTTATTTTATCTCAAGATTTGTAAGGAAGTTTTAGGTTTCAGTTTTTTTTTGCTGGAAGTAGCAAAATGGCAATCTATTTTTTGGCGGGGGGGGGCTGGACTATTAGTTGTAAGTTTAAATAGCATTTTAAAGGAATATATAGCTGACAAATATTACAATTTAAGTATATTCCATTTTATTGTGATTGCTGAATGATAATCCAGTAGCTAGAACAGAGAAGCCACCACTTAAAAGGCCAAATTTGGAGTCTTTATTGGAGTGCTAGGTGATGGTAGAGGGACTCCAGTCACAAAGCCTTACTGCTCTGAATAAAACTACCCTGTGGCTTGTACACCCAAATCACACAAGGTGCATGAAATTAATCTTAACACAGTAGAAGCACATCAGATGTGAACACAATCAAAGCAAATTAAAAAATAGTGACCACTCAAATCTAACAAAGATATTAAATAGAAGCCAAAGCAAATCAAATGTGGACACAATAAAGGGAAATCAAGAACCCAATGATCTAAGGAGAGTAAGACCTTTCTGGAGCCCACCAACTCAAAACGCATCTGCAAATCAAAGAATATTCTCCACTAACAAGGCCCATTGCCCAGACTCAGTTTCCTTACTTCATGATCTAGCATCAAATGTAAGTTTATTTTCATTTTTACACCATGTTGCTCCTGAATGTGTTCAATTATTTTCAGAGGGCTCATGAGGAAGGATTTGCAACATGTGCAGTTTTTAAAATCCTTTGATTATTTTTTATTTACCCTAATATAAGTCTTCCCCCATTAGCTTGTTAAGTCCTTCCCGTGCCCCCCACTATCTTGATTATATTAGAGTTTGAGATTTCTGTTTAAGGTCAGTTTTCTGTCAGTGTGTTGTCTGTTTTCATCAATATCTCTATCGCAGTCTCTCTTTGGTTATCTCTCTGTCTCTGTCTCTATCTTTTTTTTCTGTTTCTGCTGTGATATAGTTAAATGAGGAGACTGAAGGAATATAGGGCAGGTAATTCTAAAGCCTTAGGAATATCCCTATGTGTGGGATATTCTGTCACTTCTTAGCACCAATGGGGTTAATTGGTAATGGTACATTAATAAAGTGAATCTGCAGGGTTTTCTGCACTCTGGAGATACCTGTTCCATTACCAGAAACAGAGAGACAAGATCAACAGAGATGGGGTTAATAATTATATCAGAAATAAATCTTGTTGCAACACCGGTAGCTTCAAACCAGATAATTTAGAAATAGTTTGGATAATTACTAATTAGGTCGACTGACAGGAAAATTTGAATTATTCATGAAAACCTGAAAGCAGAGAATAATTCATTCCTGAACACCTCTGAAACTAATTGGGACGCTGTTTGTTTATATATATATATATATATATATATATATATATATATATATATATATATATATATATTTCCACTAGATGATGTGCTGGTATTTATTTTATTTTTGATAACTTTATTTTAGAAATATGGTATCTTTAAGTTGTCAATAGAAATGATTAAAAATGATCCCTGTCTCAAAATTAGCTTAAAATATTCAATATATATTATGTAAAATTGAATTCCATAACTTGAGGGTAAGGATGGGAAGAGGAATAATAGGAGAGAATGATGTAAGGGGTGACATTGATCGAGATGCCTTGTACTAGTAACCTAACTTGTGGAATTAAAACCTCTTTGAACAAATACTTAGTAATTAAAAAAGTAGTTAAAGGGTCTGAGAAGGTGGCTCAGTAGTAGAGTGCTTGCCTTGCATGCATGAGGCCCTGGGTTCGATTCCTGAGCACCACATAGCAAAAAAAAAAAAAAAAAAAGCCAGAAGTGGGACTGAGGCTCAAGTAGTAGACCTCTAGCCTTGAGTTGAAGAGCTGAGGGACAGCTCCAAGGCCCAGAGTTCAGGCCCCATGACCGGACCCCCCTCCCCACCAAACAGGAAATTTCCTTTAGAAAATATAATAGTAACTTTCTCTCTATTTTAAAATATTGATTTTTATTGCTAAAATATGATTTATTTTATTTTATATTTATTATCATAGTTTTCCTCTTTGAATTTATGTATTCTATATTGTTTTAGGTTAGTGTTTACTGAATATTGTCTTTCAGAATAGTACCTTATAAGTAATCAGGGTATATTTTATTCCATTATAAACAATAAGTTAAATACTCAGAAATTAGAAGTAAATTTAGTAGTTTTGAATTTTCAGCTGGCAGAACTACTTAACTTTTAGTGGCATAACATTCATCTTCTTTAGGAGTCATAATAGGGTGGTGATTATTGTCCCTTAGGTAAGCACTAGAAATGAGTGTGGTATCTCCTGTTGCTAAATTCATTAGCAAGTAAAAATACGTGGCACAGAAAGCAGCTGTGAATTCTTCTCCTAAATTTGGTGGGAAGTGTCAGTGGGAAGTTGCTGACCAAATTGGGTTTTGTCTCTTAACACCTTTTTATAACATTGTAACAAGACTTGATTTGTTCCTATTGACTATAGAATGTTAGCAAAAGTGATGTTTATTTATTAGACCCTATTTGGGTTTATAAATAAGTGACTTTTTCCCCTTACTTGCTCTCCTTAAATATACACAATGGAAATTCACTCATCCATTAGAAAGAATGATATGTTACTATTTATAAGGAATGAAAGGCTTGGAAAGAATTAAGTGAAGTAAGCCAGAACCAGAGAAACAAAGGTTGTATAGTTTCTCTTATTAGTGGTAGATAGAATGTGCCTATAAGTAAACATGCTTGGTGGTATGTAAGCAGCTCCAAATGAATTAACTGAATTAAAATAGACATTATGGAGAGCCCAAATAATACAATTTGTTTGGAAAGCCTAAGCCAAAGACCAACAAAATAAGCACCAAGAAGTGGGTTCTTGCGATGGAGGGGACATGGGGAAAGTGGTAGACAATGAAGAGGGGTGGAGGAGACTGTAGACATGAATTCATTGTGTATACCACGAAATAGAGAAATGTAAGGAAAAAAAAAATTGGTAACAAAAGGGAGATGAGATTGTTGAAGGAGGTGACACACATCATGTTGCCTTATATTTATATACTGCTTTGTTAAGTAACACCTCCTTTTGCAACTATTTAAAGATAATAAAAATAAAATTTTTAAAAGGGCATGCACTTAATGTCCCTGGATCATCACATATAAGAGTTCTTGGAAACTGTTCTTGGATTGAGAGTAACTCTGTCATGGCCACTGTGAACTATGCTGATATAAAAGGACCCTGTTAACCTAATCTGTTACAAGATATGGTTTACGGGCTGGGAAGGTGGCTCAGTGGTAGAGTGCTTGCCTTGCATACATGATGCCCTGGGTTCGATTTCTCAGCACCACATAAGCAGAAAAAGCCAGAGGTAGCTCTGTGGCTCAAGTCACTGAGTGTTAGCCTTGAGCTGAAGAGCTGAGGGACAGTGCCTAGGCCCAGAGTTCAGGCCCCACAACCGACCCTCTCCCCCCCCCCCCCCCCAAAAAAAAGAAATGGCTTACTACAAAAAAAAATGTCTCCAAGACTAACACTGAATAACTTCTCTTCTCTTGAAAGGCCTACAAACTGCTTGTTTGAGCCACAAAGACAATCAAAGGATACTTAATATATCCGGAGACCAATTAGTCTCTCTCCTGTCCAAAATGCCACTTTAATAAAGTATTTGCTAATGAGAAATTGTCTCAGTATTTTTTGTATATACTGTTTACACTTACTTTCCAACACCTTTGAATTCCAGCCAAAATGAAGGTGGTGACAGATGGGTTCTCTGGCCCAATATTTTGAATAAACAACCTTGTTTACTTTTGTCCCAGGTTAGTTTTGCCTTTGACAGGACTGTTACTAGAGTAAGAAATCAACCCTCATTGTGATAAAATGTGAAACTTGGGAAGAGCTTGTCTTTGAGGCTCACATTACCCAATAGATATAATATGACAGGCAAGTAAATCATACTTTTCATATAGAATTAATTTGAATGCAAAGTTATTTGTGACAAGGAGAGCAGGAAGCTGGAGACATACACTGGGGTGTCTCCTAATGCAATCTTGCACTTGAAAGATGTAGTCAGAAAAAGAAACATGGAGGAGGTGACATTTCAACCAGAGAGTAAAAGACTAGTGAGCGGCCTGCCCAGAGGCTGGGATAGGTGAAACCTTTCTGGAGAGTGGAAGAAGCCTGGGCAAAGATAAAGAGATGGAGAAATTACTGGCTATTCACAAAGCAGCTATGGAGATGAAGCTAAAGAATACACCACAACAGACTATTTATAGTTTACTTTCTTGAATTTTTAATTTCCCTAATAACCAAGATGTCATGCTGATTAGGAATTTGCGCATGACTATCAGGAGCGAGACAAATCAGAAGTCTGTGAAATGAAATCCAGGTTAGAATGAAGGAGGGTCTGAGAGACAGTTATTTCAGCCAAAGTAGACAAAAAGAAAGAACTACAGATGGGAATAATTAGACATTTGGAATCAAAGTGTTCAGCGTTTGAACATCAAACAGGACTAAGGGAGCAGGGGATGTCATGAATTGGAAAATCTTAATTAAAGGCACAAACATACTCATGAGAAGAGAAGAGATGCTCTGTTCAATTTCAGATGTTTCTATAAAAAGGCAATGGTAGGCCACCTGAGACCTTCTTTTAGAGCCCAAGACTTAGAGTGAGTGAGAAGATACATTTTTAAAATTGCCATGGATTAACAGGAAATGAAACGATAGAAAACAAATAAGAATATATGGAAGAAGAGGGACAGAATGAACAAGGAAGGGGACTGAGCACCAGACCTAGCAGGAAGCTACTAAGTCATCTGTGTCTAAGTCAGGATGGATACAGGAGCCAAAGCTGAGGGAAGAGAAGCACTAAAAAATTAGGAAACATGCTGGGCACAGATGGCTCATGCCTGTAATCCTAGCTACTCAGGAGACTGAAATCTGAGAATCGAGGTTCAAAGCCATCCCGGGCAGGAAAGACTTTGAGACTCTTACCTCCAAAAAACCACTCAGAAAACCAGAAGTGGAGCGGTGGTAGAGCACTAGCTTTGTGCTGAAGAGCTGAAGGACCCAGAGTTCCAGCCCCATAACCGACAAATACATAAATAGAAAATTAGGAAATAAAATCTTGAAAGAAACAATTTTCTTTTCCAAAAGGCTGGAGAGGGCTAAGAATTTGTAGCAAAGTAAGTACAAATTGAAAAGTTTCCATTAGATTTGTTAAAAATGGTTTGAAAGTATCTGCTGAGTTTTGGCAGGCCTTCGACATAACCAAAGCCTGGGATTCAGAGAATAAGGTGAAGTCCCAACCAAACTCCCAAATTACTCAAGCTGATTTAAAACGTTGGCAAAGGTATAAAATTAACCTTCAAAACTCAATGGCTTTTCTGTATGCCAACAATGAGAAAATGGCTGAAATCAGGAAAGCAACTCCATTTGTAATAGCCCCACAAAAAAATAAAGTATCTAGGAATTAACTTAACCAAAGAAGTGAAGGACCTCTATGATGAAAACTTTAAAAACTTGAAAAAGGAAATTAAAACAGAACTTAGAAAGTGGAAAAACCTCCCATGCTCCTGGATTGGAAGGCTCAACATCATGAAGATGGGATACTTCCCAAGGCTATCTACAAATTCAATGCGATAGCTATCAAAATTCCAACGTCATTCTTCAAGGAAATAGAAGAGGCAATCCAAAAATTCATATGGAACAATAAAAGACCCCGAATAGCAAAAACGCTCCTCAACGGAAAGAACTCTGCTGGAAGAATATCAATACCAAATTTCAAACTCTGCTATAAAGCCATAGTAATCAAAACAGTTTGGTACTGGCTCAAGAACAGACCTCAGGACCAATGGAATAGAATTGAAAACCCAGAAATGAACCTACAGACCTATAGCCATCTAATCTTCGATAAGGGAGCTAAAAAATAGAATGGAAGAAAGACAGCCTCTTCAGTAAATGATGCTGGCAAATGGGTTAATTACTAGTAGAAAACTAAAGCTAGATCCTTATATATCACCCTGCACCAGAATCAACTCCAAATGGATCAAAGACCTCAAAGTCAAAGCAGACACCCTGAAAACATTACAAGATAGAATAGGAGAAACCCTAGGTCTCCTTGGCACAGGCTGAAATTTTCTGAATAGAGACCCAGAAACGCAACAAATCAAAGAAAGGTTGGACAAATGGGATTGCATGAAATTGCAAAGCTTCTGCATGGCAAAGGACATAGCTAGCAAGATCAATAGAAAGCCCATGGATTGGTAGAAGATCTTCACTAGCCATATAATGGATAAAGGTCTCATATCTAAAACATACCTGGAACTAAAAAAATTAAATCCCCCAACAACAAATCCCCAAAGAAACAAAGGCCCAATAAATAAGTGGGCTAACAACTTAAAGAGAAACTTCTCTGAAGAGAAAATAAGAATGGCTAATAGACACATGAAGAAATGCTCAACCTCCCTAGCCATAAAAAAAAATGCAAATCAAAACAACATTGAGATACCACCTCACTCCAGTTAGAATGGCTAGAATCAAGAACTCTAATAACAACAGATGCTGGAGGGGATGTGGACAGAAGGGAACCTCACTGCATTGTTGGTGGGAGTGTAAACTTGTTCAACCACTTTGGAAAGTAGAATGGAGGTTCCTCAAAAGACTCACATAGAGCTCTCCTATGACTCAGCAATCCTACTTTTGGGCATTTACCCAAATGATCACAAACAACCAATAGTATAGTTGTAAGGAGGATAGGTACTTGGAAAAACCACAAAGCAGGATAAGGGAGCAGAAGCAGCTGTGGAAGACCTCTGTGAGGATGTTGTACGACTGCACCTCCTACTTTGACCTCCGGTTGAATCTAAGGGATGAAAAGACTTGAGATGCCAAGGTACTAAAGTTTGGAACCTTTGCCAAGTTGGAAGCAAAGCCTGAGCACAGTAAATTAAGGATTAATGGGAAGTGAATGAGGCTTTCTGGAGACACTTGCTTTGGAACTGGGCAACATGAAGAGAGAGTCTTAGAGATTTACCTTTGTGTGTTTTGTTTTAAACATAACATTAGAGTGGTGAATACTTTAAAAGGCTTGGGGGAAATGTTCAGAGGATATAGGGTATATTAGAAGTAAATGCTGATGATTTTGTTGGAGATAGGTAGGAAACTCAAGCTCTGTCTTATTTTTTCTTCCTGAAAAAGAAAAAAAAAGTAGACAATGGCTTGAAGAGTTATGTGTGTTAGAAAAAAAGCATCACTTATTTGCTTTGTAGGGTTAATATCAACATTTCTCTTTAGTTACATTGATTTCTTTTTTTAAGTTGCTCAGAACTTTCTACCGTGATTTTACTAATCTTGGTCTTAACAGGCAAATGTCGCCTGTCATTTCTATAAGCATTTAGCAGAACAGGATGTATTGCTGTCATTTGAAAGTGTCAATATTTACAACATTTTAGAAAACAGTGGTCTGATAAAAAATGTAAAAGATAAACTAAATCAGAAGCCATAAATACTTTTTGAGCTTAGCAGGTAGTGAAGTTGTAGAATTCAGTATGCTTTTACTTTATGGCCCCATAAAAATAATTTTGTACTAACTTATACATGATGTTTTGGAACTTTACCACCTTGAAGCCTTTGCTTATTTTTCCTTCCTTGGTCTTGGTCCTTGACCTCAAGGACCATAATAAATAGCTCGTTGCCATAATAAAGAGCTCATTCCATTTAAAGTAGTCTTGTCCCTTCAGATTCTCCATGTCAGTCAACAGTCATCAGCCATGCTTTCCCCGTGGCCTTTAACTAGGGAGTCCTTTCCATATTTTTATTCCATCTCTTTCACCCAAATCTTCAAAAGACATTTTAGGTTTTCTTTGTATGTTTCACTAACATGTTGGGCTGGCATTATTTCTTTCCTTCTTGAAATAATATAACTTTTATGTGCAGCAGGTGTTTTGTAATTTAATTGGAGTCTGTTTGTTTTATGTGTAACTCTAGCTTGGCTCTCAAGAACCCTAAAGATACCTTTTCCTTACATTCTGGCAGCATCATCTACTGCTTCCTTTGCAAATTGTTTCCCCTCCATCTCTTGGCATTTCAATTACAGGGCACTGTCATTTGCCTAGCAAGTCCAATTATATTTCTTATCCATGAGTAATGAAAAAAAGGCCTGGAAAAGAAAGGTTCTTTCTAAATCACTCATATAAGTGTCTAACTGTTCAGATCATTTTAGCTGTAATATGCATTTTCCACTGTGAGAGTGAAGGCAACTGTCTATTTGTTGTAACTTGTATTGCAGGTGATCACCTGTGTAATAAAAGCAATGGAGACTTTCTTTTTAGTATTACTATTCTGTAGGCCAGAAGTATGACATGAGTCGTTTTGAGCTAAAAAATTAAGGATCCAGAAACTTTGTGTTCCTTTCTGGAGACACTATGGGGCAATTTGCCTTTTTGGTTTCTCCTCTGATTCTAAAGGATGTCTACATATTGTCTTCATAAACCTCATCCTTGATTTTAGAACTAAGAATCGTTGACCTCATATATCTCTATCCATTCATGTTATCATAATTTTTATCTCTGACTATAATTGAGAAGGGCTCTAATCAGTGTGATTAGATTTGGCCCCTTGGATAATTTGAGATAGTCTCCCAATTCCAAAGCTTTAACTTCAAGTGTATTTGTTAACTTAAAGTGATATATTAATAGCTATATACTGATAGGTTCTGAGGATTGGAGCATAGATATTATTTGGAGTGATTATACTGCCTGCCATACCATACCCTCAGAAAGTTTACCTAAGAGGCAAAGACTAACTACTCATTTAGTAAACAAGTGTATTTTAAGCTGTGATTATGCAGTAAGCAGTTGTGATAAGAACTTGGGAGACATCATTGACTATCACTGAAATATCTGCAGTTTTATGGAATATTTATTCTTTTGTTACATGTTTATTCTCTAGTCATCTATACCTCTTTGTCTCCCAGATTTTATTTTTTGTTACAACATTTTGGTTTTGTTAAAATGGACTTAGCTCTAAAATAATTCTTCTTAATTTAGGCAGTAATAAATTGAAAAAATTGCATTATTTTATTCCTTCCCATTAATTGTATAGCCAAAAATCTAAGACTATGCATACATTTTAAAATTCAGGGGCATGCTTAATTATTACTAATTTTTATAAAAATATTTATTAAATAACCAATAGGTGTCACAATGAAAATGAAAAATTTTTCAAAGTTGACTAATTCCTTTCCTCCACAGAAGTTATGGTGTATTGAACGAAGGTTATTAAACTAATGAATGCACAACAAAATATCACATCACAATATTGAAACACAGATTAAGTTAAATGTCATGAACAAAAAGAAAAATATGTCACAGAATGCCATTAGAGAGATTAATGTAGGCAGATCTGATTGAGTGCACGCCTATCTGAGCACTACTTAACCCTGCTCTGGTGACCTGACAGATGATTTTCATTTGCAAATGCAATCTGAATTTCCATAATGTTGCATTGGCGAGGTGTGCAATTGAGAATCCTTACATTAGCATCAACAGTAACGTCACATTTAATAGGTCTCATTCTATGAGATTCATCACTCGATACGTAAAAACAATATAACAATGACTTTGGTACCGGATAAAATGTGTCACAAAAAATTATTTCTTATTTTTATTTTTTTGCTAGTTCTGGGGCTTGAACTAAGGTACTGGACACAGTCTCTGAGCCTTTTTAGGCTCAAGGTTAGGGCTCTAATATTTAAGCCACAGCACAACTTCCAGTGTTTTCTGAGTAGTATATTGGACATGAGTCTTATGGATTTTCCTGCTCTGGTTGGCATCGATGTATGATCTTCAGATCTCAGCCTCTTGCTAGGATTACAGGCATGAGCCACTGACACCCAGCAAGTAGTTTTATTTTTAAGCTTTATTTCTACATACTTTCAGACTTGCATAATCAAGGGTTTCAGTGTCAAAAATAGACCTATAACTTGTAAAACGGTCTTAACTAAATAATTAAAGATGATCAAAACACAAATAACCATATGCAGCATTTTCAAAGGCTGATAGAATTAGAGCAAGTTTAGAATTAATCAAAGTGGTGTGGCAGAATGAACACCTGAAAACCTGTAGACAATATTCTATGAAAGAGGGCAAAACTGAAATAACTTCCTTTAAACTCAAGTATAAGACAAGGGTGCCCATTATTTCCACTCTTACTTATTATGAGAAGCTTGAATTTCTAGTTAAAGCAGTAAGGACGAAGGAAACAATAAAAGAGATCCAGACAGTGATGGAGGAAGTAAAATAATTCCTATTTACAGATTGAATATTCTTATAAATAAAAGTCTAAAAATTCCACCTCTTAGCTCTCGTGTATTTTCAGCAAAATAACAAGTATAGAATCAATATACAAAGGTCACATCAACAATGGAGAGACTGGGAAACAATTAGGAAAACAATCCCATTCACAATTTCCTCAAATAGATAAATAGATTGAGTGGGATAAATTTAAGCTAGAAAGACACCAACAATGAAATGTTTAAACCTCTGAAGAAAGAAAAGGAACAAAACAAGAGATTGAAAGACTTTCTATGCTCATGAATTGGAAGAACCAGTATTATGAAAATTGTTGTAGTAAAAAAGCAATCTATACATTCAATATAATGCCTATCAAAAATAGAGATTCCCTAGATAGGTATAAAAACAATCCTAATATTTATATGGAAATACAAAAAAACCTTAAGTAGCCAAAGCAATCCTGGTAGAAAAGGGAAAGCTAGAAGTAGCACAGTATCTGACTTCTAGTTCTAGCATAGAGCTATAGTAAACAAAACAAAACATAAACCAACAAAATGGTACTCGCATAAAAACAGACCTAGAGACCAAGAAAGTAACTGTAACCTCTCTGTATAGTATCTTTACAATAAAAAATAAAGATAAAATAGCTGAAATTGAAAATGTCAATAACACATTAATAGGGATTTGCAATGAAACAATGGTCATTATTTATGAAAACAATAAAAGACCTGGAATAACCACATACAGTTATGACTAGCTGATTTTTGATATCGATACCAAAGATATAATTTGGAGAATGAATAGTCTCTTTATCAAGTGAACTGGAGGTCCACATGAGAAAGACTGAAACTAGATCCCTGTCTTTCACCATATATTCCTATCAACTCAAATTGAATCAAGACCTTAATGTACAACTTGAAACTGTGAAACTGTTACAGAATCACACAAGGAAAACACTGGCAGTATTAGGCATAAGCAATAACTTTTTGAAATAAACTCAGAAAATGAAAAGGATTAACAAATGTGACTTCATGAAAATAAAATGCTTTTTATAGTAAAGGAAGCAATCTCTAGATTGAAGCTATAACCTACAGAATTGGAGAAAATCTTTACCAGTTATATAACAACATATGAAGAGCTCAAACACTAAACTTCCAACAACCCAATTAATTAATAGGCAAATGAACCAAATAATTTTTGAAAGATGTAATGATCACCAATAAATACATGAAGAAGTGTTCAATATGCTTGGCCATGAAATGAACACATATCAAAATAACATAGGGATTTTATCATACTCTAGAAGGAATGGCAATCATCACACAGAAAACAAAAACTGGCAAACATATGAGGGGAAAAGAACCATTATATTCTGTTAGGAATGTAATTTAATGAAGCCCTTATTGAAAGCAGCATAGAAGCTCCTCAATAAACTAAAAACAGAACTGCTATATAATCTAATGATACCACTTTTCAGCATATATCAAAAGATGTTAGGATACAGTAAACACACTTGCACCCAATGTATACTACAACACTATTCACAAAAATCAAACTATCAAAGCAAACTACATGCCCTTCAACTGATGAATGGTTAAAGAAAATGTGATTTATATAACACTAAAATCACATTTAGCAAAGAAGAATGACATTACGTCATACATAGAAAATGGATGAAATAGGAGCTTATTAGATTAAGTGAAGTAAGTCAGGTTGAAAGTGACAAAGGTAATATGTTTTCTCTTGCATATGTAATCGAGTCTTAAAAGGCATATATATTTATGATGTAACTGTAATTGTGTGACTTTTGAAGGGATGATGGTGCAGAGGTAAAGAGAAAGAATGATAGAGGGAGAAGATCAAAATACATTTTGCTTATATATGAAGACTGCATAAAAAGATTCACTGTTGAATAATAGAAGATTAAGAAGGTGTGGTAAGAGAGAGAGAGAACACAATAGGTGCAGGATTTTAAAAAAATATTGCGTATGCATGTGTGAAATGTCAGAGTGTAACCCCTTATAATTAACTACAGTTAAAAAAACACCACAAATTGCTCCTAAATGACAGAAATATAAAACTGATTCTGTTGGGGATTGACATCCATAGTGAAGGAAGGTAAAGAGAGAGAGTGAATAAAAGTGAATACAGGGAAGTATTTTATACACATAAATGAAAACAGAATATTGAAACTTGCTGAAATTGTTCTAAAAAGAGGGGAAATGAGAGGAGGAAAAATGATAGCAGAAGTCAATTTGATAAGGATACCTTCATATGCATATATGGAAATATATACATACAATGGAACTCCCCTTGTTAACTAATATAATCTAGTAAAATTATGTATATATATTATATGTGTATATTGTATATATGCATATATGTGAGAAATTAAGAAATAAGTTTTTAAAATTTGTCTCTACGGAATTTTACAAAGAAGTTTTGATTCAGCCTGTCAATTTATGGGTACAATGTACCTTGAGCAATACTATTTCTTCAATTGGTCTCTCCCCTATGTCCCAACTCAAGCCATAACCTCCAATTACCTGGATCCACTTTCATTGAATATTGTACATTGAATATTATGATTATTCTTTCGCACGCTTTCTGTCTTCAGGTGTCTGTCCTACTGTTCCTTGAACCCCTTCTCCCCATCTCTAGCAACACATGTTCTATCTTCCTGTTATTTCATTTCTTTCAAATGTGAGTTGCTTGTTCAAAAGAATCTTCCCTTGTGTATACCACACTATCTGCTTATGAACCTGTGTATGTTTTCATATATGTTTATAATTTAGATCCAATTTCCACATCTGAGATGTGTGCCCTTTGTCTCTCTGAGACTGACTTACTTCACTTAACAAAATTTTGGGAAATAAGTTTCTAATGCCCTCTATGGCTATGATTCATTTGATTTCTCTGAACTTCAGCACCTTACAATAAATGTACACTTGTGTTTCCTAAATTCTTTTATGGCTAAGGTCCTCTTGATATGACTTAATTCACAAAGCAAAACAATACATAGAGACTTAATTCTCTTTATGTTGTGTGTGTGTGTTTTGTTCTGACAAAGGATAATGGTAACCTTGAGTATAGCTGAGTCAAATTGGTTTAGGTTAGGTTTACTGGATGCTACCTTTGCTTATCAGGTAGTTTCATCCAGAGAGATTTCTGGAGCTCATAGTACCATGAAATTTCCATCCGAGGACTTTTCAAACAAAGAAACCACTCATCTCCAGTGCCTTGAACTTGGCTACAGTCCATCGTTTATAAGGAAACTAAAAAATTCTGAAACCAAGCTAAAATGCTGAAATACATATAGGTATTTAGTTTCTGTCATTCAGATGACATGTCCTTTGGATCTTTACCTTTGTTGCTTGATACCAATTTCTGTTTGAGTCCATGAATATCTGCATCTTAGATATATTAATGTCTTTTGACAAACTACAGAAAAATACCCTGTATGTTGTAGGCATTTGCTGAATAATTGTTGAATGTATATGGGTCTTAAATTGTTTGGGAAAAATATAAAAAGTGCTAGATTGTAGAAGCTATTTTTAGTTAAAATATTTGAAACACCTTGGAAATCTCACTATTAGACAGTGGCAGAACAAAGTCTTTTAAATCATCAGTGTCAGTTGAGGTCTTAGGAGACTCAAACTCTATGGGAAGAGATTTATTTGTTTTTTTCGGTCTTGGCGCTTGAACTCTGGGCCTGGGCACTGTCCCTCAGCTCTTCAGCTCAAGGCTAATGCTCTGCCACTTGAGCCACAGCACGACTCTTGGTTTTCTGAGTGGTTTATTTGGAGTCTCACGGACTTTCTTCCCTGGGCTGGCTTTGAATTGCGATCCTCAGATCTCAGCTTCCTAAGTAGGTAGGATTACAGGCATGAGCCACCAGTGCCTGGCTGATTTAAATTGTTAAGTGCAAAATTATCTTAGTATGTTATGTGGTTTTCTTTTCATGCAAAGTGACAAAATAACACTGAGGGCATAATAATGACATAGGGAAGCATCTTCTGAGATATTCTTTTTTATTCCTGTTACAAATACTTTGCATAATATTTTTTCAGATGCTGAAATGGATCTTTGCCTTCCCTTCCCTTGACTCTTTCATGGAGTTCATTGTTAGCAAGGCTACTGGATTCTTTATTTTTGAGATTACATTTTTTGTTTTCATCTCATCAGGGTGTCTCATAACAACCAGGAAAACAGGCTGTATTTCTGTAATTGCTAGAGTGTGACCTTTAGCGCTGGGCACAAATGAGAAGACTCTCTGGCCTCATTATAATTATTTATTTAGACAAAGCAAACATACATTCCCTAGCAAAGTGTCTATAAAATCCTGTGCATGTTTGGTAAGCATTATCCAGGACTCCTGAATGTGGCTGCATTTCTTTTTCAAAGTGACAGTAATATCTGAGGGCAGGGATGCCTCTCAGATACTGCTACCTGAGCTGTAATAAATTCTGCCCCTTACTTCTCAGATGGCATCATTCAGGCATGGGGATCACTTAGCGTCTCTGCTGTTGGAGTCCAATACCTTCTGCATTGGGATTTTCACTGGTTACAACTCAAAGTTAATATACTGATAACTTCTCTTTAATGGATATGCACACCTTTCCAGAGAAGGTTGAGTGCTTATTCTCTCTGTACATATAAAGTATGCAGGCAGGCATTCATAAATAGCTACAAAACAGTGAGTGCCTTCTGCTTTCTTTATTGGGCAAGGTCGGACACTGCTCATGTTGTGTACATTGCCTTTGGTGAGTGACTGTTCATGATGTAGGTCTGACCTGTTATTTCTCCCTCCCTCCCTCCCTCCCTCCCTCCCTCCCTCCCTTCCTTCCTCCCTTTCTCCCTTCCTCCCTTCCTTCCTTTCTTCTTTTCTCCCTGGTCCTGGGTCTTAACTCAGGGCCTGGGTTCTGTTCCTGAACTGTTTTTCTCAAGGCTAGCACTCTACCATTCTGAGCCATAGCTCCACTTCCAGTTTTCTGGTGGTCAACTGGTGATATGAGTCTCAACTGACTTTGAACCATGATCCTCAGATCTCAGTCTCCTGAATAGCTAGGATTAGAGGTATGAGCCAACAGTGCCTGCTAACCTGTTATTTCTTTTCTCATAATCAAGATTTTCTAATTTGCCAGATCCAGTTGTATGACTGACTGGTAAAATTGGTAGGTTAGGATATAAGCCCTCAGATTAGCTCAGAAGCATCGATGGATTTAAAGTTTGCCATTTACTAATAATCATATGAAGTGAGTTGCTTAATATCTCAATAATTTTATTAAAAATTTATGGGCTGGGAAGTTGGCTCAGTGGTAGAGCACTTGCCTTGCATGCTTGAGGCCCTGGGTTTGATTCCTCAGCACCACATAAGGAAAACGCAAAAAGCTGGAAGTGGCGCTATGGCTCAGTGGTAGAGTGCTAGCCTTGAGCTGAAGAGCTGAGGGACAGCGCCCAGGCCCAGAGTTCAGGCCCCACGACCGGACCCAAAAATAAATACATAAATAAAAATAAAAAAATAAAAACAAAAATTTAGTTCATACTAATTGTACAAAGGGTTTCATTTTGATATTTCCATACATGCATGTAAACATTTGCATTATATTCATCGCTTTTATTATTCTTTCATGTCTTCTTCCTCTATTTTTGGTTTTACAAATTTGATGGAACCCTTAATTCTGCTTTTATATGTGTATATAACGTAGTTTAATCATATGTACCTCCCCCACAACCTTCTTGTGACTGGTTTCTTTCCCACCCAAAACAGTCTGTTTTAGGTTTGGATTCTGCTTATGAGAAAAACAATGTAATATTTGTCTTTCTGAGTCTGAATTTTTCCACTTAATATGATGATTTGCATCTCAATTCCTTTTCCTCCAAACAATGTAATTTCATTCTTCTTGATAGTTGAATATTCTGTTGTGTGTATATCACATTTTCTTTATCCATTCAATGGTTGATTGGCATCTAGGCTGATTTCATAGCTTACTTACTGTGAACAGTGCCACTCTAACATGCAGCCACTATTATATTCTTCTGAGTATAAGTCCAGGTGGATGGCTGGATCATATCTGGATCATATGGCATTTTTAGTTTTCTCTGTGTATGTATCTGTGTGTGTATTTGTGTGTACATGTGTGTGTGTGTGTGTGTGTGTGTGTTTGTGTTGATTTCTAGGGCTTGCTATAAGGGCCTGTGCCCTGTTACTAAGCTTTTTTTTCCTTTAATTTTATTGTAAATGTAATATACAAAGGGGTCACAATTAAATAAGTCAGGTAATGTGTACATTTCTCTTTGAACAGTGTTACCCCTCCCTCATTTTATATTAAACCAGACACAAGTCAGACACAAAGAAACCTAGGCTGCATGTTTTCCCTTATTTGTAATAACTAGAATATATCAAGGATACTCTTAGGAGAGGTTCACAAAAGCTTGATAGTCACGTGCATATGACTATATAAAATGATGCTTATTAAAATGAACTGAAGAAATGAAAATAAGAGGTTTTATTTTTATTGCACGGTTTGCAGTTATATCATCTTTCTTTCTTTCTTACTTTTTATTTCTTTGGTTTATTCCCTAAGTTTTTTTCCCCCCAAAGCTAGCACTCTATCACTTGAGTTTTGCTCCACTTCTAGCTCTTTGGTGGATAATTGGAGATAAGAGTCACAACCTTTTCTGCCTTAGCTGACTTTGAATCATGACCCTCAGATCTCTTCCTCCTGAGTAGCTGGGATTACAGACATGAGTGACCACCTCACCAACATTTGTTATTTGTGTTGATGATAGGTTGGTGTGGGATGAAATCTTTCAAGGGAAGTGCTCTACCACTTGAGCCACAGTGCCACTTCCAGTTTTCTAGTGGTTTATTGGACATAAGAATCTCAAGGACTTTCCTGCCCAGGCTGGCTTTGAACCCTGATCCTCAGATCTCAGCCTTCTGAGTAGCTAAGATACAGGCGTGAACCACCAGCAGCTGGCTGAAATCTTAATTTTATTTGTGTTTCTTTTATTACTAAACATAGTGCAATACATCAAGATATATGATACATTTTTGACTTGAGTTTTTACATGATGAGAATTATTCGCCTATTGACTACATGTACAAAGGTAGTTTTTCCAATACCATATTTTGAAGAGATTTTATTTTAACTAATGTATACTTTTAATTCTTTTTCTTTTTTTATAATTTTTATTTTTTCTATTGTGAAAATACTGTACAGAGGGGTTACAATTACATGGGCAAGATAGTGAGTATACTTCTTATCAAGCATCGTAGCCTCCTCCTTTGTTTAGAAACCAGTAGGCTGTAGCTGTAAGGGCTTATTTCTATATCTTCTATGATAGTTGACTGGTATATATGTCTGCTTTTCTGCTAGTACCATGCTGGTTTTCATTAGTGTGGCTATGTGGTATACCTTGAAGTCTGGTATGATGCCACCACCATTGAAATTTTTACTCAGAAGTGTTTTGACCAATTGAGGTTTTAGTTACCTCATTTTTAAACTAAGAATGCACTCAGAGAGGTATCATGAGCATTATGTGAAAAACAAAACCAGTGCAAAATGGTTGACTTAATGTCTGGACTCCATACAGTAATTAGTAAATGGTGTTTATGATTGTCATTTTATGGGGTTTGAATATGATGGCCCAAATCTGGAACATTCATGATGGGGAAAACAGAAGAGAAGCAGAGCCAGTCTAACCTTCTCATATTTTTCTGCCTTAAAGCATGATCACAAAGATTTTCCTGACCTTCCTTACCTGAATATAGGTCATAAGATTCTAGTCTCCATTGCTTTTTATCCCAGAGGTCAATATTTAGAAAAAATCCACTAAATTTCTTTCATAATTACCTATAGGTTATACCTGCGCCTTGTCCAGTCATTCCTCTGATTCCATACTCCACCAAACTTATGAATAAAGGTGCACAGTATTTACTGGGTCTTTAGTGTTTCATTTCTGAAAACTCCTATGTCATGAACTTCAGCTCATGGTATTATTGCTTTCCTTTTCTTAATCTGCCTTTGTTATGGGATGTCTGCATTGACTTTTACAATAGATGAGGAAAAGACAGCAGCCTCTCTGTCTGTGTTCATATGCAGGGCATAAAAACCTAATAGCAAGCTTTTTGTTATTAGGTTGCAAATATTTTTCAGATCAGTACTTAGACTTTCTCATTTTCCTTTTAAAATTCTGAATAATTTCATCAAAATTTAGAACATTTTACCAACATATTTAAAACTGTTCTCATTTAACTTCTGTACTTTAGAACCACTTATATTTCTCTAAATTTTACACATTGTTTCACATTGCTCTTCAAGGGTAGTAGATGAATAGGCATTATTAAACAATTTCCAAAAGAATAGGCACATATAGGCTAAAATCACTCATTTTAGATTCTTTAGTGTGACATAAACGGACAGAATACTTGCAAAATGTAAAAAAAAATTCTCATAATCAATTAGTGCTTCTTTGCATAAGCTCTGCTCATTTTACTCCCTTGTTTCTATCTTCCTTGAACACATTTAATACCAGATGGTTTTAGGATGTTTTTAGGCCATTGAACAGAATGGACCACATTCTGTTCCCAAGGGCTGTTACTCTCGTGTAGGTCATTCATGAGGCAGAAGGATGCAGTAATACATTGTGGTAAAACAATTTTATATTCAAGGCAAAAAACATGTCTTAATTTATTTGCATTCATTAAATTAACATTGTTCTAAGCAGACACATTTCAGCTGAATGACTGGGTTATAGATCTTGCAAATGTGTTTCTGCCTCTGCATATCCAGGTTTCTCTGGAGATGCCTCCATTTTAAGGAAATAAGAGAAGAAAGAATTAACAGTGCCTGAATCCATCACGAACATTTCATATACACTATGGCATATCATTTTACTTAGAAAGAAAGTCTAAGCATATTATATACATCAAACAGACTGCTTTCACCAGGTTTAGAGAAAAATGCAATTATTTAAAAGTCACAGTATCATGTAAAATATTGTTTCAAGAACTTTGTTGGCTTTGAAGTGATGTCTAAACTTTTGCATCTTTATGAGGTCATATTTTTCTAGAGTGAGTTTTAAAATACATCAGATATATGTATGTACACATGTCAAGGCAGAGGGACATTTTGTATATGAATTTAATTAAGCAATAGGCCACTTTGGGACTTATTTTATGGAGTCATTTGTTTCATCTGAGTTCGACTGCCCAAGCTACCATGCAATAATGGCTCCATAAAATTATTCTCTGGAGGGTCTTATTTCCACTATAATGTGCTTTTACTTAAAAATTGGTCTAATAGCAATATTTTTCCTTGTATATCAACTGTATACAAGTAATAGCTATCACAAAATCTAATGGTTAAAGAGGACTTGGATTTTGTTATTTACTACTGGGAATTGCTTATTTAAAGAATTGAAAAGAAGAAGGAAAAGGAAAAATTGCATGGCACATAAATAGTTATTCCAGGATTTTTTCTACTTATGTCCGATTATCTTTTGAAATATTCTTATCTAAATCACATGGAATTAGTTTTTCCCTGAATATGTGTACCTCTGATTCCTCCCTGCTTCAGCAATAGTTTACAGCAATAGATACAGTGGTATGTGCAAGTGCATAGCTTCTCATGAGAACAAAATAATGTGATAGAGATATATTCTTCAAGCTATGGATTTTGACATCTTTCTTTATTTTTCTAAAACTAAACTTAATTGCTGCCTTGAGGAAGATTCTTCTCATTCAGACAATAGTGATCTTCGCCCAAACGGCACTCCCAACAGCCTTGAAAACCTTAAATACATGTTTGCAATGATTTTAAAGAATGAAACATTTTTGTTTCAGATTGAATTTAGCGCTCAACATTTGAACCTCTGTAATCCTAAATCTCTTCCCTCTAATAGCATACCTTCCCCGAGTAATATTTTCTTCACCTCTTGTAGAAGGCAGCTGAATATAAATTCTGTGAACATTGTGGGTGTTGATCCTGTAACACTGGAAAAGTAGACAATGCTTTTGCACAAAGGAAAGACCAGCATATATGAAAGAAAAGTCTTTGAAAGAAAAGCAGCTCTCCTTGATCTGATGTGCGGGACAAGGTATTGAATGGAAAAGACCAAACTCATTTTCAGATCAGCTACTGTACTGTGTCTGTACTATGAAGTTGTGAGGGAGGCAGAGGCCACATTATGACTTAATGAAAGGAAATAAAAAGAATAAGCTGTCCTCAAACAACTAAGAATGAATATATGACGTCCAAAGAAAATATCATCATCAATTCACTTAATTGTCCCATCTCACATGGTTACATCTTCAGGCTGCTTGAGAAAGAAAATAAAAAATGCTCAAATTTATTTAGGTAGTACTACTTCAGGATGTTTAAGTAGAACATACAAAAAAAGGAAGACTGAGGATGATACTAAGAAGGCCTTTATACAGATACCAATAGATTCAGGAGAGGGAAGGAAAAAGAAGGTTGTAAAGATGTTTTCTTATATTATTATTATTATTATCTTTGAGTAGCTATACAAAGGACCTGCCAGGTGACACAGAAGTTTATGAATACAATATATCTTGATCAATGCCATCCCTTTCAACATTCTGACCCATCCCTCACCTATCTACCCCTTTTCTCAATCTTCTTAGCCTTACCAGATATGCATTGGATTCTGATCTGCATTTTCCCCCTCTCCTTTTCATTTGTGTACTCCATTCCCCTTGATCCCACCCTACTGCATTTCCAGTACCTGCTTCTTTATGTTTTATTTTGTTGAACTTTGATCTTTGGCTTCGTAAGGAATTACACTGAGTTCTCCCTTGATTCTACTGTATTTCAGTCAATAAACTGAGACAGAGTTAAAAAAGAAGTCATTTTTTATTTTAATATATTATTTATTGTGAAAATACCATACAGAGTGGTTACAATTACATGGGCAAGGTAATAAGTACATTTCTCATCAAGCATTGTTGCCTCCTCCTTTGTTTCCCCTTCCCATTCCTTCCCATCTCCCCCCCTCCTCCCTCCTTTCCTCCTACTCACCCCCCTCACAAAAAAAGAAGAGTCAAGAGGAACTCAAAGAATATTTAGGTCAAAGAGCTTGTGTACTAGGAGTGACAGAAGAATCTATTTGTTAGGCCAGGATCACTGAGTTATGGTTTTAGAGTTCTATGGCTTTAAAGTTAGAAAAGCATTTATATATGAGGTATATTCACCATGTTGCTCTAGTAATACTCACAGCATTAATTCCAGCATTCTTTAGGGAAAAAAACTGAAGATGATAGGTATTATAGAGGAATTCTCTTCCAAAATTCAATAGAATAAACATAGTTCTTCGTTAATCACACACACACATTTATTACAAAACAGAAGCCTTTACAGGTAATCTCAACATATTTTTACTATGATGCATAAGTGAAACACATTTAGTAGAAACCATCCTTGATATCTGATCTTTTCCAAGGCAAGTGATTTGTGCTACCATGTTGTCCATGTTGAACAATGTCAGGAAGCAGCATTTCTGGATCCATGTCATGATTAGGAGGAAAACATCCCATTCTGTAAGCCATGTTGGTCAGTAGCATATGTGCAGAAGATGCATATCTGGTCTTTTTGTCTTTTTGGTTAGTATAAATTAATTGCATAAAGTGAGCTTTATGAAATTTTCATACATATATGTCATGTATTTGGAGTATATTCACCTACTTATATATAAGCATGGACTTATCAGGATATTACCTCATTGCAAGTTGAGGAACATCTCTAGAGGACAATGCCAATGCTGCATGCTTATAGGCTTCTTATGACAGCAAATCGACACTCATAACTAAGTTAATAGAGGTCTTAAATTGACTCATGGAAGTATCTTTCTTTCCTTGTCTTCAATCACTTTTCCAAAAGATTTGTAAGATGATTCTACCTGCAATGTTACAACTCTTGCTTTTGGAAAAACAGAACAAAACATCTTGTCATAAAGGGAAGACCTGAAAGCTGAACTTGAAATTACAGGATCTTACTATTTCACTAAGAAAATTCTCTGTGCTTATTTTCCAATACCAACAAAATGTGTTATATTTGAGGGGCAAAATTAAGCTTAACAGAGGAAAAAGGAGATAAGAAATCTCTCTTGCTTGCTCTGTCTGGATAGATAGATACACATATCTATCTATATATGTAAAGATACACATATATATACATATAAACATACATATACATCTAAACATATATCTGTATACACACATATATGGATGTCTCTATATATTATACATAGTGATATATACATGAATAAAGTTACATTATATATGTATATAATTGTATCTATATATGTATATTCATATGTCAGAAAACTTTGACATTTTCAAGGAGTTGAAATTGATGGTCTTGAAAACACTAGGGTTAAGTGTGGTAAGTAAAGTTCACAGAGTCAAAGGGTGTGTGTTTTCTCTCATATGTGGAAGTTAAATGTAAGGGTAGTTTTACATCAAAATTTAAGCTTCATCTAAAGGGAACGTTAGAGACCTCTCCCGCTTTGTGAGGAGAGGTATTAACTTAAAGTTAAGCACTTGTGATATGAAGGGAAGAATCTTAGAAAAGAAAATCTTCATAATAACGTCTGTGACATATTATATTCACACATAATACATGTAGTCTTTTTGTTCCTTTTCCAAAATAATTCAAGTAATAAAGCTGCATTCAGTGCAAATAAAAAAAGAAAAACCAATGAAGCATTTGTTTTTATGTTTTGTTTTGTTTCTTATAAAGCAGTCTGGTATGGACTTATTAAAATCTTGATCTTACTATATCTTTCTCAGAAAGATTCTTGGATGAAACTGATTTGGTATTTAAGATAAAAACCAGAGAATGTATAAAATGTATAAAGATACATGAAACACATACAGGAGTATATATATACATATACATATACATATATATATATGCACAAATTGAGCTGACTAAGGTATAGGATTGCAGATGTGGAGTTCCATGGTATAACTCCTTTGAAAAATCAACTGGTAGTTTAACAAAAGAAATAGCAAGAAGCTAAAACATGCTTTGTATGAAAGAGGTGAGATCAAGGTGAGGGGAACAAGATGAATGGAGAGAGGAATGGTGGGTGAAGACAGTCATAATATTCAATGTACATATGTGAAAATGGAACCAGGTAGCTTGAGGCGTTGGATAGGGTTGGGACATATGTGGAGGTGAGAGGTTGAAGGAGTGACATTAATCACATTGTGACTTTGTACACATAAATGGATATATTGGACTGAAATATAAAACAATTATTTGGTGCAAGCAAATAAGATAATAAGTAATGTACATTTGCATAATGTGAATGAATGGTTTTATTTTTTAGTTATTATTTGATGTATAAAGCAGTCTGTTCATATACATATATACTACATATATGTAAAGTAGCTTTCCAGATCTCTTTAGGAGGTTTTGATAGGCTTTTGTGCATGGCATAAAAGATATGCAAATTGAATACTTTCCTTTTTTTTATCCCTCCTTTTCCTAAATTGTCAAGCTTATCCTGTGTAGCTCCCTTTTATGTTAGTATGCATTTATTGTTGAAAATACTAAATGGGATTTCCTTCCATACTGCATGTCATGTGCTCTTTTTTGGAATGCTAAGCAAATGTGCTGGTGCAATCTATGTTTCTGATGTTGATTTCTGCTATAAAAACTGAGCCATTAGATTTCGCACAGTTATACAGAAATCTTTTTTTATTCAGAATAGCTAATTTCTTAGAATACATTTGATGGGGGGAAAAAATCTCCCATGCTCTGTAGATGTGGCCTGTCGTGGTAGCTATTAGGATTGCTTCCTTTATTCTAACAAAAATATCATTGTGAAAAAGAAAATGCTTCAGACAGGAATGAGTTTCAGGGTTGTCCTCCTATAGTAACCCTTCTCCACCATTTTTCATGTTACCTTCAGGTTGGAGCAATTTTACCCTGAGCAATGAGAAAAAAGTAAAAATCTCATTTCCTCCACTATGCCTTTGGCAGAAGACTATGAGCACTCTTCTTTTCTGCTTTTGTATTTTGGATTCCTGTCTATCAGAGATTTGTGAGTTTGGATTTGAAAGTCTGTTTTCTGTGCTTCTGTTCTTAGCTGTGAAACTAGTCCCTTAAAAACACAACGAAAATATCCTTGTTTAATAAGTAGATATGTATATATGTATATATATTATTGTATTATATGTATATACACATAGATATACCTATATATAATATGCACATGAATATTTCTAAACTAAGACAGAAATGAATGTCTTCTTTTATTAATAAAATTTCCCTCCAAAGTCAGAAGAAGGAATTCAATCTTTGATGAGTGAATATGAAGAGTCTTCTTTCTATGGCCTTGTATTTTATTTTCCTTCATGTCTTGTATTTTCCTTAGTCTGAATGGTTCAAATACATTATGTTTTTAATGGTTACTCTTTTCAAGAATACAAGAAAGGACTCAAAGCCTATACCTCAAAAACTTTGACACAGTTCAGATTTAGCCCTTATGATCTTGTAATCTCCTAATATCTTCACTTCTTATATACTTGAAATACTTAGAAAAGTAGTTAACAAATACTCACACTTATTATCAAGGTCATTGTGAGATTTTCTTCTGAGCTTATCTTTTATTGTTTGTTTGTTTGGTCGGTTGTGGGGCCTGAACTCTGGGCCTGGACACTGTCCCTCAGCTATTCAGGTGAATGCTAGCTTTCTACCACTTGAACCTCAGCCCCACTTCCGGCTTTTTCTGCTTCTGTGGTGCCGAGGAATGGAACCAGGGCTGCATGCATGCAAGACAAGCACTCTACCACTGAGCCACCTTCCCAGCCCCCAGATTCTTCTTTGATGTCCATAGTTCTAACATATACCTCAGAACTCTTTATTTCAACAATGTTTGATTTCTTAGTTTTATATATATATATATATATATATATATATATATATATATATATGTCTGAGTTCTTCAGAGAATCTCAGCCAATAGAATTTTAGGTGTAACAACAAAGGAACTAGCTAAAGAATCTTGCTTGTAACTCCCCTGTACAGAATTCTCACAATAAAAAATATTAAAATTTTAAAAAAAGAATCTTGAAGTGGAGGTTATAGAATCTTATAGAATCTTATATTTCTTCAGTGAACAAACTGGAAACCCAGGACACCCAGTATATTTTCAAGCCAAGTCCTAAGGCCCTCAAATTATATATATATATATACACACACACACACACACACACACACACACATATATATAATGTATGTGTATTTACACACATATATACACATATACTATATATATATATAAGTCCATATATATGTGTGTATACACACACACACACACATATGGGAAGAGAGAAAATGACAGATGCATTTCCTTTCTTCATGTTTTTTTCTATTCACTATCTCATCTTGAGAAGACTGATTATAATGCTTGTCTTCAATTCTGGAGGGAAATCCACTTTATGCTTCCACCACTAAAAATGATAATTTTATCCAGAAACACCCCTGCAGACACACACACACAACTTACATTTAACCAAATATCTGCATGTGCTATGGCTTAGTTAACACACACAATTACTAATCACTCCTTCATATTTTACCAAATCAAGAAAGCATTCCCAATCTGTCATTATCAATATGGTTCTCTTTCCCTTCCTTACTTTCTCTCCCTCCCTCCCTCCCTCCTTCCCTCCCTTCCTCTCTCCCTTCCTTCCTTCTTTCCTTCCTTCCTTCCTTCCTTCCTTCCTTCCTTCCTTCCTTCCTTCCTTCCTTCCTTCCTTCCTTCCTTCCTTCCTTCCTTCCTTCCTTCTTTTCTTCCTTCCTTCTTTCCTTTCCCTTTCCTTCCTTCCTTCCTCCATGTAAATATGCCAACTTAATAATAAAATTTAGGGTTAGCAAAATTATTTTGAGATAGTTTCAATTTTCATTATTCTTCCTTAGAAAACATCACCCCTCCAGAACAATAGTTTTTCAAAAATTTACTTCGAAGATTAAATGGTGCGTTTTCTTCTTTCCTTGTGCACATATGGTATTGTTCCCGTGTAGCCTCCAAATACATGCTTGAATTAAATAAATGAGAAACTATTTCTTACTAAAGCAAGAAAAGTAGCTAAATAGCTACCTCTTGGTACCATTATATAGAGTATTCTTTGCTTTTATGTGAATGTTTTTTTATAAATAAAAAATGTACTATGAGAAAGTTAATAGCCATCCTAATCATTGTTTCTATTGAAGTAATTAGAATGAGGATAGCTGATGTATTAATCTAAAGAAAAAATTTGATGGGGGTGGTAAGGAAGAAAGCAGTGGAGAGTCATTGTATGTACCACAAAATTAAGGAAAGGGGTGCTCGAAGGAAAAGGGTGCTGATCAAGATGCATTTCATTCATAAACTGTTTTGTTATATGGAACTTCCTCTGTGCAACTACCTAAAGATAGTTTAAACATGTTAAAATGAAAAATATAGATACCTGAAACAAGTAAACAAATCACTTCATATCAAATAAACAACATAGCAATATGCATATAATTGGAATGGAAAATTTGGAGTTATTCAGCTTGCTCAGAATAATAGCAGACATCTGAAAGGTAATGATATATAAATCCTGTGTAATATGCAATGTGGTTATTCTATTATGCCACCTTACTGGGCTCATATTTGTCCAATCCTTTTTTTTTGACCTCCATGCTCTGCTTTAAAGGCATTCAGCAACAGCTCCTATGTGACGGAAAAAATACCTGATTTGGCAAGTATGTACTTTATGAAATGTGATGTGGCATCAATCATCATTAACCCAAATATCCCCATCACATGCAAGGCCTGACCCCATCACATCTGGCTTCCTGTTAGAAAATCCTTCACTTTGTGGAGGTTTTGCTGATAACAGTGCTCAGGATGATCTCTAGGCAATGGAAACTGACAGAAGATGAATTATCTGTCACTCAGGAGGATGCTCTGACGATGAAAACAATCAAGTACAACTGTCTATTATTATTATTTTTTTCCCTGGACTTTGTTTCGTGGATTAGTTTCTAGCAACGCATTTGCTTTAAGAACTTATTGAAACAATCTCAAGAGAAAACATGAAGTAGAAAATTCTCAGAGGAATGATTCTTAGTTGATGGAACATACATTTTTATCTCTTTGTTTTCCAAGCAATACTTTGGGTGATATCTTAATTTTTCACAAAGAACAGCTAAAATACACATGAATGTTATGTGGTTATTGTAAACACAAACATTTTTGTTAGCTAGTGAGTTACTACACATTATAAATGACTAGACATTATAAATTTGTGGTTAGGAATTACTAATTTTGTTCTCTGGAAAGTCTTGGGTAATTACCAATGTGGCATCAGTAATGAAGATGGCTATTGGTTCAATAATAACTGTATATTTTATTTTGGTCATTCAGAAAAGATGAACAGAGTTATTTTGCTTAAATCGAACCCATTCTAGGATGTTCCCTGAAGAAGCTGTGATAGCTAATATTACATTCTCATCATGAACAGGCAAAACTCCACCACAGCAAGTACATAACAGGAAATTATCTTTCTCTTTTTAACAATTCAAGATGTTCTAGATATATTTGAAAGGAATTAAAAATTGAAAAAGAGTCAGGCAAAGTGTAAAGGATGAAATCAGTAGTTAACAGTTTTATCTGTGTGTGAGCAAAGAGGCCCCTTTGAAAATTAAATAACTAGAGTTAAGTGATTACAGGAAGGTCAAGAATTTTTGAGGTGTCAGGAAGAATATGGGGAAAGTGCCTTTTAAAGTCAGAGTTATGTCTAGATTAGGATGGCAAACGCAGTTGCTAGGAAGGTAATATGTTAAGGCAGACATAGATAAGCTTTGGTTGTGCCCTACAAATTCTTCAGTGACACTATATGAATAAATACCACAAGCAAGATATAAAACAGATGAGGTCAGATATACCAGAATGTATTTGTGATTCTTCTTTCTTTTCTTTTTCTTTTTTCTTTTTGTTGGTCATGGGGCTTGAACTCTGGGCTTGGGTGCTGTCTTTGCGCTCTTCAGCTCAAGGTGAGCTCTACCACTTAAGCTAATGCTCCACTTCCAGTTTTCTAGTGGTATTTATTGGAGATAAGAGTCTCATGGACTTTCCTGCCAGGGCTGGCTTTGAACCGCTATCCTCAGAACTCAGCCTCCTGAGTAGCTATGATTACAGGCGTGAGCCACCGGCGCCCAGTGAGTGATTCTATTTGAATAACATTCAGTAGAATGGAACCAAAGCCAAGAGGATCTCTTGTGAGAAGATAGAATAGGAGGAGGCATTTGGGTGCTAGTAATATTTTGTTCTTTAATCTTGATCCTGTTTATAAAAATGAGTTTAACCTAAGAATTTCTATTACTTTTGACTTTAGTTCTTTTCTAGAAATAATGTTATACATCAGTGAAACATTTAAAACATGCGTCTCAACAGCTTTCAAGTCTACCAAGCTGCTTCCCACTTATTTTTCTTTGAAATATATATGCAAAAGGTCTATTCCTTTTATTTCAGTTTTTGATGGAGGCTTTAGAGTAGGGAAGAATTTCTTTGCTAAAAGAGAAAGACTGGGTATTTATGATAAAAGACTGAATACTTACGGTGAAAGATGATTGGTGCTGGGCCTTGGTATCAGAAGAAATAATAAGTAGCACTGGAAATAGTGAGAATGGAGTGGTAAATCTCTACAGAGGGCATCTGCCTGTACACCTCAGTAGGCTGATGTCACATGTGCCAAAATCTACTCAATTTTTCAAAGTCTAGAATCTTGACCTTGTTTTGAAAATTCCAACTCATTTATTTAGGAAATGATCTTTTGAAGTATATCTGCTGTCGTATTTGACCTCCAGTTGAATCTTTTAGGTAAGAAAGGGTGGGTTGATTCCTGAGACCTTCTGGACAATCTTTGGATAAGTGTCAAACTAATTTAAAAAAGGAGAAAAAGGAACACAGAAATAATAGAGGTAGGAAACAATGCATTCATGCTTTTCATTCAATTGAATGTTTGGTTTTTGTGATTTGTGGTAGTTTTAATGTTCATTTTAACTGTTGGGTATTTTGAAAACATGTTCTGGCATCTTAACTGTGAGAAATGGTGAAGTCTCTATCTCCATTTTCTAAGTTGCATTAATATATTTTCTCCTTGATTCTACTCAAATGTTTATTTATTGATTGTAGTATTTTACCATGCAATTATGGTTCAGGGTCTTGTTTCGTACATAGATCTCATGATTGCAACAGTTTGTAGGTGAGGAAATCAAATTAATAATGTCAGCAATAATTAGCATCCAGAACAGGTTTGTTTCTGAATCTGAACTTTTAAATACCTATTAATCATTAAATACCTATTAATTAATGATTAATAGATATTCTCTGTATGTATATGTATCGAGAATTTAAAAAACTATTTATAGACAAGGAAACTGAGGCACCAATAATAATCATCTTAACATTATGCACATAACTATTTGGTAAGAGGGAATTAAAACATGTTTCTTTGTCATATACTTTCCTGTTCCTTGAAGGTTATACAGCTGAATTAATTTCATATTAGCAGAATTCTCTTGCAGTATTCTTTCCTGTCACATAGCCCTTAATTATCCTTTATTTGGATGTAATCTAAATAAAATCAACATAATCTTAGGTGATAAGATAAATGTATCCCAAACAAGAGCACCAATATCTGATATGCATGATAAATTAAAGTTCTTGATGCCTAGGATAACAATTAATGGTTCATCTCTTCCCAGCTAATGAATTAGAAAGCCAGGCATTCACCCAAATGTACAGATGTTTAGCTTTTGTTTAGTCAAAACCTGTGATGACTGACAGAGTTTTCACTTCGAATTTCAGTCCATGATGTCATACACTGGCTTAGTATCAAGGAAATAAATGTAAGAAGAATTTAAAAATTTAAAACTTTAAAAAGAATGTCTTCAGTTTTGGCTAATTACAGCCACTCTTGAGTAGAAATATAACCCCATTCAATTGTTTCAATTATTGATCATGTATTTACATAATTTTTTTTGGGTCCAGTTGTGGGCCTGAACTCTGGACTTGGGTACTGTCTCTCGGCTCTTCAGCTCAAGGCTTGAGCCACACTGCCACTTCTGGTTTTTTTTTTTTTGCTTATGTGGTGCTGAGGAATCGAACCCAGGGCCTCATGCATGCAAGGCAAGCGCTCTACCACTGAGCCACCTTCCCAGCTCCATATTTTTAAATAGCTCTTTTTATTAATTTTTAAAGACAAAGAATTACTATGTAGGTAACCTCAAATATTCAGTCTTTAGCCTCCCAATGCTAGACAGTGTGGAAGATGAGGCCTCATTCTCCATTAGTCCTTTAGCCTAGTTTGACCTACTCAGTAGCGATTACAGCTCAGTATTTTGTTTTCTGGATGTAATTAAGTTATCTTCACATGCACACAAAACTTTTTCGTTCTGTCTTTTCTTCTTATCCTTCTTCAATCTGGTTGGACAGTCATAAAATATTTAAACATTTGAGATCAGAGAGCACTAGAATTGTCTGGGGGAAAACAAAGGAGGAGACAACAATACTTGATAAGAAATGTACTCATTACCTTGCTCATGTATCTGTAACCCCTCTGTACAGTATTTTCACAATAAAAAATTTATTTAAAAAAAAGATATAGTCAGAATATATCAAGCATTTTATTTCTTCCTAAATGTTTACAGTAAAAATAGAAAGGAAGCTTTATTGTATTTTGACTAAATTTATTAGGCCTTTATTCAATCTGTTAATTGTCCCCTCCTATTGTGTAGTGTTAATGAAAAGAATCCATTTTTATCCAGAACCCTCCATTGTTGATCCTGATGTTTCCATGGAAATGAAATGACTTTGTCTGAAATTGTCTGGTGTACATATTTACATATTTACAGATGCACATTAGGAAACACCTGGGCATTAAAATTTTGCTATACAATAGCTTTTTTTTTTTACTTTTAAAGACTACCAGCATTATCAATTTCTATTCATATTAGTTTTTACCATTATGGTGGATAGATATGAAAGCATGAAGGCAATAATTACCAATACTGGTCTTAGATTTGCATTTTAAGTTTCATATATATATACATGTATAAACTATAATATATGATACATTACTTTATTACATATATCATAATTATAAACATATTTTTATATTTATATATATTGTGTATATATAACAAGCAGAATAGTACTATAATCCTCACAACAGAAACATTATTAACCAATAATAAACCAGATATTATTAACTAATAATTTTGAGACTGTCTGACTCTGAGAGTTCTCCCTTCATAACATCAAAATTTCTTTATATCTTAATCATAGTTTACTTATTTCATTCTTCAGCAAATATAGAAATAAATTCCTATCTCAAGCTAATATTCTCTAGTAATAGTCTTAACTCTGTTATCTCTAATTGCTTTTGTTCCAGAACTCCATTTACATATGGTAAGATGACATTTCCTGTTGTCACACTAGCAATTGTAAGAGCATTTCATAGTCACAAAAATGTCCTGTGCTTCTGGTAATCTTATTTCCACATTATTCATACTAAGGCAAGATGTGAATGTGTGTGTGTGTGTGTGTGTGTGTGTGTGTGTGTGTGTGTGTGTGTGCTGGTCCTGAGGCTTGAACTCAAGGCATGGGCAATGTCACTAAGATTCTTTTTCTCAAAGCTAATGCTCTACCACTTGAACCATCGTGCCACTTCTGGCCTTTTTTGAGTAGTTTATTGGAGATAAGAGTCTTGAGAACTTACTGCCCAGGCTGGCTTTGAGCAGTGATCCTCAGATCTCAGCCTCCTAAGTAACTAGGCTTACTGGTGTGAGCCACCAATGCCCAGTCCAAAGCAAGATTTTAGGATGCCCCAGAATTCCACGTGCTTTGGTAAAACTGTTCTCTTCCATACTTAATTCCTAAATCCCTACTTCTCTTCCTAACACTATAGCATTAAGAGACCAAATCCAAAAAGGATTTTATAAATCAAGCTTTTACCCACATTTCCAATCAAAATTAATGTCATCGTGATTTCTCTTGATCACAAATTCATCTGTCATTATTTTAGCTCCTAATGGGTCTGTAAATTTTCTAATCTGAATTGGTTTCTCTTTCCTGTCAATTTGTCAACACCTTTTCATTCTTTCTTTACAACATTTCTCATGTCTTTTTCTTTTATTATTTTATCACCATTTTCTCAAAGGAAAATGTTCACTGAGACACAGCTCATTGAGTTGTGACAGCTTTTCTTCCATATTTTTGTAACATGAGAACCAGAGGAAAGATGGGTGACCTCTTAAGGTTTTATCATTCATTCAGACCACTGTCTTTGCTCCCATCCCTTTTGTTTGTGAAGAGCCTCAAACATTGTTTAAATGGGGATACAGGTGGACCCACTGCAACAATGAGATGTACAAAACGTTATGTCGGAAAATGAACTTTACAACTTTGGCAGGGGGGTGGGTGTTATGGGAAGGGATGGGAAGGGGAAACAAAGGAGGAGTCAACAATGCTTGATAAGAAATGCACTCATTACCTTGCTCATGTAATTGTAACCCCTCTGTACGGCATTTTCACAATAATAAAAAAAAACAAACACGATCATAGCTCTTTCTAAGTACTCTTTTGGAGTCTCATGCTGCAAACTCTCAGTCATATCTTCTAATTCTCATGAGAGTTTAGCAATTGATTTCACTTTTCTTAGTGTCTAAAGTATCTATGTAGACACTCTCTTTACTAACTACATTATATGTCATCTCAAATGATCCACAGCTATACATCTTTAGCTCACACTCTCACATGGCATTACCAGGAAGGACAATATACACAAAATGATGGTAGCAGAAATTCTACTCTCAGATTAGTCTGGCTCACTTATTTTGGGATGCCTCCTGCAATTCTTTTACCTCTCAAGTATTTCCGATCATGCCACTTTTAAAATTTAGAAGTATAACCTCACAAATTTTCATTTTTTAAAAATTCAGATGGGTTGCCATGCTTTGCTTCACTGACAGTCCTCTGAAATCACTTTAACCCTTTTACACCCTCCCCCAAATCTTTCCCTCTATTTCTTGGTAAAACACCAATGCTAAGAAAACATTCTTTTCCAACATATTGCACCTTGGCAGCCAAAATCAGCTGGAGGAAAAATACATGAGCGCTCACTGGCCCAGTTTAAAACCATCATGAAAACCCTCACGTATTTCCTCAGGACTCCTTGCTAACCAACTCCATCTCCCTCTCCCTTTTCCTCAATCACTTTCTTACTCCTTCAGAATGTTATTTCACATCTTCTCTAACCTCAGGGCTTCCACATCCTTCCCATTCTGAGCTGATGATTTCCATCACACAGTACTGAGAAAATAGGAGAAACAAACCACCAACTCCATGCCTCTAAACATATTTATTGCCTATTTACCTTCTATGGTTGAATTTTACATTCATGCACTGGATTCTAGTCTTTCTGATTTCCTCAAGAAAATTACACTGTGAATGTCCCCTTCTTTGCTATAAGCTTAGTTGTTGCATAGTAAATTACCTCCCATTGTAGTACATTAAACAAGCATTTTCACGACCTCTTGTGGACCCTGTGTCTCAAGAGTTGAGGAAGCGATCTGCTAGGAGATTCTTACCCAGAATTCCTCAAGTGCTTACAGTCAGGTCATGATGGGAACTCAAATAGAACTGTTTCTCTCTCCTCATAGACTCCAGCACTCCCTTTTGTGGGAGTACATCTGCATGGCTAGTTTGGGCTTCTTCAGAGCACAGTAGTTTTAAAGGAGTCAGCGTGCTTGTATTACAGTTTAGTGCTATGGAGCAGGAGCATCCAAGCAATAGGAGTAAGCTTCATTTCCTTCCTGCCCTCATCTACAGTTTAGTGCTATGGAGCAGGAGCATCCAAGCAATAGGAGTAAGCTTCATTTCCTTCCTGCCCTCATCTCAGAGCTCTAGAAACTTTACACAGCATTCATTCTGATGATCATTTTGATTACCGGCTAGTCACAAGCCACACAGATTCAAGAGGCGGGGACATAAACCTTATGGCTTCATGAAAGGTGTATCAAGATCCCATTGTAGAACACTATGTGGTGTTGAGAAATACTGTAGTCACTTGAGAGGAAATAAAATGTGTCTCCTAGGCTGATGCATAATTTTCTGGCTATTGTTTTGGAAGTATATCTGTCTGGACACAAATATATTACATAGTACCCATTTTATTTTTGCAAAAAGAAACTCCTTATGATCCTATTCTTCCTGCCTGAACTATGTACTTTCTTTTTCTACATTAAAAAAATATTAATTCCTCAGTATTTGTTCTATCATAATTATTCTCCACTAAAATGTTCTTGACAAAGTCCTCTACTTAGTAAATCTCATACTTACTTCTCATTTTTATTTTAGTTCATGAATTCACAACAGAATACTGTACTGGTATAATTTCACAAGTTATCACAGTCTGGCAATTTTTATTCTCTATTTACTTCTGATCTATTTCTGTTGGAGTGTATTAGGTTCATTCCTCCAGTATCTTCTAGTCTGCATGTACCCCCTTCTAAATTACTTTTGTGATTATCTCTGTTTTCAGCTTAAGCCTCAAATTCTCCATGTACTCTAGTCTTATACATCTCATTTCCTACTCAATAACTTTATTGGGATGTCTAATAAGCATATCACATGTGTGTGTGTGTGTGTGTGTGTGTGTGTGTGTGTGTGTGTGTGTTTGCTTGTCCAGAAGCTTGAACTGAGGGCCTCAGCACAGTACCTGAGCTGCTTTTCTCAAGGCTTGTTCTCTACCTCTTGAGCCATACCTATACTTCCAGCTTTTTGGTAGTTTACTGAGGAAATGAGCATCACATACATTCTTGCCCAGGCTAGCTTCAAACTTTGATCTTCAGATCTCAGCCTCTTAATTATCTAGGATGATAGGCATGAGCCACGGACACTTGCCTCTACATCACATTTAATATAAATTCCAAATAGAATTCTGTCTTTGCTTTTTTTCACCATCACCATCCTCAACCTTAAAAATATTCATTTCCTCATTTCAGAAAAAATGACAGCACCATTTACTCAAGTGCTCTGCTGAAAGTCTAGGAATTTTCCTTGAATGTTCCTCACAATTCTTATCTCAGATATCTAAAGTTCTTTCAATTATATTTCCAATGTGTATTCAGACTGACTAATTCTATTTTCACTGCCATCATCCTACTAAATCAGTATAAAATTATCATTCATTTTTTAGAACTGATAACAAAGGTTATTTATATCTCTTCTTTCACCTTAATAACAAAAGTGGGAGAAGATGAAGGAGGGGTAACACTGCTCAAAAAGAAATGTACTCATTACCTTAACTGCTACCCCTCTGTACATCATCTTTACAATAAAATGTAAAAGAACAAAAAGATATCAGAAAAAAATTTTGACTGTACTCCTTCTAAGGCTTGTCAATACATTTAGAATATAGTGTCTTTGTTACAACCCCTTTGTTTATCCCTACATGAGCTGGACCTTGTCAGCCTTCCTTCTCTCATTTTGTTCTTCCTTCCCTCTTGCTCACTTCCCTCTTGCTCATTGTTGTTGTTGTTTGATTCTGGAAAACTCCTTGTTTCTTCTAGATATTTGTCTTAACTTTTTCCCAAGAAATACCACACAATCTTCTGAATCTTTGAACTCAATGTTTTGAGCACATGTATGAAATTATAGTGTTTTGTAGCTCATCAGCATGCTAGATTTTGGGACTAGCATTTAGGCCATTAGTGAGATTCTGGCATCCCCTTTTTATTATATCACATATCTTGCTACTTCTTCTAGACTTTCTAATCCAAATCTGCTCTTTTTTTTTTTAATTTAATTTAATTTTATTTGTGAACATACTGTACAGAGGAGTTACAGTTACATGGGCAGGATAATGCGTACATTTCTTACCAAGCATTGCAGCCTCCTCCTTTGTTTACCCTTCACATCCCTTCCCAGCCTCCCCCCTCCCCACAATCCCAATCCTTCTCCTTCCCCCCCTTCCCCCTCCTCCCCCCCCCCCCCCGCACCAACGTTGTAAAGCTCCTTTTGGACATGACAACTTGTACTTCTTATTGTTGCAACAGGTCCACCTGTATGCTTAAACAACTGGTTTTTCCCCATCTCCTCCACAAGTTATACTGACATCAAATATAGTGAAAGCAGGGGTTATACTGTGGGGGAGGGACATACAAAGCAACAAAGAGATAATCTTATAAATGTGTTAGAAACACATGCATGAAAGAAAAAAAACATTAAAATACACACCTAAGGGTTCATTTTCCTGACATCACATTATCTGACCTTTTCCGCTTGACTCATACATATACTAGATATTACAAATAAGGGAAACCATGGGACCTACGTTTCTTTGGGCCTGGCTTACTTCACTTAATATAATTTTTTCCAAGTTTTTCCATTTCCTAACAAATGGGGCAATGTCATTCTTTCTGATGGAGGCATAGAATTCCATTGTGTATATATACCACATTTTCTTGATCCATTCATCTACTGAGGGGCATCTGGGTTGGTTCCATATCTTAGCTATGGTAAATAATGCTTCAATATACATAGTTGTGCTGGTAGCTTTAGTGTGGTCTTGTTTGTAAACATTAGGGTAAATGCCCAAAAGTGGGATTACTGGGTCATAGGGGAGCTCTATGTGAAGTCTTTGAGGAACCTCCATACTGCTTTCTAAAGTGGTTGAACAAGTTTATATTCCCACCAACAATGAAGTAAGGTTCCCTTCTGTCCACATCCCCTCCAGCATCTGTTGTTGTTAGAGTTCTTGATTTTTGCCGTTCTAACTGGAGTGAGGTGATATCTCAATGTTGTTTTGATTTGCATTTCTTTTATGGCTAGGGATGCTGAACATTTCTTCATGTGTCTATTGGCCATCCTTCTTTCTTCTTCAGAGAAGTTTCTCTTTAAGTCGTTCGCCCACTTATTTATTGGACAGTTGTTTCTTTGAGGATTTGTTGTTGGGGGGTTTAATTTTTTGAGTTCCAAGTATATTTTAGATATGAGACCCTTGTCCGTTGTATGGCTAGTAAAGATCTTCTCCCAATCCGTGGGCTTTCTATTGATCTTGCTAGCTATGTCATTTGCCCTGCAGAAGCTCTGCAACTTTATGCAATCCCATTTGTCCAACCTTTCTTTGATTTGTTGTGTTTCCGGGTCTCTATTCAGAAAATTTCGGCCTGAGCCAAGGAGACCTAGGGTTTCTCCTATTCCATCCTGTAATGTTTTCAGAGTGTCTGCTTTGACTTCAAGGTCTTTGATCCATTTGGAGTTGATTCTGGTGCAGGGTGATATATAAAGATCTAGCTTAAGTTTTCTACATGTAGTTAACCAATTTTGCCAGCACCATTTACTGAAGAGGTTGTCTTTCTTCCATTCTATTGTTTTAGCTCCCTTATCGAAGATTAGATGGCTATAGGTCTGTAGGTTCATTTCTGGGTTTTCAATTCTATTCCATTGGTCCTGAGGTCTGTTCTTATGCCAATACCAAGCTGTTTTGATTACTATGGCTTTATAGTAGAGTTTGAAATTTGGTATTGATATTCCTCCAGCAGTGTTCTTTCCATTCAGGAGCGTTTTTGCTATTCGGGGTCTTTTATTGTTCCATATGAATTTTTGGATTGCCTCTTCTATTTCCTTGAAGAATGAGGTTGGAATTTGGATACGTATTGCGTTGAATTTGTAGATAGCCTTGGGAAGTATTGCCATTTTCACGATGTTAATCTTTCCAATCCAGGAGCATGGGAGGTTTTGCCATTTTTTAAGTTCTGTGTTGATTTCCTTTTTCAAGATTTTAAAGTTTTCATCATAGAGGTCCTTCACTTCTTTAGTTAAGTTAATTCCTAGGTATTTTATTTTTTGTGGGGCTATTACAAATGGAGTTGCTTTCCTAATTTCAGCCACACTTTTCTCACGGTTGGCATACAGAAAAGCCATTGATTTTTGGGGGTTAATTTTATAACCTGCTACTTTGCCAAAGTTTTGAATCAGCTTGAGTAATTTGGGAGTGGAGTCTATGGGATTCTTTAAATACAAGATCATGTCATCTGCAAAGAGGGAGAGTTTTATTTCTTCTTTCCCTATTTGGATCCCCTTTATGTCTGCATCTTGTCTTATTGCTGTAGCTAGGCATTCTAATACTAGATTGAAGAGGAGTGGAGAGAGTGGGCATCCTTGTCTTGTTCCTGAGTTAAGAGGAAATGGCTTTAGTTTTTCACCATTGAGTATAATGCTGGCTGTAGGTTTGTCATATACAGCCTTTATTGTATTGAGGAATGTTCCATGGATTCCTAATTTTTCCAAAACCTTCATCATAAAGGGGTGTTGGATCTTGTCGAATGCTTTTTCTGCATCTATTGAGATAACCATGTGGTTCTTATTCTTGCTCCTGTTGATGTGATGAATAATATTAATTGATTTGCGTAAATTGAACCAGCTTTGCATCCCTGAAATGAATCCTGTTTGATTGTGGTGTATGATTTTTTGGATGAATTGTTGAAGTTGATTGGCCAAAATTTTGTTGAGAAGTTTTGCCTCAATGTTCATCAAAGAAATGGGTCTATAGTTCTCTTTCTTTGATGAGTCCCTGCCTGGTTTTGGGATGAGGGTTATGATGGCTTCATAGAATGTGTTCGGTAGTGAGCTTTCTCTTTCAATTTCATTGAAGAGTTGGAGGAGTATTGGTGTGAGCTCTGCTTTGAAGGCCTTGTAAAATTCCGCTGTAAAACCATCTGGTCCTGGACTTTTCTTAGCTGGGAGGTCTCTTATTGCTGTTTCTATTTCAATGCTTGATATGGGCCTGTTAAGATAGTTTAACTCATCTTGGTTTAGTTTTGGCATGTCAATATTTGCTAGGAAAAGGTCCATTTCTGTCAAGTTCTCAAACTTATTAGCATAAAGTTTTGAGAAGTATTCCCTTATAATGTTCTGAATCTTGGTTATTTCCGTGGTGATGTTTCCATTCTCATCTCTGAGTTTAGTAATTTGGGTGTGTTCTCTTCTTTTTCTGATAAGATTTGCTAAGGGTCTGTCAATTTTGTTAAGTTTTTCGAAGAACCAACTCTTTGTTTTGTTGATTCTTTCTATAGTTTTTTTGGATTCTAATTCATTTAATTCTGACTTAATTTTGATAATTTCTTTCTGTCTACTGGATTGGGGTTTATCTTGCTGCTCTTTTTCAAGGAGGTTTAGATGTGTCATTAAATTGCTAGTTTCAGATCTCTCCAATTTGTTGATGTAGGAGCTCAGAGCTATAAACTTGTCTCTGAGTACTGCATTTGCTGTGTCCCAGAGGAGCTGGTAATTTGTGTGTTCATTTTTGTTGAATAGCATGAACATTTGAATTTCCTTTCTAATCTCTTCCATGACCCACTCTTGATTCAGCAGTGTGTTGTTCAGCCTCCATGTGATACCGGACTTTCTTTGGTGGCTTTTGGTGTTGAGTTCTAATTTTATTCCCTGTGGTCAGAGAGAATGCAAGGTATAACTTCAATGTTTCTGAATTTAGACAAGTTTGCTTTGTGGCCTAAAATGTGGTCTATTTTAGAAAACGTTCCATGTGCTGGTGAGAAAAACGTGTATTCTGATGCTGCTGGGTGAAACGTTCGGTAGATGTCTGTTAAGTCTAGTTGATCTATGCAGCTGTTTAGATCTGCGGTTTCTCTGTTGAGTTTTTGCCGAGTTGATCTATCTAGTGGGGAGAGCGGTGTGTTAAAATCCCCAACAATTAATGTCTTTGGATCTATATGGGATTTGAGGGAAAGTAGTGTTTCTTTGATAAATTTGGGTGCTCCATTGTTTGGCGAATAGATATTTAGAATTGTAATATCCTCCTGAAGGAGAGATCCTTTAATTAGTATGTAGCGACCTTCTTTATCTCTTCTGGCGAATTTTAATTTGAAGTCTATTTTATCTGATATTAGGATTGCAACTCCCGCCTGTTTATGCGGTCCGTTTGCTTGGTAGATTTTGTTCGAGCCTTTAACATTGAAAATGTGTTTGTTTTTACGGGCAAGATGTGACTCCTGCAGGCAGTAGATAGAAGGGTCTTGTTTTTTAATCCAACTAGACAGTCTATGTCGCTTAATTGGAGAGTTCAGTCCGTTAAGGTTAAGAGATAGGACTGAGAGGTATTTGGGAGTTCCTGCCATGTTATCCACCTTCTTGGGGACTGCAAAAACTGGGTTCTTCCTATGGTTCTTGGATTCTCAGTTTGGGTGCAGTTTCTTGGCCTTTGTTGCGGTCTTGTTGGTTTTCTATGTGTAGGACATCTTTAAGAATCTTTTGTAGGGCTGGTTTGGTGGAGATGTATTGTTTCAATTTTTCTTTGCTATGGAAGGTTTTTATTTGGCCTTCAGTTATGAAGGAGAGTTTAGCTGGGTACAGTATTCTTGGTTGATAGTTGTTTGTTTTTAGGGCATGGCATACATCATTCCAGGCTCTTCTTGCTTTGATTGTCTCTGCTGAGAAATCTGAGGTGATTCTAATTGGTTTCCCTTTATAGGTGATTAACCTTTTCTCCTTGACAGCTTTAAGGATCTTTTCCTTGGTCTGAGTTGATCCTGTGTGGATTATAATGTGATGGTGGGATGTCCTATTCTGGTCTGGTCTATTTGGGGTTCTAAAAGCTTCTTGTATCTGAATAGGCCTATCTTTTTGTATGTTTGGGAATTCTCTGCTCGGATCCTGTTAAACAAATTTCCTAGACCATTAACTTCTGTTTCTAGGTGCTCCTCTACACCCATTATCCTTAGGTTAGGCCTTCTGATGGTGTCTTCCAGGTGTTGGATAGATCTATCATACTTCTTGGACTTGTCTTGGATGGTTGTATGTTCTTTCTCTATAATATCTAGGCTGTCTTCAATCCCTGAGATTCGATCTTCTGCATGGTCTAACCTGCTCTCAAGACTCTCTACTTTGTTTTTTATCTCTTTTCCTTCTAATTGGTCAGCTTTGATGGCTTCAAGTTCTTTGTTGAAGCTCTGTTTTAGGTCTTGTATGAATTTCTTTACTTCCTTAATTTGGTGTTCAGTGTTTGTTCTCAAATCACTTAGTTGATTGGTTATGGTTTCTTTGGACTCCCATTCCTTCTGTTGGGTTCCATTCAGCATTCCCTTTGTGGTCTCCCTGACTTCCTTCAGCTCTTTGTTAATGGATTCCATGAATGCCTTTAGTGATCTTTGTGTGTTCTCTACCTGGTCTCTCAATTCCTGAATTACTCTTTGATTAGCTTCCTCCCGTTTGTGGGTTCCTGCAGTTCTCTTTCCTCCCGTTTCTGGGATTCCTGCAGTTCTCTTTGAGTGTTCTCAGCCTGCTCACGTCATTCCTCCCTTTCTCTTTGAGTATTCTCAAGTTGTTCACGCAAATCCTGTATCAGTTTTTGAGTAGCTTCCTCACGCTTATGATATTCCTGTATAAACTTTTGGGATGCCTCCTCTCTCTCCCTATCACGCTCATACAGAGTCCTTTGTAGGTTGTCAAACTTCTCATTTATCATGTTTGCCACCAGTGTTTGTAGAGCTATTTGGGAACTCTCCTCTGGATTGTTCATTATCTGATCTGACCCCTGATTATCAAGATTGGGAATTGAGATACCCGGATTTGCCATTTTTCTTGTGTTTTTTCGGCTTACTCTGCCCATTTGAGATTAAAATAGCACCAGTTTTGTGCTAGAACACTATCTTAAGGCAACCATCAACCAACGTTTGCATTTATACAGTCAATAGTCTACAGATACAATCTAGTTCAACAGATACATCTATTCAACATCAAACAACTATATGTTAATGGGCTTCGAACCGCAGAGAAGAATTTGGAAAACCAGAAATTTTTAGGGTTAGGGAGAGATGTGGGTAAAAATTAGGAATAGATTGGTGTGGGGAGGCACAGGGAGAGTTAACTATGTCCTAATCTCAATGCAGGAAATAGGTTGGGTAGGATGCAAGTAGAGAGGGAGAGAAAAAGAAGAAAGGGAAAGGGAAATGAAAAGAGACCAGAAAAAAATATTAGAAACGTATAAATTAATATAGTTATGGAGATTGAAAGACCATCTATTTAGAGAGGAATGTGAATATAATGAGAAAATAGGAGGGAGATAGAGGAGATGTGAAAAACTTAAAAAATGTTTAAAATATTATATAGGTATAAAGAGGTAGTACTGCTATTAAGGAATTTAAGTCTCAGAGGTTTTGGATTGAGTAATAAATTTGTGGATTAGGTGTGTACACAATGGGGGATAGGGTCTACTAGTTAACTATGGGTTTATCTGAGGATGTGCAGGACAAGAGTTAAGTCACATACAGAAGAACAAAAGAAAGGAAAAGGTGAAAAGGATAAGAAAGGGAGAAAAAAAAAGATCAGAAGTTCAGTAGAGCTAGACAAAAAACAAAAAGATAATTAAGAAAGAAAGAAAAAGAGAGAGAAGACAAGAAAAGAAAGGAAAACGTACCTTCACGTATTCCTAAAATAAAAATTATAAGAGGGAAAAAAAAGTTACTGGAAAACAATTATTTTTTCAAAAAAGGCAAAAATTAAAGATTAATAAAAGTTTTAGAAAAGGAAAAAATTTTTTTTATATATATAAGGTACCAAAAAAAAAAAAAAAAAAAAAAAAAGGAAAAAGAAAAGAAGAAAAAAAAAGTTCTTTGATTTTTTTTTTTTATTTTTTTGGGAGGGGTGATAAGAATCCTGTATCTCCCTTTTGTCTGTAACCAGCCTCTTGTTGGAGTCTCTGGTCAGCTTGAGGTCCCGTGGCTTGATTGGTTTCTTAAGTCAGTTTGTTCGAACAGGCAGAAAAATGCTGCTTTACCTAAGATTTTGAGATCCCCTTCCCAGGTTAGTTTAATGGGAGGGTGATCTGCTTTGAGAATCACAAAAGAGGGGTGATGAGGCTAGGTTCTGGTAGAGTTGAGGCCTTTCAACAAACAGTAGCTTTTCCCTGGGGCTATTTTGTGAAAAATTCACAGAGCCCAGCCTGGAGCCATTCTCAGGGTTTCTGTTTTTCAATTGATTGTGGTGGCTGCTAGAGGGAGGGGCAGCCTCTGGCTCTGGTTATCCAGTGAGGAAAGCCACTCCAATGGCTGGCGCCTGAGCTGGGTGACTTTTCCCTGGATGGAGCTGAGTCTGGCAGGTCACTTCGCCGTTAAGTTCTTGTGACCTGTTAAATGACTCGTTTTATTCCAAGGCCTGAGTTGGAGCTAGCAGCTCCTCCGAGCTTTGTCGGTATCCAAGATGGAGATCACCGGTGCTGGGGGGGGAGGGGTGGCCTTCCCTCCTCTGCTCCCTGAGAAGGATTGAGGACGTCGGGCTTCTACTCACGCCGAGTCTTGGATCCTGGGTCGTCTCTGGTCTGCAAACTGCAGGATGAAGATTTCTGCTCCTTGTCGGTTCTTGCTGGTGTTGAGTAGAATCCTCTCGCCTGCTGCGTCTGGCTCCTTCGTCCCGGACTCTCTGTGTGAGCGCTCAGGTATGGCCATGGCTGCGGTCGCCGCTGCGACCCTGCCGCCGCCGCGGCGGCTGCTGGCAGGTGCTCAGATGTGTCTCCTTGTCTTGGCTTCCCCTCTCTTGTCTAACTCTCTGTCCTGTGATGGCACACTTGGTGTGATTCTCTGGCTTAGGACTGTTCACTGGAACTCTAAAACTACTTTCTAAGCGAGAGCTTGTTCAGATTCCAGCTTCTCCTCCACCATCTTCCCGGAACTCCAAATCTGTTCTTGAAGACAGGAAAGAGCCATCAATATAGGAAATAAGTCTAAATTATTTTTTGACGTTCATTAACAATAAAGCATTCACCTAGTTTAGCAGACAGCATTTTCTTCTTTGCAGTAGCATAATGCAAAATACTTAGTTTGTCATCATTTAAAAACACTTTTATCATCATTGTGAAAGCCTCAAATTTTGCAAAATGTTTTTGCATATAATTAATCTTTCATATTTACATACTTACATATTTTAAATATCACTCTAAATATCTGCTTTGATATATTGCTGCATGTTTCATATATACATATAGATGTATATGTATCTGCATGTTTCTTATGTTAGTTACATATGTAAAGTGATGAGTACAGTTCTTGTCCAACATTGTTACCTCCTCCCTTGTTTTTCTCTCACTTTCCCTCCCCACAACTCCCCCCTTCCAAGTTGTAAAGTTCATTTCTAACATAATGTCTTGTGAGTTTCAATGTTGCATTGGTTCACCCTTTGTCCTTTGTCTCACCATTTTGTTATTATCCTTCCCTTCCCCAAATCAGATAAACATATACACAAGGCACAAGGTAGTAAAATCAAACACAGTGACAACAAGGGGAAATTAAAGTGGGGGAAAATGAAACAAAGAAGAAATAACTTCACATATTAAAAACAATAGCAACAAAGAAAAACCTCTCGCTGCCAGACGCTGGTGGCTCAGGCCTGTAATCCTATCTACTCAGGTGGCTAAGAACTGAGGATTGAGGTTCAAAGCCAGCCCAGGCAGGAAAGACCGTGAGACTCTTATCTCCACTAAACCACCAGAAAACTGAAAGTGGCGCTGTGGCTCAAGTGGTAGAGCACTAGCTTTGAGCTGAGGAGCTGAGGGACAGCGCCCAGGCCCAGAGTTCAAGCCCCACAACCGAAGAAAAGAAGAAAGAAAAACCTCTTAGTTCAATATCTTGGAGTTCATTTCAATTAGCATCATCTTATATAGTCATATGTATATAGCTATTGAGCTATTGTAATCCTCTGCTAGGACTATCTCAGATATTCACTAATATACGACAAATGAGAGAAAACACGGAGCCAATGTTTCTTTGGCTCTTGCTTATTTTACTTAATATGATTTTTTCCCCCAAGTCTCCCATTTCCTTATGAATGGGGTGATGCTATTCTTTCTGATGGAATCATCGAATTCCATTCAATGATGAAAATTTAAAATATTCCATATTATGGCCTAGGATCTGTTTGTTTCAATTAATAAATTGGTGAAAACAGAATAGAGAAAGAGTATTGTGCTCATGTTTATATGGTATTTTCTAGCATTTTTATTCCTTTTTAAGGAACTCTTAAAACTACTCCTCTTTGGGTAACTATTAGGAAAAAAATAGATGAAATTTGTGTAATTTTTAAGACCTGACAAAGGCAGGTTTCTAAATCAGGTAACTTACATAACTATATGAAATCAAGGAAATATAACAAATATAATATGAACATGTGACATTCAAAGTATTATATAACTGCTCACTAATATTCGCAATCTATCATAGTTTAAGAAATAGTCTTGGTAATGTCTAGCTAACATAACATGTGGCTGCCATGTTTTCTGACCGATATGGTACTCTTCTTCTCATTTCCTTTTTGGTTTTCCTCTTTTCTATTTTTAATATTTTATTTTTAATATATTTTTTAATTGTAAAGATACTGTACACAGGGGTTACAGTTACATGAGTAAGGTAATGAGTAATTTCCTATGGAGCATTGTTACCCCCTCTTCTGTTTTTCCTCTACTACCCCTTCCATTGTTACCCCCTCTTCTGTTTTTCCTCTACTACCCCTTCCCTCTCCACCTACCCAACTCCTCCTTCTCCCTCTCCTTCTCCCCCTCCCAGTTGTAAAGTTCATTTTCAACATAGTGTCTTGTAATCTCATTGTTACAATGGGTCAACCTGTATCCTTATTTCAGCTTTTTTTTTTTTTTTTTTTTTTAGTCAGTACTGGGACATGAGCTCTGGGCCTGGGCAGTGTCCCTTAGCTCTTCAGCTCAAGGCTAGCGCTTCACTGCTTGAGCCATAACACGTGCTGAGGAATTGAACCCAGGGCCTCATGCATGCAAGGCAAGTACTCTACCACTGAGCCACCTCCCAAGCCCCCTTATTTCAACTTTTTGTTGTTTCTCTTCCCTCCCCAAATTAGAAAAATGTAGGGCTGGGAAGGTGGCTCAGTGGTAGAGTGCTTGCTTTTCATGCATGAATCCCTTGGTTCAATTCCTCAGCACCACATAAGCAGAAAAAGTTGAAAATGGCTCTGTGGCTCAAGTGGTAGAACACTAGCCTTGAGCTAAAGAGCTGAGGGACAGCGCCCAGGTCCAGAGTTCAGGACCCACGACCCACAACAAAAAAAAAAAAAAAAAAGAAAAATGTATATACAAGATGCAGGACACTGGAATCAATTTTTTTTTGTGTGTGATATTGAGGATTGAATTCAGGGACTTTCTGGATACGTTTTATATTGTTTGAGCCATGCCCCTGATCCTTTTACTTTTGAGACAAGATATCTCACTAACTTTGCTTCTTATGGTTTATTTATTTATTGTCAAGGTGATGTACAGTGGGGTTACAGTTTGTATTTCTTACCTTTACCCCCAAAGTAGTTGGGGACTCAGTTGTGCACCACCATGTCCATTCCTTTTCTACCTCTATCTCTATTCAATATAGTAATGAATTTATGATCCACCCATTTTCTATCCAGTGAATTATGAATGGCTGTCAGCTGATATAGTTTCCTGTTGTTTTCTAAACTATTAATCTAAAGCCACATTTACCTTAGCATGACCATTTACTTATAGAACTTTGGATTGTTCCTTCCACATAGGCAGATGTAATATTTAAAGTTAAGCAGTCATTTTGTGGTTATGAAGGCCTTAACCAGTGGCTGAGATTGGAAGAGCACACTGTTAATCTTCAGATTCTGGTAATAAACTAACCACAAGTCTCTATCGGTTTAAGCAACCATTAGTTGAAATTTCTCTTACTTTGAGAACATACTCCCAACAGATTCTTCCCTGGAGTGGATGGTGTAATGTGAGGAGTGGGGTGAGAAGAATCTGTTGAAAGTTATTCTAATCCTCTAGGTACTTCAGCTATGATTTGCAAATTAAACCAAGGTAATGACTGATTGTCCAAACTAAGGTTTTAAGAATGAAAGTCATTTCTAGGGCTTCATTTTGCTTCCTAAAACATAGCGCAGTGTGCTCTTGTGTTTTCATCCTATCATTGCTCTTTTCTTTATTTTTCAAGCTACCCATAATAGGTGTCATGATAGGGAGATGATGATAGAGATAGTCCGGCTCTGAGGGAACTTTACAGTTTGAAAGAAGAATCAAAGAATGAACATATAAACGATATGATATGACATATATGAGATATATATCATACATAAATATATATGCATATACAAATATATGTGCACATATATTTGTATTTATATGTATATATATAAATGTATATATATAAATATATAATACATACATATATACTTAAACAAAGAAATACTAGTAAAAGAATGAGCCATGTATTACTAAACCTAGGCTAGGAGAGAAGGCTTATAATGAATGTAATATGTAATATTAAATTATATATAATTGTATAATAATGGAAATAATCTTGTGAACAACCAATTCTTTTTTGTACAAAACTTAAACTGAGTTCATGCCCTTTCCAGTTAAACTATATTTTTCTCAGTGCTGAGGTTTGACTCAGGGCTTTGTTCCTTCTAGGCAGATATTTCCCCATCTAAGCCACACCTCAAGCTACTTTTTTTTCTTTCCCTTCTGCTTATTTTTGAGATAGCCTCTTGTTTTTTTTCCCCCAGGTATAGCTTGGACTATGGTTGTTCTATTTTGTTCTTTCTTCTGCATCTAAGATGACATCAAGCACTACTACATCAAGCACTTTTTTTCTGTTAAGATGGGGTTTGGCTTGAACTATAATCCTCCCAATCCCTGCTCTTTGAGTAGGTAGTATTATAGATATGAGACACCAGTGCACAGTCTGTTCTGTTTTTTATTCCTGACTCGCACTATAATCCTGGTTGAAAGTCGTCATCTATAGCCATGCCGTACTCTGAATGCTGGATTAGGTCCCACTTTCCTCTGCCGTGTTATTTGTTCTATTATATTTAAATTCACTCTCATAGAAAGTCCCAGGGTATGAACAAAGTGCCCACAAACTCTAGTATGGCTTCTAGTATAATTTGAATAGCATACTCATTCCCACAAGAAGCCTCTTAAATCAAGTTCTACTGTCTACATTTCTGTCAGCCTTTTAGTCTTCTGAACTCCCTCCAGAATTTCACGTTAAACTTGACTTACAGCCTTATATGGTTTCTCACATGTACTCCAAACTTCTCCAAATTCTTCCTATGACCAATTTCGAAGGATGAAGTGCCACATAGTCAGGTCTAGTCACAGCAATGACACATTGTTTTGGTACTGGTTTTGTGTATGAATTACACTTTTACTTTTGCCTTGATAAAATACTTGGGAAGTCAATTTAAAGGAGTATTTAGCATCACAACCTCAGGAATTCAGTCCATGGTCAGTGGCTTCCATATACCTGAGTCAGAACATTGTGGAGGCAGAGAATGATAACACGTTTGTGGAATATAGCCATTTTTTACCTGGTTATTTGGATTTTCTTTGTAATAAAAGTATTGAGTAAATTTCTACTTGTGTAAGTTGGGAAGTTTTTGGTCCTTGACTTTCATTTATTTTATACTTTCAGTTGTCATGGATTTTCAATTTAATCTGGTCCAAACAATTAAACTTTATGCATTTTATCATTTTAAAATAAGCATTTAAAAGTTATTTTTTCTGTCTTGCGGTTGATTTCACTTAACATCATCTTATATGGTCATATGTACATAGCTTTTGACCTTTTCTGCTTGTCTTACACATGTACTAGTTATTGCAAATAAGGGAAACCATGGGACCTATGTTTCTTTGGGCCTGGCTTACTTCACTTAATATAATTTTTTCCAAGTCTTTCCATTTCCTAACAAGTGGGGTAATGCCATTCTTTCTGATTGAGGCATAAAAATTCCATTATATATAATACATATATAATATATTATATATATATATATCACATTTTCTTGATCCATTAATCTACTGAGGGGCATCTGGGTTGGTTCCATATCTTAGCTATGGTGACTAATGCTGCAATAAACATAGTTGTACTGGTAGCTTTGGTATGACCTTGTTTGTGATCATTTGGGGAAATGCCCAAAAGTGGGATTGCTAAATCATAGGGGATCTCTATGTGGAGTCTTTTGAGGAACCTCCATACTACTTTCCAAAGTGGCTGAACAAGTTTACATTCCCACCAACAATGCAGTAGGGTTCCCTTCTGTCCACATCCCCTCCAGCATCTGTTGTTACTAGCTTTCTTTATTATAGCCATTCTAACTGGGGTGAGGTGGTATCTCAATGTTGTTTTGATTTGCATTTCTTTTATGGCTAGAGAGGTTGAGCATTCTTCATGTGTTTATTGGCCATTTATTTCCTCTTCAGAGAAGTCTCTCTTTAAGTCTTTAGCCCACTTATTACTTTCTTGCTATTGCTTTTAATGTACTTATGATGCACTATGTGATTCTTTTGTTTCTTTTGTATGTTCTTCCTCCTGTTTTCATTGTATTTGATTCCAATGTCTTGCATCTTGTATATACATTTTTATAATTTGTGGTAGGGAAGGGATATAACAAAATACTTAAATAAGGATATAGGTTGACCCATTGTAACAATGAGATGTACAAGACACTGTTTAAAACCAATTTTGCAATTTCGGTGGGGGGAGGGAGAGTTGGGGAGTGGTGAGGGAAGGGATAGGGAAAAACAAAGGAGGAGGTTACAATGCTCAATAGGAAATGTACTCATTACCTTACTCATGTAACTGTAACCCCTCTGTACAGTATTTTTACAATAAAAATATATATGAGAAAAAGAAAGATGATGCTAAGCAAAATGAACTTCAAGACATGGATATAAGAGGTTTTTCTTTGTTGTTGTTTTTAATGTACTATGTGATTTTTTTTGTTTCTTTTTTTAAAAATAAATTTTTTATTGTGAAAATACTGTTCAGAGGGGTTACAATTACATGAGCAAGGTAATGAGTACATTTCTTATCCAGCATTGTTGCCTCCTCCTTTGAGTTTCCCCTACCATCCCTTCCTTCCTATCTCCACAGCTACCCACAGCCCCACCTCCGCCTAAACTGCAAAGTTCGTTTTTGGACATAGCATCTTGTACATCTTATTGTTGCAATGGGTCCATCTGTATCCCTATTTAAGCAATTTGTTTTATTCCCTTCCCCTCCCCAAATTATACCAACATCAAATACAGTGAAAACAGGGGTTATACCGTGGGGGAGGGACATACAAAGCAACAAAAAAATCATGTAGTACCTTATAATTACGTTAGAAACAAGAGCAAGGAAGAAAAATCCAGTTGTTCCTTATCTTTTTGTTTCTTTTGTATCCTCTTCCCCTTTTGGTATATCCCCTGTTGTCACTGTGTTTGATACTGGTACCCTGGTATTGTATATACCTTTATGTGAATTAGGAAAGGGGAACAACAGAGTGGTGAGAAAAGGAACAAGGGGGGAACCAATGCAACAGCGATATGCACAAGACAATATGTTGGGAATTATCTGTACCACTTTGGGGTGGGGCTGGGTGGAGGGACAGTAGGAGAAAAATGAGGGAAGGGGTAACAAGTTTAACAAGAAATATGCTGATTATCTTACTTACGTAACTGTAACCCCTGTGTGCCTTAACAATAGTTTTTCTAAATATACTTTGAAAAACATGAATGTGTTTGTACACAAAAAAGTTATTTTTTCATTCAGACACATTAATGGTTTCTTTCCAATATTTAAATATTAACCAATTTCCTATTTATTTTTGAATAAAATATGAAATGAAATACAATCATATTTTCAATGTTCTCAAAAACATTAATTTTTAAAATCATCATTCCAAATTGATTGACAGAATTAGTTAATATATTTGTTTTATTTGTTTAAATTTTAATCTATCACATAAGATTTTTTACATTAAAATTTTATTCACTACTCTCAATCATATATATTTCAAGATAAGTGGCATAATACCTTTCCAATTTTCTCATCCAAAAAAACTAACCTTTTCTCCATCATGCTGTCAGTTTGCCTGTTTCTCTGTCTCTGTCTCTGTGTGTCTCTATCTCTTTCTCTTCCCCTCTCTCTTTGTGTCCTATTAATGAATGGTAGGTCTATTTTGGTGATAATTAACTCTTAGGACGTATTTCTTCATTCATTACTTTTTAGTAATTAACATACAATTTCTTCCTTTGCTTTTCATAGGATTAGTTCATTTTTCTTTTTCGTAGGAACAGTAGTAGGGTTTGAATTCCAACCTCATCATCTAAGCAGGCACTCTGCCACCTATGCCAATCCTTAGCAGCTTCCTCCTCCTCTTCCTCCTTCTCCCCACTCCCCCTTCCCTTTTTGCTATCTTTCAAATAATTTCCTATGCTTTTGACCAAGCCATCCTGGACTACAATCATCCCATTTACCTTCTCAAGTTGGGAATTCGTTTCCAAGGCTGGCCTCAATCCACAGTCATCTTGATCTCAACCTTCTGAGTTGCTGGGATTTCAGGCATGATTCAGACTATCCAGCTATTTCATTATTCTTTAGCAACAGCTTTGTTAACATGTACTTGATTTACAAAAATGTGCTTGCTTTATGTATAATTTGATGATTTGGGACATATGTATAAACTTGTAATACAATCATCACAACCAAGTTGTATAACATATTCATCAATTCCGAGTTTATTTGTGACCTTGTGTATGTGTCTTTATGTTCTTGTGTGCATACTTTGTCATGATGGAAATACTTAACATGAAATATACTCTGTTTAGTTTACCAGGTGTCATCTTCTATCACTACAGGAATGAGTAGGAGACATGTATGGCTTACAGTACTTAGACAAAAATCTTTTCTCATAGAGGGTACATAAATATTCCAACATAAATCACATCTTTTTATTGCACCTTTTGAACTCTAATTCTTTTAGGGGTAAAACGCAAAACTATTGTAATTCAATTATACATTGGCATAATTTCTTTCCTATGTAGTAGCTGATAATATCCAGGAAACACACCATGGCCTCTGTAGCATGTGCACTTGGTACAATGCACCATCAATATGTGGTTCAAAAATCATCCATCTCCCTTTGCTTCTTAAATCTCATGTTTTACTGCATTCAGTACTCCATACTTTTCCTTTATGCTCCACTCATGAGAAAGAAAAGTGTTAGTAATCAAAAGGGAGAAAGATTGAGAAGGCCTTTGGAGTGGGAAGAATTTCTGATATGAAAAATACATTGACAGGAGAAATGGGTGAGAAATTGAAGGATGAGATGAGACACCATGCTGAAAGCTCCTCTAAATTATTCTTCAATGTTGGTTTTTATGACATTCAGTTAATTGTATCTGACATCCAAACTGATGGAAATTGCATGGACTACATGGTTGATATGAATACACTTCATTGTAGATACCAGTTATTATAAACAATGAATAGTCAATAACTATAGAATAATTGGATTAGTATAAAATGTGCATAGTAATATAAACGAGTAAAGCATATAACCATACTTATTTGGATTTATGTCAGGCATCTATCAATTTGTTTTATCTCATTAGATAAATTATGGAATAATATTGATCCAATGTTATGTGTGTGCTATGTGTGTGCTATAACATTGCTGATGACTTGAATACTAACAGAACCATAAACAAGTTAGATGCCATTAATTAGAGAAAGTTAAAGATCATGCTTATATTTTAAGAAATTTGGGCTTAAAAGATTTCTCCAATTTGCCATACCTTTTTCCCTACCATACATACGAATGCAGACTGACCTATATTTGAAGTTGTGTCCTGCCATTGGAGGGCAGCTGATACTTTTGTAAAAGCAGCCATTTCATTTTAAGCTGGCCACTAGTTTGAGCCATCTGCTGTGCAGGTTTCCCAGTGGTCTACAGCTATGACAGAGTGTTTGAAGTTATGCTTCAGAGTATCTCTAAAAACATTTTGTTTCTAATCTTTCTGTTTGTAGGTGTCCTACTTCACTCATCATCCATAAACTGCTTGATATCCTGTGCACATCTGTGCTCCCCGCAGATCCACTCCATAGATCAACAAATCAGCCCATGTTTATTGACTTCCAATTATGTGCAAGAAGTGGAGAGGTGGCTGGATTTTGTCAAGTTGCATTGCAGGTTGACTGACTTTATTCCACTATCTCCTGGTTTCTAATTCTACTTTGCTGAAATGCTGAGCAGAGAGATGAGATGTTAATAAACCCTTTGAGATAGAATGCTCCATCTAATATATATATATGAAAAAGAAAGAAGAAGAAAATGTAAAATTACTTATTCTGGAACAAAACATAAATTTATTGACCAAGTGATCAAAATTACTATGGTAAAAAAGAAAACCATAGTTTTTTTTTAAATATAAAAACATCCAAGAAACTTCAGGATACTTTCTCTGAGTTTACAACTGGGCATAAGTTCAGCACTGATATTTTGTGATAGGAACTATAATAAAACATCTTAGTCTACTTTCATAGAATGTTTCTCCAGATTATGTAAACTAGAAAGTTATAATCTAATTCATGATAAGAAGCAAAGGCACATCATGATTGTGATTTGTAAAACTAAGATAAATAACAAATGTAGTCAATAGCCTTTTTTTTTTCTTTTTTCTTTTGGTCCTGAGACTTGAATGCAAGGCCTGGTCTCAGTCCTTAAGCTGTGTTTTTGACTGGTAGATCCACTTCTGGTTTTCTAGTGGATATTTGAAAATAATATCTTATGGATTTTTGTGCCCGGACTGTGCCACGACCCTCACATCTCAGCCTCTTACATGGCTAGGATTACAGGTATGAGCCAACAGAGCTTGGTAAAATATGTTTACTTAAAGTCTTAAGTGGAGCCGGGCACTGGTGACTCACGCCTGTAATCCTAGCTTCTCAGGAGGCTGAGATCTGAGGATCACGGTTCAAAGACAGCCCTGGCAGGAAAGTCCGCAAGACTCTTATCTCCAATAAAGCACTAGAAAACCGAAAGTGATGTTGTGGCTCAAGTGGTAGAGTGCTTGCCTTGAGCTGAAGAGCTGAGGGACAGTGCCCAGGCCCAGAGTTCAAGCCCCACGACCGACCAAAAAGTGGGATAACTATCTAAGGCCTTAGAGATGGACAGGTGCTTAATGATATTTTATTTTGTGAGTAAACCTATTAAATGGGGATATTCCATTACATTATTCAGTTACTTTGAAGGATAATCTTAATAGGTTTTTCAAACTTAAAAGTTAGATATGATCTCTATTTTCATTATTTTTAGTTTTTTTGAGTTATCATAGAAATGAAAGATTCATAAATAAAGCATTTCATATAACCAAAGAGATTTTAAGAGACTATATAATTGGGGTTGGAAATGTGCCTCAGTAGTAGAGTGCTTGCCCTACATTCATGAATCCCTGGGTTTGATTCTTCATTACCATATAAAAAGAAAAAGCCGGAAATGGCACTGTGGCTCAAGTGGTGGAATTCTATCCTTGAGCAAAAGAAGATCAGGGACAATATCCAGGTGCTGAGTTCAAGCCCATGAGCTGTCAAAAAATAAAAATTAAAAACAGAATATACAAAATATTTATTATGAAGTAACTGAATTTTAAAATGAGCATTAGATAATGCTTAAAGTTGTTGGAGACAATAGGATGAATGAAAGAGAAGCCAGGAACACCATGTGAATTTGGGAAGATTATTGACCCAGATTGCCTCAGTATCTTAAGAGTATAATCATAGCCTCTGTCTTGTGGAACTATATGAGTATTCAGGTAGTTAAACCATGGAAACCAGTCATGGGTAACACTGTTGAGCACATGGGCAAGAGTCCAAGTATGTTAGCTATTATCAATATCATTGCCATTACCAGTATCAATGTCACTAGGCAGGACCTTGTAGAATAAGCATCTTCTTTTTGGATTAATTTAAGCAATGGGAAAAATGACAGAGGAATTTGAAATGGCATTTAAAATTCTATATTCTGAGTTTATTAAAGGATAGCTTTTTAAAAAAAGCCCAAAATGTCAGCATCAATACTAATAAAGCTGGGTTAGATGTCATTGATTAAATCGGAAACCAAAAATCAAGATTTCTCATCTTTCCATACCTGACTAAATTTTCTTACCTCAAGCTACACGTGTCTATCTTTCCCTGAGGATCTCTCATAGGAACACTGGAAAATATTGATGGTCAAAAGCATGTACTCAGGAGAGGTGTTTCTTTTCTTTATTTCTTCTGTATGAGTCTCCGCTGAAAGGTTCCTTTCTTCCTTCTTAGAGAAAGAGTGCAAGAGAGAACATGGGGGAAGGGGCTGGTTAATACTGGACTCTCCTGGGCAAGAGAAGGGGTTCAATACCCTCCAGTAAGAATGTGAGGTATGAGGGAACAAAGCCTATTTTTTATCTTCTGCATCATTAAGTAGAAGTTAAATTTCTTGCACTTACAAGTTTACTATCTGGAAAATGGAGCTTTGATGGAGCACACTTCAGCGATCATTTGGAGACTAAAGAGATGACTGTGTTGGACATGTGCCAAGGGCCTTACATAAAAGGGGCCATTATGTTCAGGTATCATGGACTAGATTATGGGCCTTGTAGAGTGTTAAAAATTTTAATAGTCAGTATGTTTTTCTTCGGCAACATTTCTTTCATTTTCCATTTTAATCCAAGAGAAGTCCCTTCCAAATTCTCTTTGTTTATTAGAAGCTTGTTTTCTCTAAAAAAAATCTGAGATGACATCTATGATTTGGAAAATATAGTCTTTAAGACTTTCTTGACGTTCATACCAAAATAGCAACACAGAAAAAAAAAAAAAAAACCTAAGGAGGGATGTTTAGAAAGCTAGGATGGTGATTGCAAAAAAAGGGAGGAAGTGAAATGTTTTCACTGCTTTTGTTAAAAAGTTTGTGCTTGTCGTTCCGTCCTATGCTACATCTTATTTTTGAAATGCATTCAAAGTTGTTGCCAGTGTGATCTCTCAGATGGTGTGGCTGCCAATTCTCTCCCCAGCACTCTGCCACTTGGCTTATATCCAATGGTGGCATGTGTAGCTTTCTCTTCCCTCCTTTCTTTTCTAAATTGAGAGGAAAACTGTCCCATCCGGCATTAGCATGCAAGCTATATAATTGGAATTAAAATTCAAGACATAAATGTCTTTAATTCAGAGGGCTAGCTGCAGGCACCGTTCCTCATGTTTCCACTTTAAAGAAAGTGATTTTATATTTAAAAATGCTCGTCTCAAAGTTTATCAAAGGATATAGTCAGCACCTGAGATGAGTAATTTTTTAAAAACTCAATTTTGGGCTTATTATTTTATTTTCTAATAGGTGTCTTAAAACTGAGACACAGTTGCCACTCTTTCTGATTTCTAGTTTGTCCAGTTCATTTCCTTTTTAAAATCTATTATCTGCTTACAACATGCATATTATTTACCTGGAGGCTTTTAGAACAGTTGTTAAATTCCAGGTTACAAAAATTAAGGAAGGACCTGTAAATTTGTGTACCATGGATTACATCAATTTAAATCTTTCCTCCGTAAGAAGAATCTCCATTACTTATATTAGGAGGTAACTGTGTTTTTCTTTTCTCCTAATCTTGTCATTTATTCTTTTATATGAGTTGGTGATCCATCAATAGATATTTATTATACATCATTGATCCTTGATGAATCTTGGAGAGAGTTGGCAGATGTCCTGGTGTTACAGATGTCTTTTCAGGTGGCTTCACTATGCTCACTACCTAGAAAACTTGCAATGACACAATAGCTTACTACAAGAAAGGTGGTAGGATGTATAAACCTCAGGGGGTGGGCAAGCCCTGTATCACAATAGGAATGCATTTCCTCTGGTTTTACAATCCCTTAATGATATTCCTACTTTCTTCATGCTCAGTAACCATTCACATTCACCATTGCTCTTTATAGGAATAAGTTCTTTTCATTCAAGGCCTTTACAAGATGAGGAAAAGGTAGATGAAGTGACTACTAGTCATTTTTTTCTTATTTCTTATATGCCTCTTTTTTTGTTGTTGTTGGTCATGAGGCATAAATTCAAGGCCTGGGCGCTCTCCCTGAATTCTTTTTTCTCAAGGCTAGAGCTCTGCCACTTTGAATCACAGCACCACTTCTGGTTTTCTGGTGGCTAATTGGAGTAAGAGCCTCATGGCCTTTCCTGCTGGGGCTGGCTTTTAACTGCCACCAGTGGCATGAGCTACCAGTGCCCGATTTATGCGTCCTTTTTTATTTACCTCATTTGCACAGTGGTTGAGAAAAACATTCAGTCTTGAGTACTGTAGAATAGAGGATGGAAAATAAAATGTTGGAAATTTAGATTTGCAAGAAATAAAAAAAAAACTATCCTCTCCTACTTTCTCCAAATTAAGCTCAGTACAAATCCATGTATTATTGTACTTGTCTTCTGTGCAGTGAGTCAGAGTTTATAGCACATATCCTTGAACATAAAGATGCAAGAATTCTGTCCACAGTAGCTGATCTAACAGGCAGAGGATCAAATACCATGTTATCCTAGCAGACATCCTAGACAGGTCCTAGATAGATTGGATGCTCCTACTGTCACTTGCTGAATAAGTTTATGGATGCTTCAAGTCCAAATATTTTTAAATGAATATCCCTGGATGCCCGAATAGCTATTCTCCTTCGAACTGCTGCAGGTAGGAGACTGGCTGTCTGTAGATGTAAGTGAATTTGAGAAGCAGTGAAGTGGAAGGGACTCGAAGACTATAGCAGCTTGCTGGTTTGGAAATATTCCAACACAATGTCAAAACAGTAGGGACTCTCTGAGCACCTGCCTAAGCTACACTTAAGATTAATGATTATTTGTGAGAACAGGCAAGGAAGAAAATCTACTTCACTCACAAGTTAGTGGTGTAGATTAGCTTCATTGGTATCTAATGGCTAACTGCCACTGAGCTGATCTTTTTTTGTACTTTCTGGCTCCTTCCTTAGATGCCAGAAGCTCTTTGTTTAGCTAACACTTTATCTAATTCTGGCACAATCAATTCCACCTCATTCTCTCTAGGCATAATTGGCAGGAATATATTGTTTATGGGAGAAGGTATTTGCCCTCGAATTTAATGCTTAAAATCTTTCTATATCCCTTCCATTTAAAACTCCTTCTTTGTCCCTTTCTTGTTTTCTTCCTATTCTCTCATCTTTTAAGCTTTATATAAATTATTACATAACCGGATTGCTAATTTCTGCTGTCTTTTACATTCAGGGTCTGTGTTCTTATTTAAAAGATAAAATTTGAAAATAAACCCATCATCTCAGTGTATTTCTCTTGTTTTAAAATTCACAAGTGGAGCACTGCTTTTTTGTAAGCAGATTTATGCATACAGTTTATTCATTGTTTAGCAATAAATGTCTACATTATATAATGCAGCTGATGCATAAAACGTTTTAATGGTACAAATTAAAGGCCCATAATAAGCACAGAGTTACCTATTATAATGTCTCATAAATGTATTTTATTACAAGTCCAACAGAAATCCTTATTGTTGTGTTTGCTTTTAGCACATACCTGTGTAGCAGAGAAAATGAGATAAATATCTCTCTTAGTATGCTTTAGAACAATGGTCAATAACAAAGCCTAGGTTTGAGGTCTACTGCAATTAAAGATTTCAAATATATATGACATAAACATATCTTAATTTAGGAAGCATATACCTATCTATAGGAAAAGGTGTAATATAGCATAATAAGATGCAACACATTAAAAATACATATTGTCAGATACTTGAAAGTCTACAACAAAATGAACGAAAACCACAGTTGTTATTTTTTCTTCCCTTCCAAAAGTTTATATTCTACATCCCCCAGAGGTGCTTATTCTGGAGATGGGTGATTCCTATATCATTAGGAAGGCCTGAGGGAACTCTGAAAAACAAATTCTGCTGTCACCTTCTTCATGCAATTAGAATCAATAATTGAGTTTAGAGAATATTGGTATCTATATTTTCTTAGTACTTTGCAGAGTTTCTAATAATATACTATGTGGGAATTACACAGAGGAGGCTGCATTTCAGAGCATTTCTATACAATTCTTCCTTGATGCAGCAAATAGCATTTTTGGATTTCCAGAACTTTCTGACACTAACAAGGTATTATGGGTTGAGTAATATCTAGAAAGATATGGAAGCACACATTCTCAGTACATGTGACCAATGTTAGTTGGAAATATAGTCCTATGTAGATGACCAAGATAAAATGAGATATTAAGTGGTGTATAGTGATATACACCTATAATCTCAGCTACTGTAGAAGCAGAGATTGGAGGGTTGCAGAAAAAGTGTTAGTGAGACTTCATCTCAACACTGGATCTGGTGGTATACACATGCTTCAAGTAGTAGATAGATAACCTAGCCAGGATAAACCCAAAACATTGGATTCCAATCAAGTATGACTGATTTCCATGCAAAAAATGATATGTGTAGACACAGATCTAGAGGAATAATTCCTTGTAAACATTAGGATTATGCTTCCACAGACTCAGAAAAAAGAGCCAGGACAAGTCTAAAATAGATCTTCCCCTGAACCTTCAAAAGGGCCATGGCCTGCTGATGTCTTCAACTCAGATTCCTTGCTTCCAGAACAGAGACAATGTACTTCTGTTGCTTGAGCCATCCAGTTGAGATGCTTTGTTATGGCAGCACTATGTAACAATGAGCAGAAAAAGAAATATTTTGCAGTGAATCAGACCAATCCAAACTAAACCAAGACAAAGTGCCAGACCAATTTGTCTTGTACAGTTTTTCTTGCATTTTTATTTTCTTTCTAATATTTCCTACTTCCTGAATAGAAAATTCCAATTTATGGTATCTTAACTGCATTTTTAAGAGAATGAATGCCAATATGTTTCAACATAAAAGTAAATGTTTCTGTTTTCAAACTTAATGATACAGAAGATCGAAAAGTGAAAAAGAAGAATACAGTCATGCCAGTACCACTGCTGCAGATATTTTAATGTGTTCTGCTGTACTGTTTTTTTTTAAATTATTCACTTATTTATTTTTTATTTAATTTAGCATACATTAATAATAAAGGAGTGTTTTATTGTGATTTTTGTCCAGCTGATTTCAATTCCCAAATCATTAACAGCTTTAGAAATAAAATGTACTTGCAGTAAAAACTGCACTAGCTTCCTAAGTTAAGAGATTGGGCTGTGTTGCTATCTATCTATCATGTTCAAGATTATAGCCATTACCCTTATGATAGTTGTTTAAAATTAAAATTTGTATTAACATCCAGAAAATGAATCTACATTATACAAGTTCAAGTATTTTCTTTGTACTCTGTAGAAATAAATTGATACTCCATCAATGCTGAATTACAAATGTTTTAGCATAAAATGTTAAAAATTGTGAAGAACCTTAGGATGCCTAGCAATGTGTATCACTACACTGAATAACTATCAAGCCATAAATTATGCCAACATTGTTAATTCTCTAACTACTTGTTCCTTGAAGTTTACAGCATGTGATTTTAAAATAATACAATACAAAATAAATGAGTTTTTTTTTTAACACTTTCCTTGTTATCTCAATGGCTTTTAAATAACAGAGTTGTCCAAACCTTTTAAAAGTTTTCACTGTAGAGTTATCTGAGTTACACTTATGAGCCAAAATGGTAAAAGTTGATGGAGTACATATGGTTCTATTGTGGATTGTAAGCGTTATGGGCTATATACATGACTAAAATGGCTAAAGATGTTTCAAATAACATAAAAAAATCAGCCTAGTAAAATTATCTGTTATAAAAAGTAAGAGTCTATCATTTCTCAGAAAATACTGATTCCTTTTCTCCTTTATGGAATACCAATAATCCAGTTTATTAATCAATTAATTCTTCATGATCCAGCTTCCTACTGCATTGTTGACAAAGTACAGAAAAGTTTTTTTTTTTAATTAATTTTATTTTATTTTATTTGAGAACATACTGTACAGAGGGGTTACAATTACATGGGCAGGATAATGCATACATATCTTACCAAGCATTGCAGCCTCCTCCTTTGTTTACCCTTCACCTCCCTTCCCAGCCTCCCCCCTCCCCCCCACGCAATCCTTCCCTCCTACCCCCCCCCCCCACACTGACATTGTAAAGCTCGTTTTTGACATGACATTTTGTACTTCTCATTGTTGCAACAGGTCCACCTGAACAGAAAAGTTTTTAATAGGAAACTATTCCTAAGAAAAATTTTACTGATGGTTGATATATTTTTTAATTTTAAAACTCTGTGGTTAATATGATTTTTCCTGTTCTCAATCAGATATCTTTAGATAAAATATGTATGCTATTTTAATTTCATCACACTTGCAGCCTATCAGTGTAAACATACTGATGTAGAACTATTTAATTGAAGGAGGTAAATTAAATTCATTGTTTTTTTTTCTGTAAAAAAGCATACTAAAGGACATATTCCTGATTATTACAGGGTTTTAAGATATTTAATTGGGTTACTTAAAAGATATAGATTGTATTTAAGAAGATTAGATGGATGTTTGATTAGAAATAAGATTTACATTTGAGTGTGCTTTGTGCATAATTTATAATTTCAATCAGCTAAGTTTGTTTTAGTAAGAAAAAAATGGATAAAGAAAGCAATTGAAATTTCCTCAAAGCCAATTGCCATGAACTTTTTACCAGGTATATCATTCTTCCTTCCTACTGAGAGAATAAAAGGTAAGAGATAGCTATTTAGTGTCAGCACTGAGAAGATTATTCTGAAGTAAACAATAAAGCGATTGTTTAATGTAAAAGAACATAGATGACAGATGAATGCTACACACATTTTAAACAAAGGGGGAAAATCAGTTTCTAACTATTAAAATTCATTTGCAACTATTCAACTATAACTTTTTATGATTAATGATTCTATGACCACAAAGATTGTTGAAAGTACGTGCTTTGCTGTTTTTCAAAAAGATTACATTCCACTGTGGGAAACAGACAACAGTATAAGGAAATAAGAACTTAAATGAATTGCAAATTATAAGCAAGTGCTACTAAGAAAAGATTGTTAGAATAGCAAACAATGGAGAGCAGTTAAATTTTTTTTATTTTTAAGTAATTTTACAAAGAATTTGCCGTTCAACAAAGCAGTTTATGAATACAATACACCTTGATCACCACCCATCCTTCCTCAACCTGTTCATTCCCTCTCTTATTTCCTTAATTTTGTAGGATATATATTGAAGAAGGATTATACACACACACACATAGATATGTATATATACACATATATACATATATATACACACATAGATATGTATATATACACATATATATACATATATATACATATATATACACATATATACATATCTATGTGTGTATATCTATATGTGTGTATATATATACCTATCTATATGTATGTATGTATGTGTGTATATATATATATATATAATATATATATGACAGTTCTGGGACTTGAACTCAGGGCCTGGGTGCTGTCCCTGAGCATCCCTTTGCTCATGGCTAGTGCTCTACCACTTGAGCCACAATGTCACTTCTTGTTTTTTCCATATAACCCTTACTGTGATACAAATAGGCAAGTCTGAACTTTGACAGGGACATTTAATAAAAATTAATGCCAGAAATGAAAGTAGCTTAACAAAGAGGAGATAGTGTTCCTGATAGTGGGTACACTCAAAAAGAACTTGATATTTTTCTTAAATTTTATTTTATTGTAAAGGTGCTGTACAGAGCGGTTACAGTTACATGAGTAAGGTAATAAGTACATTTCTTCTCGAACATTGTTATCCCTCCTTTGTTTTTCTCCTACTTGATTTTTTTTGCAAACTGAAAAAAAAATTGAACTTTGGAGGAAAAAATAATGTGACCTGCTAAGAAAGTGTATTAGAATACATTCTAGAGGCCATGCAGGAAGCTTCAAGAATTTATCTAAATGTGATACGAAACTATCAGAGAGATATATTGTTATTCATTTTGTGTTATTAAAGCATTTTACTTTTAAAATTAGGACCTTAAATAGGAAGAGATTAAAGGCAAGAAGGGCGATTTAAGCTTTGTCAAATCAAATTCTAAAGTTGGGAGAACACAAAAGGATAGGTTTTAAGAAAGGAATAATTTAAAATAATTCTTTTTCAGATTTGAGTTACATGAGACACTTGAAGAGCAAGTTTAAGGAAGAGCTTGAATATATAAATGTGGAAGTCATTATGTGAATTTGTTTTGAAATCTTAGAAATGAATATTCACCAGAAGAGAAGAAAGTCCAAAATGAGGAACTTTACATCCCCCTTACAGGCTATGAAGAGAAACAAGAATTAGCAAATGAGACTGAGCAACAAAAGTAAGTGAACAAAAAGGAATGGCTATCAGAATGGTGTCATTTAAGCCAGAAAAGGAATTATTTCAGAAAAGGAGTATTCATCATCTCTGAGGAAGCTATAGATTAAGCACAAGAGATGAAGAGAGTTTGGTCACTTGAAAGTGACTTTGACAAGATCTATTTTGGTGACATGTGTTTTCAATATTGAACCAAGCAAGCTGTAGGCATCTCTTTACTAATAATCCTAGCAAATACTACCTCGGGCATATATATATGGGATTTCTCTAGAGACTTACAGTTTCATGTGAAAGAGGAGAAGAGTATTTTTTTGAACAGCTCTGATTCCAATCCATCCACTTCTGTGCTTGGATATAGGCTTTCCCAGTTCCAAAGTTTGATGTCAAAGGTTAGATGGAAAGTCCGAGATTGTACTCAATTTTGATACCCTGCATCTTGTGTATACATATATCTAATCTGGGGAGGGGAAGGAGAATAATAAAACCCTGAAACAAGGACCCAGGATGACCCATTGTAACAAAGATACCCACAGGACCGTATATTGGAAAGAACTTTACAACTTCGGGCGGCAAGGGGGATGGGGGAGTAGGAGTGTGGGAAGTAGGGGGAGGAAGGGGTAGTGGGGCAACAACAAGAATGGAAGGGGTAACAATGATCGACAAGTAATGTACTCATCACCTTACTCATGTAACTGTAACCCCTCTGTACAGCATCTTAACAATAAAATAAAAAAATTGAAAAGAGTGAATGAGTGGATTCTTTGAAGGAAATCACATAAATAGTGAGGTACAAAGAGATTGATAGTAATGGAAATTCTTATCACCTTTGGGTGAATGGAATAACTAGAAAAATTAATGTAACTGGAACCTGGAATGTTGAGACTGTGGAGGAGGATGGCTGATGAGTCTTGGGACAGTGGACTATGGCTACAGACATTGCAATGAGGGAGACATAGAGGAAGAAAAGAAATGGCTTCTCTTCTCTCTCAATTATCTTCAAGAGTTTAGGAACTACAAAAGGAAGAACACACATAATGGAAATACCAGAAGAAAAGGGAAAGAGAAGAAATAGTTGAAAAAGAATTTTCAGTTGGCAAATTGAGAACACATTGAACACTGAATTATTTTACTCCTACTTCCTGATAGGATCAAAGTCCTGGCTCTTTGACATCAGTAAAATTAGGTGGAGAATCAGCTAAGGTTGAACACCTGCTTGCTTTGCTCCATATTAAAGAATTGGATAGAAATAGAAAGCTGGATAGAATCAACACAATGTTCAGAGACTATGCAATGACATACCTTACCTTTTTGTACATCTCCTCAAATCTTTAATAAAAAAAATCTGAAGAATGGCATTAGAGCATTACTTCTGTAAGCCTATTACTATATTTAGGCTTGAGTATAATTAGTATATGGAAGGTAGCACTTGTTGAAGCAGAAGTTGAAAGAAATAGAACAATTAGAATTCTATGTATCACCCAAAACATGATTCGAGTTTTCAGACTTTATAGGTCCACAAATCAGAACTGCATTGACTTAAATCAATCCAGGATACTTAAGCATTATTCCCCTTTCTGGTTATTGAATTCCTCTGTAAATTGAGTGAATATTTACAAACCACATGTGCTTAGTTTTAAATAAATGGTAAGAATCCTCTGGAAATTATAAAATCAAATTGGGTCTTAGGGCTATATTCTCAATAGGAAACAATTTAGCCCAAATTGAAACAATCAGCAGTCAAGTTGAAGTTAATATTATAGAGATTTTGTGTACTTCCATTAATGGAGTCTAACACTATTATGAATGTTTTAGATTAGAAGAAATGCTTTGTTCTTTTTCTCCCCCTAATTACTTTGCTTTTTATCTTTGGCTTAGTGGGTTGGTGTGAAATAGGAGCAATGTTTTTCTGTTGAATTCTCTAAATCTAGTATTTCTATTTTATTTCATGCATCCCAAATATGTGTATTATCATAATATATCCTGAAATGGAATATTATTTTTGTTCTTGGTAATTATTCTCAGAAATCAATTTATAAGATCACCTTTCCACATTTAATATCTAACTATGTCATTGAATTACTCTAACTACAATGTTAGAATTTTGTAGTCATGCACTTAAATAGTTCTTTCAAAATATACATTGAGTGACTATTATGTATTTTTTACCTATTTAAGAAACTTTGTGATTGTTCAGTTAGAGCATGTTGCTAATGTAATCAAGGATCAAGGTTATAAATTCATTGTGATGCTACAAGTACTAAATACAAATAACTTTACAATGTTACAGGCTAAATTTCAAGACAAGAGTCCACAGAATGAATATACATATATGGGAAGTGGTGCTGTGGCTAGAGTGGTAAAGCACTAGCCTTGGGCACAACAAGGTTCAGGGAGAGTGTCCAGGCCCTGAGTTCAAGCTCTACAACTGATATGTGTATACATACACGTGTGCAAATGTATACATGTACACATATAGTACTGTTATGTCTTTATATAATATATGTAGTCATATATGTCATAATATGATATATACATATATGATATATATCTATTACATCTTATCAGAGACTATTTATGTTTATATTGTAGAACACAATTAAAGTGAGGACTGAAGTAATAGTTGCAAACTGAAAGATAAAAAGAAGAAATGGAATTAATGAAATGATTCCTAAAGGTATTTTCCCAGCTGTGTTTGGGATTGTTAATTCATTTTTTATTTACAGTGAGGTTATTGATGACTTGCATTTGTCAAACTAAATTATGTTTTTTAATATTAATGAGTATATTTTCCTGATATACATAAACTAATGTGTTCATTATAGGGAGATACAAAATATTAAAACATGGCATAAATCAAGTGCAGCAGTTTACATGTTTGCCTTTTGTAGATTTAACGTTTAGCCAAATGGAATTTTAATAATACATTATTAATACATTGAATGTAAGAGTTAAATTGTTACATGATAGTTTGTTATGAACAGTTTTCTTTCCTATTATCTCTGTGATAGTAGAAGTGATGCTGGTTCATCATTTATTGGTATTTATCTGTGCTGTTAGGTTTCTGCTCTTGTCCGAGAAGCTTGAATTTCTAAAGATAGCTTTGGATTATCTTAAATTTTCAGACAATAGTTTAAGATGGAGACAACCTATACTTTCTATTTCCTTTAGGGTTTTTACTGCTCAGGTTTGGCATGATAATCCCTGGTAATAATGTTCAATTCACATCCTGTTGGAAAATTTATATATTAATTATACCAGGGCTTTGGGCTCCTGATTTTCATTAACTCACATAAAGTGATAGGGACATAGACAACAGAGGAGATAAGGTAGGCTCCCACTTGATACTTGGAAAGACAACAGAATAATGTCAGTTCTTCCTTGTTACTTGTTCATTATATCCTGCTTAAATATACACACATATCTTGCTATCCAATCATTCTTTCTGCTACAAGTTGGTTTTTTCTTTTCTTCTTTAAAAAATCTATAAATTCCCTTAATACTAAACATTTAAGAGTTATTTAATATCTATTCTCTTAAAATGCTAAAAAATAAGCAAGAGGTAAATTCTTCTTTAAAATAATTCAAATATACTGAGAATTACTACCTGTATTGTTAGCACCTCTTAAAATTCCATACCTTAGAATTTAATAGTCTTAGATCGAAATGGTTTATTTTTCTAATGCTTTCTTCTGCTTTTATAGCTAAAATCTAAAACTTAGAATATTGGCATAAATTAATAGTTTATGTTTTACATGAATAAAAATGACAGAAGTAAATATCAATTTATGATTCCAAATCATGCTTCGGGTAGGTTTGAAATTTCTGGATGTCTGATGGAAAAAAAATCAAAGCATTTTATAATTTTCTGTCATTTTCTCTCCTCTGTTTATTTCAAATAAATTTCTTCAATGTTTATGCCACACAATGTTAGACTGTGGGTTTCTTGGAATCCAAAACTGTGGTTTATTCTTCATGTACCCTGACATATAGCTTAGGCAGGCCTAGAGTACAATATGGGGTTACAAAATACACCTAAACTAAACTTTTGGTTTTGAAGTAGATGAGAAATCTCCTACAGTAAGGGAGACTATATTCATATCCTAATTGATTAATTAATGCATTTACCTGAAGGAAAAGGTTATGGGAACATACCTGAGGCACAGAAGGCAATCTGTCAGAGAATTCAGGTAAAGGATGATATAGAGAATCCTGTGAATTACATAGCATTCAATGTGATTGCAGTGCCAAGTGGATGGATGAACCTTAAAATATTCATTGAGGAAAGATGGCAGGCAGTTTATATGCTGCTCATGACTTGAATTTTATCTTGAAAGCAATGTAAAATTGTTTTAATTCTAAGAACGTTGGTAATTTTAGAGTAGCTTTCTTCCTCTTGCTATCTCTTCCTGTGTCCAATACTCCCTCCTACCCAGAATACTGATTGTTAGTATTCTAATCAGAATTCTCCAGGAAACAGAACTAATAGGGCATAATTAATATAGATATTAGTATAAGAAAATGTTTTAAGGGGCTTTCTAATTTACAGCCAACAAGATGGAGAGCCAAGAAAGCCAATGGTTTAAGTTACAGTCTAAAGTAGGCAGTTTGAAATCCAAGAAGAACAGATATGTCAATTCAAGCCTGAATGTAGGAAAATACCAATATCACAAGTTTCATTTGCGTGGTAGAAGGGTTATCATTTTTCTTTTGGTCAGGCCTTAAAACTTATTACATGAGGGTTATTAACTTTAGCAGGACACGCTACAACTTCAATATTAATTTTATCAAAAAACATCTATACAGTAACTCCTGGAAAAATATTTTACTAAACCTAAACCTAGTGGCCCAGTTAACTCATAAAATGAGCTTACTGATTATACATTATCAGTTTTATAAGATGGAAAGAGAAAGGCTTCAGCACAGGCCAATTATTGCAACAGTAACACATGATTTAGATCTAAATTAACATAGGGATCATGATGAAAATGAGCAAACTTGGAGCATTTTTAAAGGCTAAATAAAGCTCTTTTAGTGGCAGCAGAATGTACAGAATAATGTAAATAATACTTTAAATAATGCTTGAGTAACTGTTTTTCTTATGTGAATGGTGTCACTGTATGTTAGTATCAGGAATGTCAAAGACAGATATTGGAAGAATGTGAATTTTATTTCACAATTTGAAATTTTAATTGGCATATTCTAATTGCACAAGGGGATTTGTCGCCCGTGTCAATAATATTTCATTTTCTTTCTCACTGAGACTCTATGAAAGGCTCAGTAGGATACGCTTCCGGGTGGTTCCTCCTGAAAAATAAGGCTGTTGAGATATTTTATGCATGCATTTTTTTCTCTGCCATATGTTACAGCTTTTTCGTCTGTTCTAGCTTAGCCTACTTGTGGCCTTCTCTACATGCAGGGCTCCAGCATGCCCGTGCTACCCAAAAGGGCAAGTAGATAGAGTTGAAGATAAAACAATGGAAAGGGCATGCCTGATAGGAAGTAGCTCTTTCTGGAGAGATGGCTAAGAGAGTCATCTGCTTTTAAAGGCTCATGTAGCCTAATGCTGAATGTTTAGGATGGAAACCTATATATCACTAAAATTTAGGAGAGAGAATTGGGAAAGAGAAACTTGTGGATATCTTGTCTACTGATTGTATGTAGCTAATGTATCCAAGAGGCACAACTTGTGTATGCTTAAAAATAAACAAGACTAAGCAGAGAGAGTCACTGTTTATGTTTCTATTTGGCACATGAAAATTTATTAAACTTCACAGTAACCATGTCTCATTACCAACTTGGCTGATACTTAATATAAGATATGTGCCAAGCACTTCTTTGTTTAAGCAGCTTGTTGGGTTATTACCAAATAATTATATCACAAGATATAATTTATTTTCTGTTAATTGATATCAATAAATATAAATATCATTAAAAACATTAGCAACAAATTAATTTCTAATACAATATTTTCCCCACACTTCTATTTTCCCTTGCTCTTTCAAGTGACAGAAAGTCATAAGCAGACACAGGGATTCACTTTTCTGTTCTTCCAAATATTTCTTTCATGGGTTTCAGGATTTATTGTGTTGAGAGTCCAAAACCAAGGGCTAAAAGTGAAAGCATATGCTCACCCTATAATGTACATTGATATGTATTTGATAGTATTTGGTTTGTCTTTTTTTTTCTAGCTAACATATGTAAGTCAAAAAACTGTGGAGAATGTATCCAAACTTATTTTTGGCACAATTGACTGTGCCTTCTTTGCCAAACGATATCTTTTTGTAGAGGTAGTTTGGAAAGTTTTTGCATTAGTAAGTGGATTTTTTTTTTTTTTTTTTTTGGGTCCGGTCGTGGGGCCTGAACTCTGGCCTGGGCGCTGTCCCTCAGCTCTGCAGCTCAAGGCTAGAGCTCTACCACTTGAGCCACAGCGCCACTTCCGGCTTTTTTCTTTTTGCTTATGTGGTGCTGAGGAATCGAACCCAGGGCCTCGAGCATGCAAGGCAAGCGCTCTACCACTGAGCCACCTTCCCAGCCCCAGTAAGTGGATTTTTTGTGTGTTTGTTTGTTTCTGCACTTTAGCCCAAATTATGGCTATTATTTGTGTGCAAGGTCTTTTGTGACTTTTTAGTATAAATTGGTGAGAAGTTACTGTGCAATAGTATTACTGTTTTGAAAATAACATACGAAATAAAAATATATGCCAATAACTACCCAGGAGGATGAGATCTGAGGATTATGGTACAAAGCCAGCCCAGAAAACCAGAAAACCAGAAGTGGGGCTGTGTGCTCTTTCACAAAGCACTAACTTTGAGTGAAAAGAAATCCTGGTCCCAAATCCCAAACATGTCTCCTATGGATTTCTTTTCCAAACAACAACAACAAAACAAACAAACAAAAACAACAACAAAAGCAAAACTCTCCAGCAGTTGTGGTTAAATTAGCACCAGGCTCCTCTGTGAGTAAATTAGCTATGAAATATGAGGAAATATATCATTAACTGAAACTTTATTTGTTTAATCTTGTCTTTTAAAAAGAGATTATGATTTGATTTTTATTGAGATCCAAACCCAGTAGCAACAAAAGGTGAGTGTTGAAATTTTGTGATAATGTCAGAAACAATGACCATTTTGGGTTTCCCATTTCCCCTGGTTCTGTTTCATACGAGTGTTCTTTTTTTCTAAGTGCACTTTCTTTATTTGCTCCCCATAAGGAGAAGTGAATCGTTGTCTAATATACCTGCCTGACAATCAAAAACTCAAATAACTTAAGGGCTTTTTAAAGCACAGCCGGCTGATTACCCATATCAGAGCTGTTGACTCCGTGTTTATCAGGGCTGAAGAGTTGTCTCTGTAAGAGGTGGTCCTGTCCTGTGTTTGTCTAAGAACAACATGGTAAAAAAACAAAAACAACAACACTGAGCAGAATGATAACTTCAAAACTAGTGAAGTAAAATTTTGTCACCAGCAATACTCTTCCCTGACTCGTCATGTGATTAGTTTCTATTTTGAATATTAGTTCTCATATACTTTCTTTAAAATATTCATCTACTTCTAAATAACTGAGTACTTCCATTTATTTTGACACAAGTATGATCATTGCTATTCAAAAATCATGAAATATTTTGATGACATACAGAATCCAGACCCAGTGAATAGAAAGAAATGAGGCCTCATCTTGGTAGAACGTATTTCAGAAAAAGCAACAAATGATAGAATTTGTTCTGTTTTAAATTGATAGAGCAATGTGAAGACTGCCTGACACATGAAAAAAATCTGTTTTCTATATTGTTTTACTCTGACTATAGTATAAGAAGGCTTACTCACCAAAAAGCTTTGTTATTACACTTGTCTGTACTTTAGATCTATTATTCAAATTAAATGATACTTCCACTCTTAAATTATATACCAGACTTACTTAGCTTGTTCAGTTACCTCTCATGTGACTGGTAATGAGGACTTAGATAATGTCATGAAAAAACAGGAAGGAAAGTCTTTGGAAAGATCATGTTTAATCAGACATATCTTGATGAGTCACAAGTTAACAAAAGCTCTCTTATTACTCAGCCAATAACACTTCCAGGTGTCCATAGTCTAATAGTAGTGTATGACACATCTGTAGTGCAGCTGCAAATAAGATAACGTCCCAACCAAAGCACACATATCTAAAATGTTAGTTATTGACTTAACTCTTGGTTATCTTTTGGATCATTTTGATGTGTTGTTAATGCAATCCATGGGCATATATATAAATATATATTAGAATACTATTAACAGATACAAAATTATGCATACAAAGCTCTTACCAAGTGTTTATACTCTGATAAATGTTAGGGCCAGATCTATATTAGATCCTTATAAATTTATTCAAATGAGATCTCATCCCATTTCTTTTTTTTTTTGTTACTGCTTTTTTTTTTTTTAATGATGAAGTCATGTAACATATTACAACCTATGCCTTTTACATTCTCCCCCAGAAACTTAGTTTAACTTTTGTGTGTGTTTATGCCTGTCTTGGGGCTTGAACTCAGGACCTGGGTCCTGTCCTTGAGCTTTTTATCTTACATACCATAAAATAATCCCTGGTTATAAAAACTGATGCTTTTTCAAAATTAAAAGCATATGCTCTTTTTTTTTTGTCAGTTGTGGGGCTTGAACTCTGGGCTGTCCTTCAGCTCTTCAGTTCAAGGCTAGCGCTCTACCACTTGAACCACAGCACCACTTCTGGTTTTCTGAGTGGTTTAATGGAGATAAGAGTTTTACAGACTTTCCTGCCAGGGCTGGCTTTGAACCGTGATTCTCAGATCTCCGCCTTCTGAGTAGCTAGGATTACAGATATGTGCAACAGGTGCCCAGCTCACTTAATAGTGTTTTGGAAAGAGCTCGTGGCTGGGCACTGATGACTCATGCCTGTAATCCTAGCTATTTAGGAGGCTCAGATTGGAGGATCACAGTTCAAATCCAGCCAGGAGAAGAAAAGTCAGTGAGACTCTTATCTCCAATTAACCATCAAAAAAAAAAAACCCACAAAACCTAGCTCAATAGCTATGAACATATGACCATATAAAATGGTGCTAAGCAAAAAGAACTCCAAGACATGGAGACAAGAGGCTATTTTTTATTGTTGTTTTTAATGTAAAATGTGATTTCTTTTTGTGTGTGTGTGTTTTCCCCCCTATAGTTTATCCCCTGTTGTCACTATATTTTATTTTGGCACCCTGGATATTGTATATACATTCATCTGAGTTAGGGAAAGGAAGGGGAACAACAAAATGGTGAGACAAAGAACAAAGGGTGAACCAATGCAACAGTGATACTCACAAGAGAATATGTTGGAAATGGTCAGTACAACTTGATGGGAGGTTGCAGGGGGAGGGAAAGAGGGAGAAAAATGAAGAAGGGGGTAACAAGTTTAACAAGAAATGTACTCACTATCTTATTTATGTAACTATAACCCCTCTGTATATCACCTTGACAATAACTTTTCTTTTTAAAGCAGGAAGTGGAGCTGTGGCTGAAGTGGTTGAGCACTAGCCTTGAGGAAACAAACAAACACAGAACCAAAGATAGCACCCAGATCCTGAATTCAAACACCAGGACCTCCCCCTATCCCTCCCCCACACTAAGTGAATGCAATATCAAACCATAGGCTCAGAGGGAATTTTTGAAAACCATGTCATCTGATAAAAGACTTGTACATAAATATAAAAAAAACTCCAAAACATAATGAAAAGGTAGCAAGCAACCAATAAAAACATGGTCAAAATTTCCAGTTGCTGAATCGTTATTTCACCAGAACAGTACAGATGGTAAATAGGCACATAGAAAGGTGCTTACCCTCATTGTTTAACAGAGAAATGCAAATTAAAATCCTGATGAGATATCATCACAAAGCCATCGAATGTTGGCAAGTGTGTGGAGGAGTAGGAATTTCCATATACCATACACCATTGGTGGTAGTGTGAAATGATAAACAGTTTGGCACTTTGTGTAATAAAGATGCATCATCTATATGACTCCAGCATTCCATTTCTCAATAAATATTCAAAATATATGGAGCATTTGTCCAAGGTGACGTACATAATTGTTTATAATAATTATACCTTCTCAAATCTGGAAAACAGCATAAAATCCAACCAATAGGTGAATGTCTAAATAAGAAAGAGTATTTTTGATATCTTCAACTATATGAATAAATCTCGAATAATTATGTAAAAGAAGAAAGGTAAGCAAAAAGAGTAGATGCTATATTTTTTCATTTATACAAAATTCTATACAATGCAAATTAATTATTATAGCATAGAGCATTGATTGAGTGGCAATAAGAAAGGGACCATGACTGGCAGAAAGAAGGACAGAGTGGTATGGAATTGATGGGTGATGGACACACTCATTACTTTGATTAAGGGTTATACTTATAAACCCTTAATGTATGTATACATAGCAGAAGCTGATCAAACAATGTACATTATATACGTACAGTTTACTGCATGGCAAGTATGTGTATTGAATACTAGTAAGCAAAGAAATAGTTGAATTTGAATTTAAACCATTTCTTTTTCTTTCTTGGTCAAATATAAAATATGAAAAATTGTTTGGACTCATCCACATTACAGCCTATAATATTAAACTTTATGTTTGTATTAGTTTAGTTTTGAGAAGCTCATTTTCTTATTAAAATCCAAAATACATAAGGAAAACTATCAAAATGCTATGCTGAAAAATGAACTTGGGGGGGGGGGAAGTGTAGTCGTGGGAGGGAAGGGATGGTAGGTGAAAAACAAAGGAGGAGGCAACAATGCTTGATAAGAAATGTACTCATTACCTTGCTCATGTAATTGTAACCCCTCTGTATGGTATTTTCACAATAAAACAACTTATTGAAAAAAGTTTCCCTTTAATTTTCTCTACAATAAGATCAAATTTGAATGCAAAGTCTTTGTAGCAGTAAAGGAAGCATGTTGGCAATATACCCACAAAGCATGAATATGTCTAAACAGCTCCATTTAAGGATGCCAGTTTCCAGTTCAACATCATGGTGACTAATCAGACCAATAAACTGAGTGACCTAAAGAGTTATTTAATTCTCTGTTTCTCAGAGCCCTATAGGTTTAATAGTGATGGAAGAGTTCCATATTACTGTGAAAACAAATGAGATAAAAGACCAGCCTTTGACTATCCCTTTACATAAAGTAAGCGTACAAAGGAGCTAATTGGAGGATGGCTAATTCCCACTGTGCTGATGTGAAGCCCATGTAGCCACAAGTTTCACCAATGTAAGTATTCCAGAAGAGACTGACTAGGTGCAGAAAACCCTCTCTCCTTGAGATAAAATGCACATTTTCATATTTGCATGTATTTAATTGTCCTGTGTTATACTTTATGATTATACTATTGCAGAAGTAATAGATCTAAGAGATTTCTCATGCCATCAAAGGAATATTATATTATAAACAATATAAATTATCTTCATACTAATTAATATTAAGAAAAGGAAGTAAATTCACCCAAGAAGACAGAAAACTCAATATTGCCTTCAAATTATTTTATTATTTATTTTGTAATTAAAAACAATAAAACATTGCCAATTAACATTAAAAACATCTTCATTTATGGAAATTATGCCTTTGAAGAGGCACCATAGTTTTCATTAAATATTGGATCTAATATTTTATTTACAACAATTATGGGCTTATTATGATTTGGATCTAAAGTATTCCCCAAGGGCTTTTACGTTTAAGAGTGGTTCTCCAGCTGGTGAAACTATTGAGAAGTTATTAGCTTATGAGGAAGATCACTTTTCAGTGAATTAATCCATTGTTGAGTTCATAGTTGAATGGGTGATTAAGAGGCTGAATCTCATTGGACCTAGTGGCTGCTAGGGGCATTATTTTGAAGTGTGTATCTTATCTCCACACTTCCTCCTTCCCCAGCCCCTCCTTTTCTAGCCACTATTAGGTAAACATCTTTGCTGTTTATCTTCACTGCCACAACGTTCTTTCTCACTTTGGGCCCCAAAGCAATGGAACTAGTGGACCACAGGACAAATCTTTTGAAACTATAGAGACAGTCAATCTTTACATCCTGACTTTGTTTAGTTCAGTTTTTTTTTTTTTTTTTTTTTATCACAGTGATGTGAAGTGGGCAGCACACTGACAATGTATTTAAATATCCATATCAGAGATGCCTACATTCCCCTGCTTATTGCAGCTAAGATACAAGATCATTTGAGGTATTCGTCAGGGAATGCATGAAGGATGATGTGATATATATATACACAAGAATAAATTATTATTTAGCCATAACAATGAATAAAATTTTGTCACTTGTTACAATCTGGATGAAATTGAAGAGCAATATGTTAAATGACATAAGCCAGTTATACAAAGAGAACTTCCTCATATTTTTGCTTATATAGAGAAGATAAAGAAAATTGTCTTTGTAGAAGTAGACTGTAGAGTAGTGCGTGGTAGAAGTTAATAAAAATGGAAAGGGGTGGAATGTAATGGACAGAGATTTGGATAAAGTGTACCTAAACAGTTACATAAGCACTAATGTTCTACAGCACAGTACAGTGGCTATAGGTCACAATTTATGATATGTTTTATGAGAAGCTAGAATGAAGTAGTTTGACATTTTCTAACATAAAGCAATAATAAATGTTTAACGAGATGGTATTGCTAATAATTGACATTGAATAGTTAATGTATTTTACATAATATATGACACTTCTATGTGATATCAATTTCTCTTATGCCCAATTATCATACTGTATCTCATGAGTGCAGTTTTAAAACATAAAATTAATTTTAAAATTGAGCATCAACAACAATAGAAATCAGTGGATTGCATGAGCCAATTGTAATAATGCCCAACAGTAATTCTGTTCATAGAAAATTAAGCAGTATAAATAAAAAAGATACCATTCAATTTTGTTTCAATGTTCTATAAATAATTTTATTAAAACTGATTATAGATAAACCAAGACATTTCATATTGGCCATGACAAGTTGCTGAAAATTTCTTAGTACAATACACTTTTAGTTTGAATTTCTTCTGTATTAAAAATATTTTTATGAGTAGTCCTCATTTGTTAATCATCATTGACTTTACAGATTAGCTATAAATAGATTGGAAAACATTTTGATGAAAGTCTATGCTATCAGTTGACATCTTAATAGGTGCTAATTAAAAATACCTCTGTATGTTTATAGCTAATTAATATGGAATTGATTGTGCATTAGAATAGTTACTTGGCTTGATAAATAAGAGAACTCTAGTAGATTGAACCCATTCATAATAATCAATTTTTAAATTATTTTTTTCAGTTGTAGTCTGTTAAGGAAAGAACACAAATCTAACCAGCTTGATACCTGGTGAGTACAGTCTTCAGTGGGATGGAGTTGTAATCTGAGTTGTGGAATTGAGGTGTATGTGTGTGTGTGTGTGTGTGTGTGTGTGTGTGTGTGTGTGTGCATGTGTGTGAAGTTGCTGTATTACCATTTGTAGGTTAAATCTCTTGGTTTGAAAATGATGTAAAACAGAAGTGCAAAACCTCTTTCTCTTTTTCTTCCTCTTTCCATTCTTTTTCTCTTGTTTCTCTTTGTCTCCCTCCCCTCTCTCTCCCTCCCTCCCTCCCTCTCTCCTCCCTCCCTCCCTTCCTTCCTTCCTTCCCTCCCTCCCTCCCTCCCTCCCTCCTTCCTTCCTCCCTCCCTCCCTCCCTCCCTCCCCCCCCACTTCCTTCCTTCTTTCCTTCCTTCCTTCCTTCCCTCCTTCCTTCCTTCCTTCCTTCCTTCCTTCCTTCCTTCCTTCCTTCCTTCCTTCCTTCCTTCCTTCCTTCCGTCCGTCTTTCGTTTCTGCTTGTTTGTGCCAGTCATAGGACTTGAAGTCAGGGTCTGGGTGCTGTCCCTGAACATTTTTGCTCATGGCTAGTGCTCTACCACTTGAACCACATCTCCACTTTGGGCTTTTTGGTGGTTAATTAGAGATAAAATTCTCCCAGACTCTCCTGCCTGGGTTGGCTTTGAACCCTTATCCTCAGATCTCAGCCTACTGAGAAGCTAGGCTTACAGGTGTAAGCCACTGGCATAGGGCAAAACTTTTTTAGTTAATAAAAGATATTTATCATGCCAAGAGGGTTTTCAAATTAAAAAAAATGAGATGTTGGAACAGGGCTAGTCCTTATGCCTATGAAAATTGTGCAAATTGAAAGAAGTCCCCTCTGTGCCTTCATTTCGAGGATAATTTCCATGCCAGTTGTCATTGCCTGTCCTGCCTGAGTGACTCAGTGTGCACCCAAGGACCATTTTAATGTGTAGCATCTGGGTGTACACCTGGAGGCTGTGAAGCTTTGAACTAAGGAGCCATTAATGCTGGAAAAAAATTAACATTAATGTTGATGAGCCTCTTTAACTTGTTTCACCCACAACTGCTCAATCATCCTGCAACCAGCTAGTGCCAGTTCCATATGCTTCTCTGTCACTTCTGCTCCACTAATTAAAATGTTCTGTGACGGGTGCCACATAAATTCAAAAACTCCAACAGGACTTTATGGCCCATTGAAAAGATTTTTTTAATGTTTTTAGGAGAATTAGTGTATAAATTTCTTTTAAACTGCCAAATGGAAAACATATGACCTACAAAATGTTATCTTCTGTTGCATTTTGATTCAGAGAAACAAATCTATGCATATCAGCTGTGTCCCAAGTATTGTCAAACTCGAAATCCTCTTTATATTCTTGATAGATTTTCTTTAATATTTACCTTTAAATTGACCAATTGCTAATAATATCGGAGTACTTTAGGCAAGAAGTCTATATGAAGAAGACACAGTCATGTGTCTTTGGACTCAATGTGCTCGTTTTTAAGACAGTGTCCGCTTCCTGCTCTGCCTTCAGCACAGGGAATGTGGAATCCAGGATCCAAAAGCACTTTAAGGTTAGGTCTGAGCAGGGGTTGGTTCATGGCCTGTCTCACATATTTAAGGCACCCTTTTGATTGAATTCATAGATGGCAACTTCATGCAACAGTGGCCTTGTACACAGGGACTTCAGGGCAGAAAATATCCTGGCGCATCAAGCGCATGCAATATACACCTGGACCTGGTATACAATATACGCCTGGGGAGGCGCTGGAGAGGGAGTGAGGGACTCCAGTCCACTGGGACATTTGGAGCCTTGGTGTGTTACTGTACTACATGGTAATGGGCAGTGAGCCCTTTAAAGGGAAGAGTAGGTGTGTTCTGAAAAGCAATTCCTGAGCGGCAGGCTCAGGATTCACAAAGGCTTCTCCCTAGAGCTAGGAGGCCTTTTTGCTTAAGTAATGCTGGCTGATCCTGAGTGGAGACTGTCGCTGCGACAAGCGATGTGGTACCCCTGGCTCAGGCAAATTGAGCCAGCTTCACAAACCCCAGTGAGACTGTCCTGATACAGCCAGACCCCGCTATGCTGGACATAATATGCTACCAGAGATTTGACTCAGGGGAATTGCACACAGCCAGGGCTGGACTTTCTTTTTCTTTTTGGTAGGTTGTAGGGCTTGAACTTGAGGCCTGGGCGCTGTCCCTGAGCCTTTTTGTGCTCAAGGCTCTACCGCTTAGAACCACTTCTGGTTTTTGTGTGGTTAATTGGAGAGAAGTCTCACGGGGGACTTAACTGTCTGGGCTGGCTTCGAAGCGCAATCCTGAGATCTTAGCCTCTTGAGTAGCTAGGATCATAGGCTTGAGCCTATAGGCAGCTGGGTCAAGCTGGATTTTTAATGCCACCATTGGAATTCCTTAAGGAGGAGGACCAAGGGGGAGAGCTCATCAGCCACGTGAGGCACCCACTTTCTGGACCTCTGCCTTGCCCTTGCCTGCTCCCTCTCCACCTCCAGTGTTCCCTTAAAGATAGCCAGTGCTCCTGCTTGTCCACCTGTCACCTGTCTGCCCGTTGAGCAGCAGAAGGAGGAGGCTGGCAGGAAATGCACCAGTCTATGTGTCTCCCCTGCATCCCCAGGCACAGAGTGGGTGACTGAGGGCAACAAGTTTCTCTCTGGTCCAACAGCAGCAGCAACAACAACAGCAGTAGCACTTTCCCTTTCTTTGGGCCAACCCAGTGATTTGACCTGCTTGCCCACTGAGCAGGAGAGGCAAGAGGACAGCATGGCTGATTCTCTCCCATGCATCCTCTATAACACCTGGAGATGGGGCACAGAGTGGAACATGGAGAGCAATCACCTGCCCCAGGTCCAGAGGATTCAGAGCCCAACTAGTGGGGCAGAGATGGAGGAGGAGGAGGAGAGCAGCCAGCAGCCACCAGGTCCAGCACCTGCAGAAACTTCTGTCCTATCTCCACAGGTGTGGCGACAGCCCCAACAAATGGCCAAGTCAGGGACTGGAAGTAGCTGAAGAAGAGGATTGGCAAGTATTTGAGAAGAGTCTGCTGCTGTTGCTGTTGCTGCTGCATGTCTCCAAAAGGGAAGAACCCCAGAGAAAGTGGTTCCTCCTATGTGAGCTAAAGCAAACATGGGTTAAAGGTCTAAATCAAGAGGTAAAGTGACTGTCTTGTAGTGCAAAGCTCTGATTTCGAAGTTTAGTGCCATAAAGCAATTATAGAGAGAAAACATGGCGAACACGGAGGGTGCTATTTAGATTTTCATGTTTCAAAGATGTTTTCTGATTCAAAATTCTAAACTTGAGATTGAGTCTATATGCTATTATTTCATAATGTCTTCTCTTTCAACTGAGAACTTTTGCTGTCAGAATGAAGTCTATGAAGTTTTATCAAGGCTCATCCAATTACATGCATCTGGAAAGGTACATTTTCAGTCCTTTCTGGATGCCAGCAGGGTAGGAACAAACAGACCCCAAATAAAAAAAACTTTCCTCCATCTTGAGTTTTTAAACAGGGGTATTTCTGTAAGCAATGGACTGGAAAATGAAACAATAAATTAAATCCATTCATATGACCATTTTTAAGAGATTATATAATATTGTCATTTTCTGTTATTGAACAAAGCCACATATATCAAATTGGAATTTTTATTTTTGTCTACTTGGAGTCAGAGAGGAAACAATGTCCCCCCACCCCAATTTTCTGATCATCCCTCATAAACTAAAACAACAAAGATCATTACTGATGAATTTGAGTACGTAAACAATGGCAACAAGTTACACCCTCCAAACACAGAATGGTAATATTTTCCACTTCCAGTTATCATTCCAATGTTTCTATTAGTAACTGTTGCCCACCAACAGACTTGAACAGTTTGGCCTTTCTTTTGTCAGGCCATAAAAATAGTTGTCATTTTGGCATATTTTAAGTGCCCAGAGGAAATTAAAAGTGTCCTTTATTCCTTTTGAGTGGTTGGAAATATATTCTTGTCAATTATAGTTATGGAAGTGAGCAAACTATTTTTCATTAATATGAGGGAAGAAAACCTGAGTGATCGAATCTAGGACAATAAAGTTAAAAATCTTCTGGCTCTATCATGACACTCTATGATGACTAGGTGCTTTCAGACTCACTGATAAATAAAAACATTTTTGGAAACCATTCTTGAAAACTACTAGTATTTCCAGAACTATATAATAACTTTCACCAAATTTTACAAATAGTACAATTTTCAAGTTTTTTCTTTAATTTACTTAAAAATTCTTCTGGTATTTCAATTCTGCAACATTCGACATTAGTTTTTTTCCTATGTAGTAGTAATACAACTCACTATTTTTATGAGAACATGGGAGTATTTAAATATCAAGGAAATATAGAATGTACCTGAAGATAGTTGTCCCTGAACTAAATGCTCCTAAACTTGGCAGGTAGATAGTTTTTTAGGGTTATCAAACGCATCATGTTAGCTAAATTGGAAACTTTGTCTAGATAAGAAGATAACTTCATTTCCCTAACATCACCTTATCTGACCTTTTCTGCTTGACTCAGACATATACTAGATATTGCAAATAAGGGAAACCATGGGACCTATGTTTCTTTGGGCCTGGCTTACTTCACTTAATATAATTTTTTGAACCCTAAGATATTTATTCAAATGTTTTTTTTCTTTCATGCGATTGTTTCTAACGCATTTATAAGATAATTTCTTTGTTGCTTTGTATGTCCCTCCCCCACAGTACAACCCGTGCTTTCACTGTATTTGATGTTGGTATAATTTGTGGAGGGGAAGGGGAAAAACAAGTCCTTTAAATAGGGATATAGGTGGACCCATTGCAACAATGAGAAGTACAAGTCGTTATGTTGAAAACGAACTTTACAACTTTGGTGGGGGGGGCGGGGAGGAGGATGGAAAGGGATGGGAAGGGGAAACAAAGGAGGAGGCTACAATGCTTGATAAGAAATGTACTCATTATCTTGCCCATGTAATTGTAACCCCTCTGTACTGTATTTTCACAATAAAAAAAATAAAAATAAAAAAAAAGAAGATAACTTCAGGGCTTTATATACCTACAATACTTGCAAATTTTTACATACCTACAAAGCATAGATGCAAAGGCCTATAATAAACTTTTAGCTTATTTAGATATTGATCAAAGACTAAGAATTTTTTAAAAAGAGTAACATGTTTTCTATGTTGAACAATCATTTCTCTACTAATTATTTCCCTACACTTCCAAAATTGAGGAAAAGGTTAATATATTGAGAGCATTAAAATTATCTTTGTGTAGACAGTATCAGTCCAGAATACAAATATCTGCTACTGCATATCAAATTCTTGAAGGACACATAGGTACCATCACTTAGTACATTAGTTCAGGACCATAAAATATGATCATGCAAGGTGAAGCAAAGAAAAGTGATTCCAGTAATCAGTTGGGAAAATATGATTGTTCCAAATCATTTTGAGTTTTTTTTCCCTGAAAAATATTAAAAATTCTTATGTTTGGTTATATACTAATATTCATTCAATGTAAGCTCATCAATATATATAATTAAAATGTTCTTTCTATTTTATTAACTTTAATTGTATTAACTAATATTTAATTGTATTAACTACAATTATTAAGAATATATAGGCTTGTCAAGTTAACTTAGTGAATTAGGTAATAGATTTAGAGACCAAGTCTCCAGTTTCAAAAAGGAAAGTTTTTCTTTGGTTCTTTAATGAGAAACTTTTAACATGTAGGTGGAGGATTAATTTGTGCAATGTAGAATTCCCTGATTGTCAGTGTACAGTTCAATGAGTTTTACAAAGACACAACACTTAATATATTTGCATGTCATTCTTGAGCAGGACTGTACTAATCATCATTGAGTTGTTCACTTTTCAATATTTGCTGTCAGGTAGTCCTGGAGTTATAGTATTTTTAATTTTTAAATTAAAACACTTTTTTTCTTCTGGCTATTGTTCCTAACTCATGAATAATGTACCATGTGATTATTTTTGTTTCTTTGTATGTTTCTCCCCCACTGTATAACCCCTGTTTTCACTGTATTTGGTGTCAGGGCCCTGCATCTTGTATATACACTTCTCTAGCTTGTGGAGGGGAAGGGAAAAAATGAAATGCTTAAATAGGGATACAGGTTGACTCATTGTATCAATGAGATGTACAAGACACTATGTTGAAAAGTGAGCTTTACAATTTAGACAGGATGGGAGGAGAGGGTGGAGTGTAGTTGTGGAGTGTGAGGGAAGGGAGGGTGGGGGAAAACAAAGAAGGAGGTAACAATGCTTGATAGGAAATGTACTCATTATCTTGCTCATGTAACTCTAACCCCTCTGTACAGTATTTTTAAAATTAAAAAAGTATTTAAAAAAACAAATTAATTCATTTTTATTGATATTGTAAAGTGATATACAGAGGGATTAGAGTTTTAATATATGACAGGCTAAATACATCTAGTATTGCTCAAGAAAGAAGACATTTTAGTGTTTTTTTCAAGACAGTTATTATGTATATATGTGTATGTACATTCAATATTTGTTTTGGAAATATTTAAGATAATGTACAGATAGATAAATACTCAGATACAACTGAAGTTTTCTGAATCTCCATATTGGTTTTAAGGTGCAATTGTCCTTCCTGTTTTATAAATAGAGGCATTTCAACTTGACATAGAAACTTGACAGAGGGAGTATATCTGATACATTTTAGAATTTAGTTATAATCTTGAATCTTCTGACTTACGGCACACTGGAATAGAAAGTTTTCTCCTGAAAGGTGCTATTAACTATAAACAATGAGTTCCATTTTTTGAGGTCTCTTCTAAGCAGAGCACTTACACAAATATTTCATTTAGTACTTGTAATAATGTTATGGTAAATGCAATTATTTTCAGCAGTGCCTAAAGGAAGAATTGAGGTACAGGAGGCTAATAATCCTGACCAAAGTCATAAAAGAAGAAATGACACTGTTGGGACCCAGGATCCAGATTCCACTACTATATGTAGTTACAACATTCTCTGACTACTAAATATATGTACATTCTCTCTTAATGTCCACTTGAGATCCTCAGAAGAACTTTCCTTTTGTAGAAGAAAGGGTAATAGAAAGAATAGGAAGGATTTTTCCCCATAACTTTCTGGACAGATTATAGTGTGCATCTGGTATTTGAAACTGGAATAATCTATCTTTTCTATACATAGACATTTTGTGCAAGTTCTTAACATTTATGCTTTTTGAATTTGAAATATTTTGGTATGCAGTCTCTTTATATTATTAATTTTTAGAAAATTTACAGGATGTTAAAAAAAACATCTATGCCCCCAACATAGTGCTTTTGGATAGTTTTATGTGAAAGTAAACTCTGCCTGAGTTTACTGTGACATGTCTTGCTTACTCACATAATTCAGTCTCTTTCCAAGTATTTTTTTCTAGACCCTCATAGTTGATAACCCACTTTCCAATTTTGATTCCTAATTCTGTTTTATTTCTCTCTTTTGAATTGATGACCACATAACCCGAGTTCAGCTTGACACAATCTACACAAATCAATACTATAAGGCTTTTCTTTGACCTCTTCTTTATTGCATATGTAGCTGCTTCATTTCTCACAGAGAATACTAGATCTCAAGGACATGGAGAATAATAGAAAATCTCATCACTGCTCATTTGTTCAACTACTCTGCATCTATCAGTCTCAAGGTAGCAATAGCAATTCTAGCACCTACATGGTTATAGAAGCCATTAGCATTGTAGTGTTTTTTGTGCTTCCAATTCATTTCATTTAGTGACTACGTGCCAGTTTTCCCTTATGGGCAGTCAAGTCATAGAGCTCGGTGTAGAAATATATTTATAAACATAGAGCCCTTACGTCAATGTCTCTCGAGTCCTTTCATTTTTCTAAAGCTTGTTCTCTACTAGATTTCTCCATAAAGGCTCCTGGGAAAAACATTTCTGTAGTTCTTGTATCTTGATAAAAGTTTGTTTATGTCTTTTGAAGTTAAAATCTGTTTTGTGGGATTAAAAAATGCTTGGCACACACTTTTTTTTCTTTTAGTATCTTAATAGGTTATTTCATTGTCTTCTAGCATCAAGTACTGCTGCTGAAAATTCTGAATTTTAGATCATTTTATTTCCTTTATATATTAGGTGCTCCTTATTTCCTAGGTATTCAAACAATTTCTTTGCTTTCTTTTTTGTTAAACCATGCAATTTTCCTAGAATGTCTAATGGTTTTGCTGATATTACTGGATATAGTATTTGTTCTCTAACATGATATTACTATCTGCTATTGCCCAGGTACTCAAACTTTTATTTGGTATTCTTCAATATTTTGCATTTTCCTTTTAATTCTTTTTTCTTCATTTCTTGTTGATGTTAAAATTATTTACTTTTCATTGTTTATTTCATCTGTTATATTGCTTACTTACTGTGTTGTTTTTAGTTGAACCTTCATTGCTGAAATGCTTTCCCCCTTTATTTCTGATTATTTCCAGAATACAATATTGTTTCTGAGCTTTTCTAGTTCTAATTTATGTGGTTTGTTTTTACATCTTATCCCATTATGTTAATGTTTTTATCTAGGCATTATATAATAAGTTAGAATTATATTCAGATTTCTGAACTTATTTTGACATTCTTTTTTTGTGCACATAAACATTATAACTTCCTCTCATTTTTATTATAACTCCCGAAGAAATATGAACTTGATGTTGTATGATTTGTATGAAATGGATTTTCCTAAAACAAGGTTAAGAAAGATTAAGGGCCCCTAAACTTCTTTTGTTTTTATGCTATGTTTGAATACAGTTGTGGACTTGAGGAAGATGGCGGAGGAGAAGTTGGAGATTAAACAAGCTCTCGCATAGAAAACAGTTTTACTGTTCCACTGAACAGTCCTAGGCTAGAGAATCACACCAAGGTGCCATCACAGTACAGAAAGTTTAGCCAGAGAGGGAAAATCCAGGCAGCTTGGTCAAGGAAACAGATCGGAGCACTTGCCAGTAGCTGTGGCTGTGGCAGCTATGGTGGCAGCTGCGGCTGCTATACCAATGGGACAAAGGCACCAGATGTGACAGGTGAACAAATTCTACTCACTACCAGCAAGAACTGATAAGGAGAAGACCTCTTCATCCTGCTGATCGCAGACCAGGGACGGTCCAGGAACCAAGAGTCTGGAGTGAGTAGAACCCCCCTCACTCCTCACAGAACAGTGGTGGAAAGGCAGCCCCTTCCCCACCACCAGAAAATATCTCCAACTTTGATACTGATAAAGGCCAGGCTGAGCAGCTAGCTCCAACCCAGGCCTTGAAAGAAAACAATTGGAGCCATTAGAAGGTCACAGGAACCTGACCTGACCTGCCAGGCTTAGCTCCACTCAGGGGAAAGTCACCCCACCCAGGCAGAGTTATCTATGCCCCTGAAGGAGTGACTTTCTTCACTGGGCAAATAGAGTCAGAGGTTGCCCCTCCCACTGCAGCTTAGACAAACAATTGAAACTCAGTAAACATAAACCCTGAGAATGGCTCCAGGCTGGGTTCTGTGAGTGTCTCAGGAACTAGCCCCTCAAGGAAAAGCTATTGGTTGCTGATAGGCTTCAACCCTACCCAGAACCTAGCCTCATCACAGAAACTCTAAACTAGAGGAAAAAGGCATCTCCCTCTTTTGTGAAACATTGAAGTTCTGCCCTGCATTCTCTCAGACCACAAGAGAATAAAATTAGAACTCAACACCAAAAGCCACCAAAGAAAGTTCTGTAACACTTGTAGACTGAACAACACACTGTTGAATCACCAGTGGGTCATGAAGAGATTAGAAAGGAAAACAAATGTTCATGGTATTCAACAAACATGAACACACAAATTACCAGCTCCTCTGGGACACAGCAAAGGCAGTACTCAGAGCCAAGTTTATAGCTCTGAGTTCCTACATCCACAAATTGGAGAGACCTGAAACCAACAATTTAATGAGACATCTGAACGTCCTTACAAAAGAGCAGCAAACTAAACCTCAATCCAGTAAATGGAAAGAAATAATTAAAATTAAATCAGAATTAAATGAATTAGAATCCAAAAAAATTATAGAAAGAATCAACAAAACAAAGCATTGGTTCTTTAGAAAAATTAACAAAATTGACAGACCCTTAGGAAATCTTATCAGAAAAAGAAGAGAACACTTTCAAATAAACAAATGCAGAGATGCGAATGGAAACATCAACACAGAAACAACCAAGATTCAGAACATTATAAGGGAATACTTCTCAAACCTATATGCTAAGAAGTTTGAGAACCTGGAAGAAATGGACGATTTCCTAGCAAATATCGACATGCCAAAACTAAACCAAAATGAGTTAAGCCAACTTAACAGGCCCATATCAAGCATTGAAATAGGAACAGCAATAAGAGACCTCCCATCTAAGAAAAGCCCAGGACCATATGGATTTACAGCGGAATTCTACAAGGCCTTCAAAGCAGAACTCACACCAATACTCCTTCAACTCTTCAATGAAATTGAAAGAGAAAGTTCACTACGGAATTCTTCCTATGAAGCCATCATAAGCCTCATCCCCAAACCAGGCAGGGACTCATCAAAGAAAGAGAACTAGAGACCCATTTCTTTGATGAATATCCTTGCAAACTTCTCAACAAAATTTTGGCCAATCGACTTCAACAATTCATCCAAAAAATCATACACTACAATCAAACAGGATTCAATTCAGGGATGCAAAACTGGTTCAATATATGCAAATCAATTAATATAATTTATCACATCAATAAGAGTATGGCTAAGAACCACATGGCTATCTCAATAGATACAGAAAAAGCATTTGACAAGATCCAACATCCCTTTTTGCTGAAGGCTCTGGAAAATTAGGAACCCATGGAACATTCCTCAATACAACAAAGGCTGTATATGACAAACCGACAGCCAACATTATACTTAATGGTGAAAAACTAAAGCCATTTCCTCTAAACTCAGAAACGAGACAAGGATATCCACTTCCTCTACTTCTCTTCAATTTAGTATTAGATTGCCTAGCTACAGCAATAAGAAAAGATGCAAACATAAAGGGGACCAAATAGGGAAAGATGAAGTAAAATTCTCCCTCTTTGCAGATGACATGATCTTGTATTAAAGAATCCCAAGGAATCCACTCCCAAATTAATCGAGCTGATTCGAAACTTTGGCAAAGTAGAAGAGTATAAAATTAACCCTCAAAAATCAATGGCTTTTCTACATGACAACGATGAGAAGAGCACCGTTGAAATCAGGAAAGCAACTTCATTCATAATAGCCCCACAAAAAATAAAATACCTAAGAATTAACCAAAGAAGTGAAGGACCTCTATTATGAAAACGTTAAAAATCTGAAAAAGGAAATCAAAACAGAACTTAGAAAGTGGAGAAACCTCCCATGCTCTTGGATTGGAAGGATCAGCATGGTGAAAATGGCAATTCTTCCCAAGGCTATCTACAAATTCAATGCGATACCTATCAATATTTCAATCGCATTCTTCAAGGAAACAGAAGAGGCAATCTAAAAATTCGTATGGAACAATAAAAGACCCCAAGTAGCAAAAACGATCTTCAACATAAAAAACAGTGCCAGAGGAATATCAATACCAAATTTCAAACTGTACTGTTTGGTACTGGCGAAGAAGAGACCTCAGAACCAATGGAATAGAATTGAAAACCCACAAATGAACAAACAGACCGGTAGCCATCTAATCTTTGATAAGAGAGCTAAAAAAATAGAATGAAAGAAAGACAGCCTCTTCAGTAAATGATGCTGGCAAAATTGGATACTCATTTGTAGAAAATTAAAGCTAGATCCTTATATATCACCCTGTACCAGAATTAACGCCAAATGGATCAAAGACCTCGGAGTCAAAGCCGATACCGTGAAAACATTACAGGAAGGAATAGGAGAAACCATAGGGTTCCTTGGCACAGGCTGAAGTTTCTTAATAGACACTCAGAAACACAACAAATCAAAGAAAGGTTGGACAAATGGGATTGCATGAAGCTGCAGAGTTTCCGCATGGCAAAGGACATAGCTAGCACGATCAATAGAAAGCCCACAGATTGGGAGAATTTCTTCACTAGTCATACAATGGATAAAGGTCTCATATATAAAATATACCTGGAACTCAAAAATTAAATCCCCCAACAACAAATCCTCAAAGAAACAACTGCCCAAAAACTAAGTGGGCTAAAGACTTAAAGAGAAACTTCTCTGAAGAGGAAAGAAGGATGGCCAATAGACACATGAAGAAATGCTCAACTTTCCTAGCCATAAAAGAAATGCAAATCACCAACATTGAGATACCACCTCACCCCAGTTACAATGGCTATAATCTAATAACAACAGATGCTGGAGAGGATATGGACAGAAGGGAACCTTACTGAATTTTTGGTGGTAATGTAACCTTGTTCAACTACTTTGGAAGTAATATGGTGGTTCCTCAAAAGACTCCACATAGAGCTCCCCTATGACCCAGCAATCCCACTTTTGGGCACTTGCCTGAATGTTCACAAACAAGACCATGCTAAAGCTACCAGCACCATTATGTTTATTGCAGTATTATTTACCATAGCTGAAATATGGAAACTACCCAGATGCTCCCCAGTAGATGAATGGACTAAGAAAATGTGCTCCGTTTGTTAGGAAATGGAAAGGCTTGAAAAAAATTATATTAAGTGAAATAAGCTAGGCCCAAAGAAATGGTTTACTTATAATGTACTATGTGATTATTTTGTTGCTTTGTGTGTTCCTCCCCTATGGCATAACCCTGTTTTCACTGTATTTCATATTGGTATAATTTGTAGAAGGGAAATGAAAAAACAAATTGTTTAAATAGATACAGTGTGACCCATTGAAACAATGATATGTACAAAACACTATGTTGAAAATGAACTTTACAACTTACAACTTCTGCAGGGGGGAAGGTTGGGGGGATTGGAGGGTAGGGGAGAGTGTAGTTGTGGAGTTGGGAGGGAAGGGATAGCAGGGGAAAAACAAAGGAGGAGGCAACAATGCTTGCTAAGAAATGTACTCATTACCTTGCTCATGTAACTTTAACCCCTCTGTACAGCATTTTCACAATAAAAAATTAAAAAAAAAGAAATGCAGTTGTATGTTTTCTGGATTTTAGGCTGGTCTTTCATTTTCTTCCTTTAACTCTGTTGTCTCTCTTATTCAATTGTGACTTCTTTCCAGAAAATTTTTATCTGATGTGCACTCTAGTAGGGAAGTTCTGAGAGTTACCAAAAGATTTTGTCTCAGGTCATTCCATTCTTGTTGAGTAATAGGAGCTGCATTCACAAACCCCTTGTAGTGCTATGGTAAATTAACTACTGTAGAAATTAGTCCCTTCTTTATAAAGAACATTGCTGATGACTGTAAATTCCCTTGCTTTCAGGCAACCACGGTCCTGCCTGCTGTTTCTTCTTCTCAATCCTGCAGATGCACAGATATCATGCAGTTTTAACTCTGTGCATGCATATCCCCTGTCATGTAATTAGTGGGTTTTGTTCCTAAGTACTTACTTAATTTTATTTTAAAATGCTAACTCCTTTTATTCTAGCTGTTGTTATAGTTTCCTTGATTCTAATTTATCTCAATATTTTGTATTTATTTGTGAAATTGGAAAGACTGAAAATCTATACAGTGCCACTATCACTTTCATTTTCTTTTTTTATGTTCCTATTTCTTTTTAAAGTAAGTTTTTTTATTGTGAAAATACTGTATAGAGGGGTTGTAGCTACATGAGCAAGGTAATGAGTACATTTCTTAGCAAGCATTGTTGCCTCCTGCTTTGTTTTTCCCCTACCATCCCTTCCCTCCCACCTCCACAACTACACTCCCCTCCACCCCAAGCCTAAATTGTAAAGTTCGTTTTTCAACTTAGTGTCTTGTACATCTCGTTGTTACAATGGGTCAACCTGTATCCCTATTTAAACATTTTGTGTTTTCCCTTTTTGTACGTTTTTTATTGTAAAAATGCTGTAAGAGGGGTTACAGTTACATGAGCAAGGTAATGAGTACATTTCCAATTGAGTATTGTTGCCTCCTCCTTTGTTTTCCTCCTATCCCCAACCATCCCTTCCCTCTCACCTCCACAACTCCTCTCCCTCACCCCCCCCACTTCTCATCGGAGTTGTAAGTTGTAAAGTTCATTTTCAACATAGTGTTTTGTACATCTCATTGTTACAATGAGTCAACCTTTATCAAACATTTTTTTCCCTTCCCCTCCCTGAATTAGAGATGTGTATATACAAGATGCTGGGCACTGACATCAAATACAGTGAAAACAGGGGTTATACCATCGAGGAGAAACATACAAAGCAACAACAAAATCACATGGTACATTATAAATACGTTAGAAACAATAGCAAGAAAGAAAAATATATTTGTGTACCTATCTTGGGGCTCAATTCGCTTATCATCTTATATATGTACATAGCTTTTGACCTTCTCTACTAATCTTACACATGTATTAGTTATTGCAAGTAAGGGAAACCATGAGACCTATGTTTCTTTGGGCATGGCTTTCTTCACTTAATATAATTTTTTTCAAGTATTTCCATTTCCTAACAAATGAGGCAATGCCATCCTTTCTGATGGAAGCATAGAATTCCATTGTGTGTGTGTGTGTGTGTGTGTGTGTGTGTGTGTATGTGTGTGTATCACATTTTCTTGATCCATTCATCTACTGAGGGGCATCTGGGTTGATTCCATATCTCAGCTATGGTAAATAATGCTGCAATAAACATAATTGTGCTGCTAGCCTTAGTATGACCTTGTTTGTGATCATTTGCTTAAATGTTCAAAAGTGGGATTGCTGGGTCATAGGGGAGCTCTATGTGGAGTCTTTTGAGGAACCTCCATACTACTTTCCAAAGTGGCTGAACAAGTTTACATTACCACCAACAATGCAGTAGGGCTCCCTTCTGTCCACATCCCCTCCAGCATCTGTTGTTATTAGAGTTCTTGAGTATAGCCAGTCTAACTGGAGTGAGGTGGTATCTCAATGTTGTTTTGATTTGCATTTCTTTTATGGCTAGAGAGGTTGAGCATTTCTTCATGTGTCTATTGGCCTTTCTTCTTTCCTCTTCAGAGAAGTTTCTCTTTAAGTCTTTAGCCCACTTATTTTTTGGGCAGTTGTTTCCTTGAGGATTTGTTGTTGGGGAATTTAAGTTTTTTAGTTCCTTATTCTTCAATGAAATAGAAGAGGTAATCCAAAAATTCATATGGAACAATAAAAGACCCCGAAAAGCAAAAATGATCGTTAACAGAAAGAACAGTGCTGAAGGAATATCAATACCAAATCTCAAACTCTACTACAAAGCTATAGTAATCAAAACAGCTTGGTAGTGGCACAAGAACAGACCTGAGGAGTGATGAAATAGAACTGAAAACCCAGAAATGAACCCACAGATCTATAGCCACCTAATCATCAATAAGGGAGCTAAAAAAATAGAATGGAAGAAAGACAGCCTCTTCAGTAAATGGTGCTGGCAAAATTGGTTAATCACCTGTAGAAAACTGAAGCTAGATCCTTATATATCACCCTGCACCACAATCAACTCCAAATGGATCAAACACCTCGGAATCAAAGCAGATACCAAGAAAACATTACAGTAAGGAATAGGAGAAACTCTAGGTCTCCTTGGCACGGGCCAAAATTTTCTTAAGAGGCCCAGAAACACAACAAATCAAAGAAAGTTTGGACAACTGGGGTTACATGAAGCTGCAGAGCTTCTGCATGGCAAAGGACATAGCTAGCAAGATCAATAGAAAACCCACAAATTGGGAGAAGATCTTCACTAGCCATACAATGGACAAGTGTCTCATATGTAAAGTATGCGGGTCCTTTTCTTGGAACCTGACCTGCGTCATGTTTTTGTGTCACTAATACCGATGCTCTTTACTATCCAATGTATTCTATGACTCAACATATATATTGTATATAAATATATATGACTTATCATTAGCATAGTAAAGCAAAATTTATCAGGGGTTCCTGAGCCTGTCTTAAAATAATCTGATGTGAGTTTTATATCAGGGTAAGCAGGAAATTCTTTAATTTTTCTAGTGATAGTGTGATTGAGATTTCAGAGTCATGCTTTTTGCCCACTAGAAAATAATTTTTTTACAAAGGTTTCACCCAGATAGATTGAAGTCTCATATTTCCCTTTAAACAAATACAAACTATTAGAAAGGCCAGCTTTATTCTAATAATGTATATATAAAATGAATAAAAATGAAAGCAATAATCTTAGAAGTAATTCTTTTTTAGAGCAGGCTATTTAAGAGACTCAGGCTAGTTGTGACATTAGTGGCAATCACTTGTAGACAAATGAGGGTTTACACAGGTAATAATTGAAAGTTTTATGCTATGATTGAAATTGGAAATCTCAGGAATGAATATACGCTGGGTGTGCTGGGCCACACGGAAATGATGGTTGATCTTTGTCAGGTAGAGAGAATAAGTAAATATGGGTTCTGGTCAGAGAACCACACTCTACATGCTGCATCTTTAGACATTTAAATTTCTGTGTGCGAATTTGCTTTCATATTCTATTTAGCATCTGAGCTTTTATTCTTGCGAAGGTCTATATGTATTTGTATCAGTCAATGCTGTTGCAAGTAGCACTTTTCCCACCAAATCTGATGAACTAAACATGTACAAGCTAAGGATTTCTCCTGGAGTCTGTACTTCCTTAAAGAACTGCGAGCATGTCAAAGTAGTTTTTGTCTTGATACTTGGTGTTGTATGTTTAGTTCTACATGTGTAGAACTCTGGAGGTGGAGATCAGAGGATTGTGGTTTGAGACCAATCTGGCAAGAAAATTAGCAACACCCAACTCAACAGATCAGTTGGGCATAGTAACACATGGTTGTGATCCCACCTAGAGAGGAGGCTACAGCTAGGTGCTGTCCAAAGGCAAAAATAGGAGACCTCTTCTGAAAAGTAGCTAAAGTAAAAGAAAAGTAGCTAAAAGCTAAAAGTAAAAGCTCACATGATAGAAAACCTCCCTAGTAAGTTCAAATCCTATTACTGCCTCCCCAAAAGAAAAAGAAATGAAAATATATGCTTGCTTTATAGAATATTTATGCCATTAAAATTTTTGTAGTAAGGATGAAATGATTCTTTGTGTTAATCAGATTAGATTCTTGATAGGAAGTGTTGGGAGTAAATAAAAAGCAAGGGCAACATAGTAAGTAGTAAGCCAAAGTAGAAACTAAAAAATTACAAAGGAGATTTTTCCTGAAAACCTTCATCACATTCATTTTCCTAAGTTAGTGCAGAGATATAAGTTGGAGCTGGTAAGTTTGTAAGTCCTGTCTCACCACACAAAGACATTGTTTTCATCATATATATTGCCCATGAATACTGTGACTATTACTGTGGGTAGTCAGATAATTTCAATCTTTTGGGTTGCTAAGGAGATATATGATCTATAGCATAGATATTGGTTTGCTGATAAATAGGGAACTGAAGAATATATGTGTTCTATTGATCTGTATATTTTTCATGATTCAGTCATAGTTTTTATGATGCAGCCATAGTTTTCATTTTGACAGAAGTATATAACAGCAGAGAAGAATAGAGTTATTGTTGTGTAGCCAACATATACTGTATGGTTAACTAAAGTCCTGTAACTAATTGTAGAAGTAGGCAAATTTCTAGTAACTAGTTAAAATTTCATTGAGCTTTGATGGAGCAGATAAGTAAATTAAAAAATGGATCACTGATTTTGAATGAACAATGAGATTCCTGAATAATGGATATTAATATTCTTATTAGTAAAATACATTTATGCTTTTTATATTGCTAATCATGGAATACTTCATATGTTAATCATATTACTTGGTATATTTTCAGTGCTTTCCTTAAGGCTTAGTTTTTTCCCCAAATCTTCAACTGCTTATGATGATTCAGAGTAGGCAGACTGTCATCATTTAAAACAAAATTTGGACAATTTCTGAGACAAGGTCTAGCTTGGGAAAGAAAATCTGTGAGACACATCTCCAAAAAGCCAGAAGTGAAGATGTGGCTCAAGTGATAGAATTCTAGATTTAAGCGAAAAGCTCAGTGATGCCACCCACGTCCAACCCTCAGGAACGTGTGCATATATGTGTGCACATGTGCACACACACATACACACACAGAGTGATTGTCATATGATGTACTAAATTTCTCTCTCCTCATTCTCACAGGAATACAGGACCATAACTGAAAACAGGGAATGTGTTTTGTGAAGTTCTTATGTGAAAAGATAGAAAAAAACAAAAAGACCTCCAAAAGTTTATGAAATTTGAATGTCTCCTCTCTCAGACCTCTGATAATCTATTTTTAATGTGTTAAAAAATAAGGAAGTATAAGTGAAATCATATCCATGAAGTGAATGTCTCCTCACTTCTATGGCGAGGTTTTCATATGCTGTGTATAAATTTTTAATACAAACCTTACCTTATCTTTACAGCATGTGCAAATGCTACTATAATGGCAATAACAATAATACATTACATTTTAAAGAATACATTAATTTTTTCCTTATTTATAAGCACAACCATTATAATGAAAAGGGAAATAGTCACATGTGACACCAGGATTGCTAACCTAAATATCCATAGTCCTGATTCATTTGTCCTATACATAAATTTATATGTTTGAAGAAACAAAGAAACAGACTTTCTATCTTTTAAATTTTATTGCTTTCAATGTAATTTGTTTATTCCTTTTTTAAAAAGTATCTGCAATCCTGGATATAGATGTAAGAAATAAGAAGCTCATTCCTTGATTTTTCTCTCAAATCATTTGCCAATAATTGGAGGTTTTAGAGAGATTTTCATTATGTTGTTGTTGTTAGGTACAAATTATTGAAAGTCCTGTATGTGCACTATGGGATGCAAGTCCTCCTTTTCCTGAAGGAATATTACTAATGAAAGCATGAACATGACCTCATGTAGTGAAAGAGTGAATATGAACTTTCTTGTGCATTTAACTTAATTTGTAGATTGTTAGACAAGACCCCCTTGAATGCATGTTTTTAGAATATCCAAGTTGAAAGTACTTTAAAATTAAGCAGGTTTTGGATAAGACTTATCTATATAACTAACATTTTAGTAAAAGTTAAAACCAAGGTAATACATTTATTTATTCAGCCATTTGAAGAGCAATAATGGATGGAATGGTTTCTTTGATCTTGATGTTTAGGTTTTTGTGTATAAACTAGTTTGTGTAACTGGTCTAAGGCTGTTTCATCATGCAAATTAGAGTGTGGTCCACTATTATACAGTTAATTCCTTATCATCTAATATTGAAATAAGTGACAGATCAGTTCAAATTTTGTATCTAAACTGTTATTCATATAAATATCTTTAGCCACAGCTTGGAAAGCTCACATTTCTCAAACAAATAATGCTGAGCAGTGAAAATTACTATGGAATCAATATCTTTTACACTTTAGGAGAGTTGACAAGGGTAAGTAGTTATTTGTGTGAGAAATAACCCAAATTCTTTGGAAAAGAGCAAAACCTTCACTCAAAAACAGAATGTAGATAACCGTGATGCATAAAAATTGTTAAGCTTTGCTAGCAATCAGAATGGGCTAAACTTTAAAGCTAGGTTCATACATATGCTTTCCCAACAAAATGTGTGCCTTGAATTCCAAGAGCATCCTTCATTTTACTCTACATGCTCTCTTCTCAATTCTCCATCAGAAAAAGTATCCAAAGGCAAAATTTGGGTCCATTGGGTGCTGGTGGCTCATGCCTATAATTCTAGCTCTTCAGGAGCTGAGATCTGAGGATTGTAGTTCAGTCAACCTGGTCAGGAAACTGTGACTCTTACCTTCAATTAACCACTTAGAAGACAGAAGTGGAGCTGTGGCTCAAAGTGGTAGAGCTCTAGGCTTAAATATAAAAGGTCAGGGACAGTTCCTAAGCCCTGAGTTCAACAGTCAGAACCTGTGACCATGAGTGCACACACACAGAAGTAGGGCTGCAAACAGGATGTGTGTATCTTATGACTTACCAAGGATGAAAAAATGATAAACACTTCTCTAGTGATGTACCACAGGGGACCTAAAGCAAGTTCATGCCCCAATAAAGAAGGTGCTCTCTGGTTTGGTTAGAGAGAACTAGGCCTTTGTTTGTAGTATTTCTCATTGTTTGTAGTATTTCTTATTAACCTAGTAAGTGAATGGTTTCAATGAATTGATCTTATGACGCGTTTGTCCTGCATATATTTATATATATAACATTTTCATATGTATGTATAGATATATGCAGTGAAGTTGTGAAGTGAAGGCGGCATCTCTTATTACAATGGTAAACTATGACTGTTGTAATTAATTAAGATGATATAGTAAAATATTGGGAGAGTTTAATGCTTCTCCATACATTCATCACACAGCTCCAGGCAGTGAATTTGTACTCCTTATCTAATCTCACAACATATGCTTTCCAGGTCTATCATCTTTTTAGAATTTACAAAGGAAATAAAAATCAGGCAATTATCTGACTTTTGCTTCTGAGAAACTAACAAACAAGAGTCATTCATTATAGAATAATTAATTGGGTTTCCATTCTGTGCCAGACATTGGGCTGGGATCTGGGCTCACTAAGATAAGGAGCAGTTCTTTCTCCCATGGCTCTGAGTGTAAGGAGAGACTGGTAAAGCATCATTGCCATACAAGTTGATAAATGCTGTAATAAAGGTATGAACAGATGCCACAAACACATAGGAGGGAGTGCTTCGGTGCTCCCAGCACAAAGCAAAAGCTTCGAAGTAGAAGCTACTTGGCTTGTTACAAAGGCTTTAGAAAACTGAAAGGAAAGAAGTGAAAAGACCAAATTAAAGGCACAGGCAAAAACACATAATAATTTGCAGGGTCAGCTTGAGGGGAAAAAATAAAATCTTTTGTGAAGTAAGTATATATACCATCTTGAAGAAAGTAGAAATATTTCTTTGAAGGTGAAAACAACCAAAATACCTTGCTTGAGTTTTAATAAACTCTGATCGATGACCATGTGGTGTATTATAGTTAGAATCAAAGGATTTAAAAGTAAAATGGATGAGAAGAGTGATGATAATAAAAAGTGGAAAGTATGTTAAGAAAAAGGGTGTTTGTTCCTACAGAACAAAAAGTCAGCAGATCAGCATTTACAAGTTGATTTAATCAAGCTCGTGCCATCAAAGGCCAAGGATCTTCTACCTTGTCCTCTGTATCATCTACTTATACAGTCCACACACAGATGTAAATATGAGAAGAGATGAGTTCCATTATTTCATTTCTTTCTTTGGGAGGTAAGTCTTGGAGAAGACGCTTAGAAGATTTTTACCTTGGCTTATTGGAGAAAACTCACCCTATATCTACTAAATGGAGTTTAAAAGATACAATAATATACTCACTTTTACTTTAGTTTTCACTTTACTCACTATGATTTGCCTATGAGGGAAAAAGGGAAGGAAATAACTTTGACCTTCGATAGTACTTCACTCATTTTGGGTAAGATTAGTAGTTAGGAGTGAGGAAGTATGGCTATTTGGAATAGCCAAATTAGGAATTGCAATATGTTTATTCGGATCCATGAAAGAACTGTTGGTGTGTGTATTCAATACCAGTTGCCAAATAAAAAACCCCTTGCACAATACATAGTTGCATGATTACATTTTCTTCTATTGTCCTTGACATTCACTTAGTAGAAATGAACAATGTCTTAAAATGTTCCAACATTGAGCATTATTCAAGATGAGATGATATGAATATAATTAAACAACCCAGAGTATCACTGAAGCCAGGAAACACAGTATGATAAAAGAAGTTTGCACATATATAAGGATGATGCTGAACTGGAAAAGCAGAAGAGATCTACAACTTTGTATTATATCTACCTTAGAAAGCTCCTTTCACTTTTGGTACTTAGGATGGAACATATCTGAATGCCTACTCAATCTTCCAGTCATAGTTAATTGGACCAGCGGACAGCACTTTATGTCTTTTACTGTACTTGGGATCATTGCCACATAGTTGAGGGATAAGTTTGTTTCTTCTTTGAGCTATAATTCCAAGTCATTTAATGTGGATTTGGCTAGCAATTAGGTAAGATAAATACGGTAGCTCTGTAGTAGGATTCTGCTACCACTGCCTGGAAAAACCATAGACTTATGGCCAGCAAGGAAAAAAACATATAAAGAGAATTGAGATGAACACAGAAAAATACTGCCTGGGAGCCTGATTCCTTTGCAGTTTCTGATTCACCTACCTTTTGAAGTCTGGTTTTAGTCCTTCTATTCATTTGATTTTGTGATCTGTACCTGCATCTTGTATTAGATTTTCCTTTTATGCTGGAGCTAGGCTGAGTTGGCTTTACTGGAATCCCAAAGGGTCTTATGAAAGATTAGATCAAAGAACCAGAAGTCCTTACTAGTGAAAGAGATTTATTGCTAATAAGTATTCTAGAGAGGTAAAATGATAGGAAAGTTTACAAGAGAATTATTTATAATGATGTTATAAAATTAAATGTTTTCATTTTGAAATTTTCAGAAATCAACTAAGCTGCTCTCATAGATGATAATTTATTATACGATCTAAATTTTTTGATATATAAGTAGATGGTGTGAAGACCTAAGAAAAGGGTGGCCTAAAGTGCATGCTCTCAAATGCCCTATTGGAAGAAATTAAATCGTAATGGAAAAACTGGGCATGATAGTGAGTGTTTGTAGTCTCAGCTCTGCAGAAAGTGTAAGGAAGAAGATTGTGTTCTGAGACTGGTTTGGGCCTATGCAAAACATAACCTAAGCAAACAAAGAAATAGGATATGGATCAAATGATAAAGGTTCAAATTCCAGTACCATCAAAAACAATTAAAAATCACAATTGGAAAAAGTACAAGAAAATGTTTCCTTTCATCCCAGCCGTGAGCTACTTCATTGTGAGGGGAGATTATCATTCACACAGAGAATTTGCATATGATCTATTTACTTTTAACAAATCCCAGAGAAATTCCATAAGACACAGAGACAAAGGAAGAGGGAGAGAGAGAGAGAGAGAGAGGAGAGTGTGGTAGGCATGAAAGGAAGGAAGGTAACAAGAAAGGAAGGAAGGAAGGAAGGAAAGAAGGAAGGAAGGAAGGAAGGAAGGAAGGAAGGAAGGAAGCAAGCAAGGAAGGAAGGAAGGAAGGAAAGAAATAACAAGGAAGGTAATTATACATACTAAAGTGATCACTAGGCTATAGAATTATGTACAAAGAGCATGCTTACATATAATTCAGCAAATGTGTAAAAAGCCCATAGACCTTCTGGAATGAGATACTATTATTGGATCTTGGGATTTAAACTTGGAAGAAATCTCAGCTATCCATCAAATAGTCTGTATCATCAAATGGCCACCCATTTGCTCAAGAAACAGAGCATGCATGTCTCCTATACTCAATGCTTTTATAATTATGTATTGAATATGTCAGTTGCCTCATCTTGGATTTTAACAGTAAAATCACCAAAGAAAACAAGGCATAAAAAATAGACTTCCCAAAATAGTCACTCAGAAATAAAATTTAGATTGAGAAATTTGTGAATATTTTCAAAACAAACTTTCCAAATACTTCTGATTTATTTTGCTTTATCTCTATTTCTTGAGCAAGTTGAGTAATTGTCACTATTACTTCTGTTTTATGTCATTTATAAACTTAATTGAAGTTGTCAGAGGGTCATTTTTGTGAATCTGTATCTTGTTTACCAAGTAGAATTGTAAGGCCCTCAAAGACAGAATGTTTTAAGGTCATACTCATGCAGTGTTTAAAACCATGTTTAGACACAAAGTATACGGGTAGCAAATGGATAGGGCCTAAAGGATTAGCTTCTGGGTTAGTGTGTATAAGAAAAAAAAATGTCTCCGGAACCTATGATAAGGAGATAGGAGGCTATTGCCTCTACATGTGTTTTTACATTCGTTCTACTTTCATATAGATGTGTTAGTACATTGCTAGACGGGAGGATTTTAAATAGATCTGAAGTTGCTAATGCCTTTCTCTTGGTATCTAAAAAGTCAAACAGGACAACTATCAGGTTGCAGAGAGTACAGTTCGGGGAGAGCAGGAGAGATTTTTATAATGTTTATCTTGGATAAGCTTAGAATATACTAGATAGAAAACATGGCACTTGTGAGTTATATGTTAATCATTGAGAAACCATCATCTAAAAATGAGTTCTGATAAGTGATAGGAAGCCATGATTCAATTTTAAACCTGAAACACTCTAGTGGCAACTTTAGTAATGGGTAGCATTTATAGATCATATTTAATTTTATGATATCCATAAAGCAATTCTATGAAATATCCTTGCTAATACTTTCAAGAGAGGTTTTAGTGGTTATTTGAGTCTCCAAGGTTGCACAGAGAGACTATGTGTGTGTGTGTGTGTGTGTGTGTGTGTGTGTGTGTGTGCGTGTATATTTATATGTATTTAGTGTCTGTGTATGTGTGTGTGTGTGTGTGTGTGTGTGTGTGTGTGGCTCATTTAGATTTCCTTTTTAATTTTATTTTATTGTAAGGATGTGAGTACAGTTACATGAGTAAGGTAAGGCGTACATTTCTTGTCAAACATTGTTACCCCCTCTTTGTTTTTCTCCTATTATCCCATCCCTCCCATACCTCTCCTACTCCTCCCTCCCCCTCCCAGAAATTGTATTGGATTGTTTCTTTGAAATATTGGAGAAATTTTCATTTATTTTCTAAAGGTTTTTATGAAGTTTGTAGCTAGTGGTAGTAGTGACAGAAGTTACAGTTGTATATGGTATTTTGTGAATGTTCTTACATGCCAGGAAGTACTCTGAGTGCTTGACATGTATTTGGGACAAGATGGAAAAGTAAGCTCTGATCTCAGTGATTATTGCTTTAGTTTAGTCAGATATGGACTTTACCAAAAAGACCTGCTTTTTTTTTAAGTAAAATCTTTGACAAGTCAATTAAACAAAGGATTTGTTGTCCTTTTTTGTAATTTCCAGGTATTATTTTTTTCCTCTAGTCTCTTAAATTTCTTCCCATTTTTTATACAGGCATGGGGGGAAAATGACAGCATGTTTTTCTCTATGTATAGTGGCTGTTTGGAAGAGGTGTGCCAGGATTCTGTTCTTAATAGTCAAGGACACAGATTCCATTTTCCTGCCCATTATGCATCAATAGGCTGAACCAGATATATTATGAGTCACGCTGCCTTACATTTCCTAAGCTGCTGTGGTAATGTTCCTTGCTTCAAACCGCTACGTGCTTATTAGAGTCCAATAGTAACTGATTCCTATTGAGCCAATGCATCTCTAAAGAATTATCAAGGATGTTATGTTCAGAGCTAACAATGAGCACTACACTGGGCTGCTATAAAAGCCACAAAACGACAATCATGTACAAATTTGAGAGCCTTGTAAAGTGTGAGAAATAATAAGACTCAAAATTACATAGAGTTGTACATATCTACAGAAATCATTCTCCTATGCTAGTTCTGAAAAATGCTAGATTTCCTTCTACTTTCCAGCTTTGAAATTATTTGAGAACCAACCTATACCAAGTAAAGTCACCTTTCCCAAGTTCTTCTGTAATCTCAGGTAAAACTTAACTATAATACATGTTTACAAGAGGCTGATAACCTTTTAAGGTTCCTATTATTATTCATAATAGGAAAAACATAACATAGGCCAAGCTGAAGCTTGTCAAACTCTTTCCTATATATAATCTTATTAAATAGACAATTCCTGAAGAAAATTACTTACTAGTATATGGAAATGTTTCTTCTAGATTGATCATAGCAACAATGAAAATAAAGTGTTGCCTATGAAACAAAATACATTTGTTCTCTAAAAGAATCAGTGCTGTGTTATTATTGGTTTTTCAGGAATTGTGTCCAATTATTCTACAACTTAATGTCTACTCAGAGTTACAGACTTAAGATATTTCTTTTAGCACTTTAATAAAGAACATGGTAAACATCACAACCCATAGATCAGCTCTGTTGGAATTTCTGTGTATTCCCGTTCATTATTTTTCTTTCTATATTTATACAACTCTGATCATTACTATACATTTATCTTGGGTATTTTAAAACTATATTAAGATAGTTTCATGAGTATTTTACATAAGAATAATTTTTAAATTTTGTATTATTTTCTCACACTGGATTCCTGGAACTACATCTCTGGAGTACATAGAACAAATCTATTTTGACTTGTTCCAGAAGTCTTTCTAAATTAGTATTCTCTTGCTCAAACAGTGGTTATGTGTTACTCTGTTTTCACCAGCATTAAGTTCTAACATTATAATAATTAGTAAAAGTTTCATAAGAAAATATATGTTGTGACTGCTATGGATTACATTTCTACCGACATGAGTGGACATTTGTTCCTATCTTCATAGTTACGCTTCCATGTGTGTATATTGTCTATTCTTATGTTTTATCTAAGTACAGCGCTGTCAGAATAACAGAGCCTCAGAAGGTTTGGCTGTAATTTAATGCCCCGTTGGCTTTGTGGGCTGTAACAAATACCGTGTCCTCTGATTCTCCATTCCTTGTCTTCAGGATAATAATATTCACTTCATAAAGCTATACTGAAGGTTAATCATATAACAGCAACTAGCAGGTGCTCAGAAATTGGTGATCTTTTTCTCTGATAGAAACTCCTGGACTTCACTTCGATGCCCACTGAGGATACTATAACAATGATTAACATAAATAGAGATAATGTCTACTAAAGCATCAATTATTAACTTTAATGCTTATTTACCTTATTATAAAGTTTTGATCCTTTATTATATTCAACATGTTCAAATACTAAGCATTTAACTTTAGCAAAAAAGAAAACAAACACATTTTACTGTCCTAGGAATGCTAAGCATGATTTTGATATGTTAACACACTCTAATAAAGACAGCCATCAATAGTTAAAGTGTAAGACAACCAACAGAAGAGATACATTAAATGTGACACAATATTCCAATTTTCCCATAATTGATAAGCATTCACATATTGATGGATGTTTTGTTATCATGAACATACTCTAAGACCATGAAGGATGATGTTTTGTAAAAAAAAAATTCAGACAAGACATTATTGGATTTTCACAGATGCTTAAAGACAGCTAGTTAACTGTAATCAAACTCAAGCTTAAAAATACTCAGAGTTTAAATGACAGGAGCTAATTAATTTTCCAATTAGTTAAGGATTGATTCAGCATGTCATCCTTAAACTGAGCTGCCATTTAAAGGCCTGATCATTTATGTTGGCAGAAGTGGCTTTGTGTTTAACATTCCCATTAGGTATGCAGCCTCACCCTATCTCTATCAATCACCATGACGTAGACCAAGCCCATCTGAAGTGAGTAGGGAATGGTTGGTCAGCTTTCATACATACATAGCTCACTCTTTTGAAAGGTAGACAGTTGATACTAATGACAAGTTTGATCAAGCTCTAATTACCAAGCAGACTTTTTTTTTTATAATGTAGCTCTTAGATGTTCATGGAACAACGTGGAGCAGAACATTTATTAACATGAAGGAAAGTCACCTCCTGTGGGATTTTTCACACACAAAAGCATCTCAGATTTTCTCTTTCTAAACAAAGAGGTAAATTCATTTTCCTATTTTACATGCTTATTATTTTAAGATGGATAACATGGGTATTAATCCTAACCTTAGTGCTTGGCAAATCTAGGTCCTTGATAGAATTTCTAAATGAAAAGCTGGTTCATTTTTCTCTTTTTCCCTTTCCTTTCCTTTTCATGTACTGGGGTTTTAACTCATTATCACAGGTTCTCTAGGCAGGTGCTCTACTGCCTGAGCTGCACACAAACCTTTTTTGCCTAATTATTTTACAGATAGGTTCCTCTAGTTTTTCCTGGGTTCATAACCCTCCTATCTAATCTTCTTATAGCTTGGATGACTCATTATCTCTGTCAGAATCCCAGATTTGTTATTTTCATCCTGAGTAGATTAAGTCATTTCAAATCCATTATAAGGAAAATATCAATAAGAAAAGTTATATATCCTATTTTGTATGAGAATCAATTACTCATTATGTGTATTATCACTATCAGGCTTCCCTTTGAGTGTTTAAAGAGCCTTTCTAAAACATAGAAATAGACAGCATCTTGGTTTTTTTTTGCCTGGCTCAAATGCCTATCTACAATCTGGGCTTCCTTGGAAGATACTCTGACCTCCCTCCGTATTTAGCACTGGAGGTGGGAATTTCACCTGCCTTGACATAATTAGAATCTATTTGTTAGAAATGTGGTAATTGGTAGAAAGAATAAAGGTGAGTAAGTCAATGTGAAACAAAGGGAATGGGAGGGAGGAGAGAGAAAAATTAACACAAGGTCACAGACAGACATATTTTTATAGAATAAGGCTTGTAAGCATGGAAGACTTGGATGGGTGAGGTCAATATATTCCATCTGTCACATGCAGGCAAAATGGACTGTCTGTACAAAGGGTCAAGGAAGAGAAAAAGGGACGAGGAATGGAAAAACTTAAATTTCCAGTTATGTTCTTCCCTTAAATCCTTATACAAATTATTTTACTCTGTTATATCTAGCAAGATTTGGTTTCTGATTTTAAAAAAATGAAAAAAAATAAAATAAAGAAGAAAGAAAACAAAGAAGAAAATTAAAAGCAATATCAACAGAGTAGCTAGTGCAAAAATATCAGGAAGAGAAAAACAGCTCAGCATGGATACTAGTCCACGCATAGTATTAGAATTTGGGAGTGGAGGCAGATGAATATTGATGTTTAATCCATCCTAAGCTATGCAATGATACTGTCTCAAAAGCAAATAAAATGACGTGAGAAAGACTGAATGGGAGAAGATAGATATATAAGATGCTAGTTTCTATGTAATTTTGAAACTTAAGTTACAAAATTTATGGTAACCTACCTAGTGACCAAATGAAGTTTAATTAAACACATTATTTCTATTATACGTGAAAGCAAAATACAAGCTGACATATATAACTTTCTTTGATTTATAAAAAAATTTCTTTTAAAAATAATACTGAAAGCATATATTGCCTGATGTCTTCAATAAATCTTCACCATAAATGAAATGTTATGCTTTGTTGAAGTACTTCAGCCCTACCATATAAGTTGAGGATATAACAAAGTAAGTTAACTGAAAAAAAATTGAAAAGTTAATACAATTCAACACACTTTGAGAGCTTGGTTGAGGAATAAAGTTTACGATAAATAGAGCAAGGAATTGTTTTCATATATTTTAAAATATCCTCCAGTATAAATTCTCCCAAACTGGTATTTTTGATAAGCATGAAATATGAGACAATTTAATTGTCTTATATTGAAAATCCAAAATGTGGACTTTGGGGTAGGAATATTATACATTTTACTAGTAATTAATTAAGGAGCCTAGCTAAGACTTTTACTGGCAAGATAAATCATTCACATTGTCACAGAAATAAACTACAGAGACAGATGAGATTTCTTAATATAATTTTCACACAAATATGATCTTTGTAATAAGAACTTTGTAATTTATTCTTATTTTTCCAAGCACTTTTATTAATGTAGACCTTAATCACTAGAAAATGTACACTTAGCTGATGTCCAGTTTATTATAACTGATGCCCATTTTAGTTGTGTAAATTTCTTTATAACCATTTCTTTCTTCATGGTTTGTGTCCACTCTTATTGGTAGCCTTTCTACTTCGATGTTAGTACTTACCAGTCTTACTTTTAGCCTGCAACTGTGTCTCAGCCACTTTAATTACTTTTATAAATAGTTGCTAATGGATTCTTTTTTTTTGTTGTTCCACATTTTGATTGCTTAAGAGGGAGACTATCGATAGTCCAGGACAGCCCTGAACTCACAATCCTCTTACCTCTTTCTGCCAAGTGCTGAAATTATACAGGCCAGACCAGCATGCTAAGCTCTAAGAACAAGTTTAATTTTCTTAGTTTTCCATTGATTCATCACAAACCACCCCAAAATGTAGAGTGTAAAAACCATACCAATTCCATTCAGCTCATAAATCTGTTTTTTGGGTATGAATTGGAATGAATGGGCATTCCCTTTTTGATGCTCTATCATCTGCATGGCTTAAGAAAATTTCTAGTGACTTCTAAGTTGGTTCTGGTGAAAGCTTAGCTGAGTTTTTCTCTACTTCTGTACATTTTGCCATGTAATCTTAGCCATCATTCCATATAACAGAATATAAACTGCTCTTATCATTAACATACTACATGTTTTGTTCTGATGTTCAATTTTAATTTATATTAGACATATCCATATAGATACCATGTAAAAATTTGATTTATGTATGTAGTGTATAATAGCCACATCAGAGTACAACATTTTCATTCCTTAAGCATTTATAATTTCTCTGTGTTAAGAAACTGAACTTCCTTTCTTCCATTTCTTTATAAAATATATGATAAAATATTGTCAACTATTTTCATGCTATTACAAAAGTGACTTAGACTTTATTCCTTGTATATAGTTGTAGTTTTGTATACTTGATATATCGCTTCTCTAGATCTCATCTTTCCCCTGTCCTTCCTAATCTTTAGTGACAAATATTCTTTTTCTACTTCCGTGAAATAAAATCTTTTACCATCAGCACTTGAGTGACAACATGAAGTATATTTCTTTTGTGCCTGGCTAATTTCACTTAACAAAATTATCTCTGGTTCTATTCATGTTACAGAAAATAACAGGGTTTCCTTTTCTATGATTGAACAACAGGCCACATGTGTATATAATCCATTTCTTCATTCATCAGTAGACATCTTGTATGTTTCTACCTCTTGGATATTGTAAATAATTCTTTATTAAACATGGGAGTACAGGTATCTCTATGATATACTGATTTGAGTAGCATCATCTCTTTCTATTCCACTGTCTATTGGCTCTATGTAGTATAAAGATTGGAAATCATTAGGGCTGTGACAGGTGAAGGAGGAGAATGAAAAAGTGACATTGATCAAGATGCAGTGCACACATGTTGAATTGCAACCCCTTTGTATACCTATCACAAATTACACACAATAAATCTAATTAAAATACACGCTAAATATCAAAGTATCCAAATACATAAAGCAAGTCCTAGTAGGCATAAAGGGAAGGATAGCCTCCACTAGGAAGCATTAGTACCACTACAATCTTACTTGTATAAAAGACCATTATCCAGAGAGAAAGTCAGCAAACATATAACAGAGTTAAATTACATCCTAAACCAAATGGATCTAATGTATATTTGTATAATATTCTATATAGCAGCTTCTAAATATACCTTGTCTCAATAACAAATGGAATATTTTCCAGGATAGAACACATTACAGGCCAGAAAGATGTCTCAGTAGTTGTGGTTTTTTTCACAAGAGCAATTTTATCCATTTGTAGTGTTAGCATATAGTTAGGTCATGTGTAAAGTTCAGCTGTTTTAAACTGATACTTTATTGAGTATCTTCCAGACTACAGTAAAAGTAGAAAAAGCATCCAAAATTTAATTTACTGTCTACTATATAATGTTGCGTATTCTGTGCATGAAATCATACTTTATTAACACATTTTAATATAACATGATTAAAATATAATGAATAAAGCCTATTTAAATTCAAATACACTATTAATTTAGATTATTCCAGAAAACAGGCTGTCCCTGTTCATCCTAGGCTGGCCTTGAATTCTCAGCCAGCCCTCCTGCCTCAGACTCCCAAATGCTGATGAAGGAATTTAATGAGATTTTAAATCTAATTTACTACCATGAGTAAATTTTGCCTGTGTAATTCTTTTTATTTTTGTATGAAGATTGTGCTACTAACATACTTTCAGGGGCAGTTGGGAAGTGTAGACAAAATTAGATAAGGTTCAAAAAAACTGGAAATTGATTATATATTAGACTGGCTAACTGGTATATCCCTTGTGGCTAGTGTTACAGAGTAGAGATGCACAAAACTGTTACACAACATGTTTCTATTAATTCTAATAAATCATAGAAAATTTCCTAATCATCATTTTCCTCAATGCCTTTGAGCTGGTATTGCTCTGTGGGAGAATTAACTGTTTTCATCTCTACTCTGAGACATAGGCTTTACATGGTGAATGAATTTAATGGTGACTTGAGATTTGTAATCACTGCACTGTGACAACAAGATCTCTGTCCATTTCATAATCATATATGAGGTTGGTATCTCAACCTAAACTCACTGGAATGTTTTAAAATCTCCTTGAAATACATCCTAAGAAAACATAAAAAATATGTAAAATATAATAAAAACATAATACATAATAATTCTGAAAACAATATACTCAGGGGCTACTAGGGCTGGAAAGGTGGCTCAGTAGTAGAGCGCTTGCCTTGCATGCCTGAGGCCCTGGGTTCGATTCCCCAGCACCACATAAGCAAAAAGAAAAAAGCCGGAAGTGGCGCTGTGGCTCAAGTGGTAGAGCGCTAGCCTTGAGCTGAAGAGCTGAGGGACACTGCCCAGGCCCAGAGTTCAGGCCACATGACCGGACCCAAAAAAAAAAATTTGAAAACACCGAACAGAATTTTTAAAGTTTTCTATTTTAACTATTAAGTAGTACATCAGTCAGGTTATGAGTGTAATGCTTCTTGGACAATGTCACTCCTTCTTTTAGTTCTCCTTTGTTTTACCCCCTCCTATCCCTACCCATAGCTCATTTATCACTTAATGTTCATTTAATATAACGACTTCATTTTGCTCACCCTTCCTCTCTCCTCTTCTCTGCCACTCCTTCCCCCCAACATGTTTTCACTTCCTGTTACTTGTTTTGATACGGTGTTTAATACTTTGTTTTAAAGAATGCATCACAATTTTTTTTTGCTAGTCCGGGGGCTTGAACTCAGGGCCTGAGTGCTATCCCTGAGCCTCTTTTTGCTCAAAGCCATAGAGCCACTTCTGGCTTTTTCTGAGTAACTTATTGGAGATAAGAGTCTCACAGACTCTTCTACCTGGTCTGCCTTTGAACCTCGATCCTCAGCTCTCAGCCTCCTGAGTAGCTGGGATTACAGGCGTGAGCCACTGGAGCCTGGCCCATAATGTTTTTTTTTATACCAACTATAGTAAAGTTCCAAAACTTAGTAGCAATTTGTTTTCTAATTTATCCCAAGGCTTTTGCCCTTGTCCTGTAAGTACATTTATCCGGAATGCTTCTGTATGATATGTCATTCAAGTTCTTTGTAGAATATTATCTCTATTAAGCCATGAAAGGTATCCAATAGAAGTTGTGTTAATAAAAGCAGTCTAGTGGCATATATAAATTCACCATTAAACAGAAACATGGAAATTTAGCAAAACTCGAATCTCTCTTCACATACTGAAGTAATAAAGGCATTCTTTTTGCTAATGGGGAAACAACTAAGTTCTTTACCAAGGATAAGTGACAAGAAAACCAAAGCCAAGGTACACTGCACACATTCTCTGGTTAATACAATATATTTTAATAAACATAAATATAACTGGGAACCATAGCTCAAGCCTGTAATCCCAGCTACCTGGGAGGAACAGATCAGGGGGTTTGTGGTTGAGGGCAGCCTTGGCAAAAAGAAGTTCCTGAGATTCCATCTCACTCCATCCTTACCTGAGTGTTATCACAGCTGCAGGGAAAGTGCAATGGCTGGGCACAGTGATGTTTATCTCTCATCCCTAGCAACATGGGAAAACTCAAGCAGAGCAATCAATATCAGCCCAGAGGGGAAGATCAAAAAGGAAGTCACTGGTTTTGATTCTGATGCCCTGTGTCATATATGTATACGTTTATCTGATTTGGAGAAAGAAGAGGAATAACAAAATTGTGAGAAAAAATACAACAGCAATACAATATACTATGTTGGACATGAATTTACAACTTGGGGGAAGGGGAGTTGAGTGGGGGGGGGGAAGTGGGAGAAAAGGAGGGCGGGAGTAACACTGTTTGGTAAGAAATGTACTTTACCTTACTTATATAAATGTAACTCCTCTGTATACCACGTTTACAATAAAATAAACTGAAATAAAATGAGTAAGACACTACCTTGGAAATAACCAATGTAAAAATGAATTTAGAGGTGTGTCTTAAATGGTTGAGTGCCTACCTTGTAAGCTCCATGTCCTGAATTCAATCTCCAGGACTACCTAAAAGAAAGAAACCAAAACATAACATAAAAAGAAACAAATGCATTAATTTGGGAAACATATAGTTAATATCTGGAAAAGCCAAGCAGGATCTGACGTTTGCAAACATTTCAAATACTATATGGGTAGACCTTGTGCCCCTTTATCACAGTCTAGCCCTTTAAAACTACAAACAAAGGAGTAATAAATCTAAAGAATTTGAAGATTTAAAAAAAAAAGTGTCTGCTAACCAGCAAAGCACAATGGGTATAATAAAATCAGGGAATTAGTCTGGCTTTCATTTGATAAAATACTTCAGAAAGGCCAGTGATGCTTTTAATGAGTGGCCTTGAGCAATTCATTTCACATGTTTCAGCCTCCATTTTACTCTTTTCTAATCTAAAAGATTAAGACGCATCCACTTCCCAGCAGTGTAGAGGCTTAATTTTATTTTATTCAAAAGCCTTGGGCTTTTTCCATGATCAGCCGTATTTGGTTTCAGAAAGTCCTAAACTGTCAAAAATCTGTGACACAAATGTGATGTCATCGAATATTTCCTTGCTAAAAGCTCAGATTCCTATAACTCTAGTTTTATTCCTCTAACTTCAGTTTCTATGTTACAATAGGTACTTTAAATATCTCTAATGATATATATATGTGTGTGTGTGTGTGTGTGTGTGTGTGTGTGTGTGTGTGTGTGTATACACACACACACACACACACACACACATCACATCACATACCTGCCCTGAGAAGTTCATCATGACTAATGTGGTTTTCTTCACCTTCTTGAATTGCAATTCACCCCACAATGAGGAAAACACTGCAATTCAATTCCCTTTGGTCAAAACCCTTGGGCACTATCTCTGACAGCAAATTCTCAAATCTACTTGACCAAATGTAAGGGAATACATAATGTGGTATGTTGTATTTGAACGTAAGTTTCTTTCAGCTCCAATCTACTGACTAAGCATGCTATGCCTCGTATAATCAATAGCCTCAGACAATAAGGTGAAAAGGGAATGTGATACAGATTTGGTAATTACAGAAAATTGATAGATTGAAAAAGAGATACACAGTCTTTTAAATTGGCAACATTCTCTGCAAAACTACAATAGATTACATATTAATCTACCTCACTGACTCTGAAAATACACTTTTGACTACAGACCAAGTAATCTTGTATCTGTGTCTCCTGAATTGTTTATGTTATAGACTTGATATTTTCTCTCCTGTGCATTCATATGTGAAGGGCATAACTTGCAATGTGAAGGGAACTGGAGGTGGGATCTTTTGGAGGTAAAGCAGGGTGAGATGACATTGTAAAATTGTTGCTCTTATGAAAGGATGACATCCTTATGAGAGGACTTAAGAGAGCGAATCCTCTCCCTCTCCCAGTTCCTACATATCAGAAGACAGGAATGCACAGGGAAATGGCATCCACCTGCAAGTCACAGGCAGAGGGCTCCAAGTGAAACCCACCAGCACAAGACACCTAGATTTGCTCCTCCAGAAGTATGAGAAATAAATTTCTGTTATTGGCACTACTTATTCTCTGGTGTTTGCTTATGACAGCTCAGTCTGACTAAAAGGTTTTTGTTGTCTTTGTTTATTTACTTTAAAGTCCCAAAAGTGATCTCAGTGAAATAAATTACCTTGTTACACTTTTCAAGGATGAAACAGGACATCACTTGATGAATAGTCCAGGAGATAACTTATTCAGACAATTTATTCACTTGTGTTCTTACTTATTGGACTACGAGGCACATCCCAGAGCAATCCATTTTTGTCCTTATAATTAAACTTCATATATAGGTAAATACATTTAGATAATATGCACGTCCTGATTGTACTTTATGTGTGTAAATAAATTTAATTAATATTTCTGTAAATAGATGCTTTATAGTAATATTTTATAATTGCTTTTGTCTAATTTATATAATTTTTGAAAGTGGGAAAAACTTAGAGACATTTAATTGAATTATCACATTATAAATGATAGCATTATAGTTTCCACTTTAATCTTTGATTTTTATGAATATATTTCTCATTTGTTTCTAAATGAATTACCTTTAACTAGACACTGACTGGATAGTATAGCTAAAGTCTTAGGTCATTTTCACTTTTGATTTATCAAAGAATGCTTATTTTTATAATTTTGAAAATATGGTTTCATATAAAAGAATAGATATAAAATACGGAGGAAATAATTTAGAGAATAGAGATGTTTGGCAGAAATTCACACAAGTTCTTTTGTGGAATAAATAGTAGAAATTGCAACACTGTATTTGTTACTTCAGGATCAATCCTGTAAACTTTTAAATGCCTCCACTTGAAGATGTGTATTTATAATGTACCACGTGATTTTGTTGTTGCTTTGTATCCTCCTTCCCCAAGGTATAACTCCTGTTTTCACTGTATTTGATGTTGGTGCCCTGCATCTTGTATATACACTTCTGTAGCTTGGGGAGGGGAAGGAAAAACCAAAATGCTTAAATAGGGATACAGGTTGACCATTGAAACAACGAGATGTACAAGACACTATGTTGAAAAATGAATTTTACAATTTAGGCTGGGGGAAGGAGGAGGGGGGAGGGTAGTTGTGGAGGTGGGAGGGAAGGGAGGGTAGGGGAAAAACAAAGGAGGATGTAACAATGTACTCAAGTCCTTGCTCAAGTAACTGTAACCCCTCTGTACTGTATTTTCACAATGAAAAAGTATTTAAAAAATAAAGTTCAGAGGGGAAATTACAGTTACCACACCTTGCTTGATTTTTAATCTTTCCTGGCTTCATTTGTAGATTAAAAAGAAAAAATCCAATCTTCAAAAAAAAATTTCAGTAGATATAAAAAGCAAGAGTTGTAGTGATCAAGGATATGTTTATTTTCCTTTCTCTTTACATCTATGACACTATGATTGTTTATTTCAAATCTCACTCTTAAGGACAGGAATAGATAGCACAAGAGTTGAGGACTCAGCGTCAATCTAAGTGATCCTAAGGATGTGAAAGCATTAGGTAGCTATTGTCCAAGTATTTGCTCAGAATTGAGTTCATTAGCTGGCAGCTTTCAAAAGTAACTTGATATAGAAAAAGTATTTATTAAATGAAAATGGTTTTAAAATGCTAATTTGAAAATGACATCTGTGCTACTGAATCTCAAGTGTGAGTATAGCAACCACTGATTAAAATTAAACTTACAAAAAGAATTTTATGAAAAATGTGTCAAAGATTGAGAGATGGTATAGTGGTACAAAAGGTTACATTTTAATAAGCAATATTGTTGTTTTTAAATTTTGTTCATGTGGTACATGAAGAAAATTTATTGCTTAAAGTGATTACCTACAGATCTTATACTTTTACTGCAATGAGATTTTATAAACTAAGGTATATTATGTGATACCAAAAGGATCAGAAAGGAGCATGCCATTATTATAATAATATTTTAAAATAACATTTGAAAGGAGAAAAAATACTTTTCTGCATTTACAAGTTTACTATTTATTAAATTTCTAAAATCAATTATAAATAATAAATGAAACTATAAGGTTTTCCATATGAATTTGCTTACAAAGTTCACCTGGAAAAGTACCAATAATTCTACAAGTAGTATATACTCACAGGTAGAGGAAATTATCCTTGATAAATATAAAATTATTCATTTCCTCAGTGAGGATTGGCACTTCAGTTGCTTTACATTTTTTGGAGGGAGGAGGGGTCGGTCATGGGGCTTGAACTCTGGGCCTGGATGTCTTCAGCTCAAGGCTAGCACTCTACCACTTGAGCCACAGCATCACTTCTAGCTTTTTCTGCTTATGTGGTGTTGAGGAATCGAACCCAGGGCCTCATGCATGCAAGGCAAGCAATCTACCACTGAGCCACCTTCCCAGCACCTGCTTTACATTTTGTAATGATCACTGACAGGATTTTTCAAAGTTTGTGTGGGGTATAGTATTAATTTTGAGAGCTTAGTTTTAATATTTTTATTTTCTTTAAGTAGTTGAACAAAGGAGTTGCCATTCAACAAGGCATTTTATGAATACAGTGCACCTTGATAAATGTCACCCCTTCAACATTCTTACCCAACCCTTCCAATCCAACCCTCCTATCACGTTTGTTAATTTTGTAGGATATTTATTTAATTTCTTTGTCATTTAACAAATCAGTTTATGTATAGAATGCATGTTGATCTGTGTTACCCCTTCAATATTTTAATCTCTCCCTTCGACTTACCCTTTTCTTTATTTCCCTTAATTTTGTGGTATATAAAATGAATTCATTCTCTCCCCTCTCCCTTCATTTGTTTATTATCCTCCCTTTGACCCCATTCTTCTTTTTTAAAAATATCCTGAAAATATTTTATTTTGAAAAATGTCTTTTTTGTTTATTTTCTTATAATGATCTGTTGGTAATAATCTCAAGTAAGATTAGTAACAATTTGCATGTCTTTTGGCCCAGTTTTGAAATTACTTGAACTACACTGAACTGGAAATAAAATATGGTCCAATTTTGATCAATTTCACACACACACACACACACACATAAAGATTTGCTTAGAATATAGCTCTAGATAAAAGTTCTGCTATCTAAGTTATACATTCCATTTTATTGTTATATCATTTATCATTGGAGTATTATAATAAAATCAAAGCATCATAAATGATGTAAAGATGGAGTATAATGAATGGCCATGGAAAAGGACCTTGATCTATTTGACATCTAGTAGACAAGTGCTCTAATAATAATGGGTTCCGTGGTAGAAACCTCAATAATCAGCTGGATGCAGAAAGATGCCCCCAAAATAGTTTAAGCATCTGAACAACTTGTAGTATTGTGCAATATCTCATTTTCTACAGTAAGCTGTACTTACTTTTTTAATCTATCTCTTCTGTCATTCCATGTCATTGTTATTTCACAAACTTACATGGGAATTTCCCTAACATGCATTATATACTATTGTATACCAATTATAACACCTAATATATACTAATAGGCAGCAGTGTTGAAAATTTTAATGACTACTCAAAGTCCAGGTTTTGTGCTTTTCTAAATAATTCTTGTTGCTCTCAAACATGACAAGGCTTTGGATGTTCTTTTGCTGATCTAGTGTTCATAGGTGCTGGCCGTAGCAAAGAAAAGCCACAACAACATCAGTTTGGCCATAGATGCTGCCTAATGGTGTGTTAAAACTCTGCAATGAAGAATAACTTGCTGACATGATGCCTCCTGAAGGGACATACACAGATGCTGACTCCTTTGTTTTTTTAATTGGTCAGTTGCATCCTATAAAATTTGGCAGGAGGAATAACTTGTTCTTTCACGTTTCTTTGGACATAAAATCCCTCCTCAAGCAAAATCCAGGCTGCTCATGTGTAATTGAATGCACCTCTTCTACTAGAATGATGAACTTTCTTTTGAAGTGATACTTAATGTTCTGTTTGATAAACATGTACCAAGGCCAATCAGGTTGATACGTTCACTGCTTTGTATATAAGAAAATGAATAACAGAATAATATGAGGAATAAGGTCTATGGATAGGGAAGAAAACTCATGAAATCTAAAAGAAACTATTTTTAATTGGGAAAATGGTAATATCTGGGACCAATGTTTAAAAATAACTATCATATAATCTAGTTTTATGAACATTTGAGAAGTCATTCTATTCCAGGTTTTAAACTTCTCTGTATCTCATCTTAAATATATTATAGAAGCAGTATTTATATTAAATAAATATACAATATATTTATATTATACATTATGTTTATATACAGATATATATTGATATTATGTTGTTTCACATATAAGTAAATTTATAGGATATTTATATTGCATATTGATATATAATATTTATAGATGTATAACATACATGTATGCAATTAATAGCCCACAGTTTTAATGTAGCATTCAGGTTGTACAGATATGGCTCTAATACTGTATTAAAAAAACAGAGGTGAGAATGATGAAAGAAAACACTATAGATTCAGTCACAAGGAATGTTAGGAATGGTAGGGGAAAAACAAAGGAGGAGGTAATAATGCTTGATAGGAAATGACTCATTATCTTGCACATGTAACTGTCACCCCTCTGTACAGTATATTCACAATAAAAAGCTTATAAAACTATAATATTAATATGCCAATTTTATGGTAACAATAGATTTAAATAAACTTAGGTTATATATTTATATTAATGGGAAGTCGAACAGGTGAATGATTTACCATCATCTGTATTTTCAACCCATGGGTCTTTTTATTTTTCTGGTTGTGGGGCTTGAACTCTGTCCCTTAGCATTTCAGCTCAAGGCAAGCACTCTACCACTGAGCCACCTTCCCAGCCCGCCATGGGTCGTAATAAATATCGATAATTTGAATCGTATTTTACTATGATTTGAATGTAGCTCTCACCTCGGTTTTATTATAGAAGTGCCAAGATGGCTATGTAGCATTCATAACCCCTGCTTTCACTGTATTTGATGTTGGTATAATTTGCGGAGGGGAAGGGAAAAAAATAAAACAAATCGTTTAAATAGGGATACAAGTGGACCCATTGCAACAATGAGATGTACAAGTCGTTATGTCGAAAAACGAACTTTACAACTTTGGCAGGGAGGGGAGGCAGTGGGAGGGGGGGTGATTGGAAGGGATGGGAAGGGGAAACAAAGGAGGAGGCAACAATGCTTGATAAGAAATGTACTCATTATCTTGCTCGTGTAGTTGTAACTCCTCTGTATGGTATTTTCACAATAAAAATAAATAAAAAATAAAAAAATGTAAGTGTTCCTAGCATAAGGAAAGAGAGTCAATGAAGTCATAAAGAAAGGCTGTTACCAGAAAGAGACAGTTGTAAATAGAATCTTAGAAGATGGTACAGTTTCAAGTAAATAAGGGTCTGGAGAAGGTGAATTAAGTAGAATGAACAAACAGTAAAAACATAGATATAAACTATGATGATTGCCAGGGAACCATAGTTCTATTTCATTAGAAAATTGGATTTAAAGAGACTAGCAAATGAGAGGAAATATTAGACAAGTTAGATATCGATGGAGTACGGAGAACTCTGTATCCTGGGGAAAAAGGCAGAGGTTTGTTCAGTGAGTAATCATAGTTTTCTGACAATTGCAAGGCTATGTTCAGATGGCTCTTTTAGGAAGATTAATTTGGCAATAATATTTAATATAGATGAGAACTGGGAGATACCAGAGGCAAAGTAAGAAGAAGACATTTTTACACGGATATCTATTGGAGATACTTGCAAGAGTACAAAAGCTTCATGGGAAAGAATTGGAATTAAAAGCCTATTGTGGACAAACACTATACTGGGTGTGCTAGGTGATAAAATAATGTTACTTACATCACTTACATTTCATCATTCCTGAATCATGGCAGTGCCAATAATTGGAGACAAACATATAAGAAGGATAGTGCAGAGTAAACACAATTGATTGAATGGCATAGGTTATGGAAACTATAGAAAGATACTTATTAATCTCTTTGTCTATGTATGAAATTATACTACATCAAAATCATTTTTTAGTACTACAAAAATAAATTGATGCTTTAGTATCTTCAGTTTGCAAAGTCACCTTCTTACTTGTAGGCTCTTGGTCCAGTTATGAGACATGTAGCACTAACACTTCAACTCCAGTTAGGACGGTTGGGGTCCAGAATAGTAAGGAAAATAATGGCGATAACAATAGCTTACACACTGAGCAAAGTGCTTTATCTCGTACAGTGTAATTCATGTTTTTTCAATTTCTACTCATATTAATCAAGTTATAGAGATTTTAACTGTTTTTTGAGGAAATAGTTTAATAGATTTTATGCTTACAAAAGTTTGGTAGCATAGGAAGTAAAATCCAGATATTATATATTGGTTTTCAGAAAAATAGGAAATGTTAAAATAACAAGAAAATGTTAATGATCTCTACTGTCAACAATGCAAGTAAGGATTTGTTGTTGGGGGATTTAAGTTTTTGAGTTCCAGGTATATTTTAAATATGAGACCCTTGTCCATTCTATGGCTAGTGAAGATCTCCCAATTTGTGGGATTTCTATTGATCTTGCTAGTTATGTCCTTTGCCATGCAGAAGCTTTGCAAATTCATGCAATCCCATTTGTCCAACCTTTCTTTGATTTGTTGTGTTTCTGGGTCTCTTTTAAGAAAATTTCGGCCTGTGCCAAGGAGACCCAGGGTTTCTCTCCATCCTAGGGTCTCTATGTCTTGTAATGTTTTCAAAGTGTCTGCTTTGACTCTGATGTCTTTGATCCTTTTGGAGTTGATTCTGGTGCAGGGTGATATAGAAGGATCTAGCTTTAGTTTTCTACAAGTAATTAACCAATCTTGCCAGCACCATTTACTGAAGAGGCTGCCCAATAAATAAGTGGGCTAAAGACTTAAAGAGAAACTTCTCTGAAGGGGAAAGAAGGATGGCCAGTAGACACACGAAGAAATGTTCAACCTCCCTAGCCATAAAAGAAATGCAAATCAAAACAGCATTGAGATACCACCTCACCCCAGTTAGAATGGCTAGAATAAAGAGCTCTACTAACAACAGAGCTGGAGGGGATGTGGCCAGAAGGGAACCTTACTTCATTGTTGGTGGGAATGTAAACTTGTTCAGCCACTTTGGAAAGTAGTATGGAGGTTCCTCAAAAGACTCCACATAGAGCTCCCACTTTTGGGCATTTTCCCAAATGTTCACAAACAAGGTCATACCAAAGCTACCAGCACAACTATGTTTATTGCAGCATTATTTACCATAGCTAAAATATGGAACCAACCCAGATGGCCCTCAGTAGATGAATGGATCAAGAAAATGTGGTATATATACACAATGGAATTCTATGTCTCCATCAGAAAGAATGACATTACCCCATTTGTTAGGAAATGGAAAGACTTGAAAAAATTATATTAAGTGAAGTAAGCCAGGCTTAAAGAAACATAGGTCCCATGCTTTCCCTTATTTGTAATAACTAGTATATGTCTGAGACAAGCAAAAATGGTCATCTAAGTTGATGTTAGGTGAAATGAAAACCAAGATAAGTATTCAAATGTTTTTTTTCCTTCTTGTGATTGTTTCTAACATATTTTTAAGATGATTTCTATGTTGCTGTGTATTTCTCTCACCCACAAAATATCCCCTGTTTTCACAACATCATTTGATGTTGGTATACTTTGTGGAGGGGAAGGGAAAAAACAAATTGTTTAAATAAGGATACAGATGGACCCATTGCAACAATGAGATGTACAAGACGTTATGTCGAAAAATGAACTTTACAACTTTGAGGGGCGGGGAGGGGGTGACACATGGGAAGGGATGTGAAGGGGAAACAAAGGAGGAGGCAACAATTCTTGATAAGAAATGTACTCATTACCTTGCTCATGTAATTGTAACCCCTCTGTATGGTATTTTCACAATAAAAAAATAAAGACATAGAAACTGCTTCTGGGATTCATAACTCAGGCCCCAAAACAAAAAACAAAAAAACCCTAATGCAAGTGATCTTCATGAGCACTCCTGAAAGCTCCTAAAATCTTCTTATATGTCTTATGTCCTCACCCAAGCATATTACTGTGATGGCAGAATAATAAAACAGGTTCCTTCACTAACTTCCAATTCTTCAATCACTTCTCTCATTTATTGGAATGCAGACTTAAGCAAGTGAGATTGATGAATTTATTTTCTAGATTACTATTTTATGAAGAAAAAGTTTAGTACTCAATATTGAACACCAAACATGAGAGAGAGAGGAGCTTAGGGAATAAATTTGCATATAATTCTAGGTGACAGCTAACAGATGCAAAAAAGAAAAAAGACCAATCTTATATAACATCAAAATTCATTTATTTAACAATTACATGGTTCAGCAAGTGAGCCAGAGGCAAAGCCACAGAGCAGGCAAGGCTAGACGACATGAGAAGCAGATGCAAGGTATAAATAATGGGATTCTAAAGCAAACTTTATTTTATTTAAAATACTTTTTCTTATCATTTTTTTTTTCAGTTGTGGGGCTTGAACTCTGGGAATGGGTGCTGTCCCTGAGCTCTTCAGCTCAAAACTAGCACTCTACCACTTTGACCCACAGTGCCACTTCTGGTTTTCTGGTGGTTAATTGGAGATAAGAGTCTCAGGGAATTTCTTGCCCAAGTTGGCTTTGGACCATCATTGTCAGATCTCAGCATCCTAAGTAGCGAGGATTACAGGTGTGAGTGAGCCACTGGACGGGCTTCTCACCATTTTTCTTATTGCACAAGAAATATGACATCACAAATACAGAAATGACACCTAACTATGCTGTTATTTTCTGTAATAAATCAGTTTGACTTAAAACTTTTTCTTACTCTTTGGTCTTAGTTCACATGCATACATTTGAAATAGTTATACTGGGTTATAATTTCATGTCATTGATACAATTCTTCTCCTCTCCCACACAAATCTTATTACTGCTAACATTTCCATTTGCCAATTTCCATATTTTAATTTTGATGATAAAGGAAGCCAAGAAAGCTCAAGAGCACCCACTGAGTGAGAATATCGCTGATTTCATCTGTCTCTAGACAGATTATGGTGGTCTCTGGTATTCCTCAGTGAGGAAAGAAGTTAAGTGTGGTGAGTGCTGAGGCTGATCATGTTTTATCTCCATTTACAGGACAAAAATTGGAGTGAAGAGAAGCCATACCTTTGTATTAATACCTCTATTATTATTATTATTATTATTATTAAATCAAGACTGCTTTTGATTTAATGTGGCCTAGAGCTTTTCATTCCTTAAAAGTGGTAATACAAGTTTTGACATTGAACCTGTTTCTGTTTTGAAAAGGGAGAAACTTAACTCTCCTGAATAAGATTTAAAGAAAGAATGGGCAGTAAAAATTCAGTTGAATTTGATTACATTTTTTCACAATATGGTCAATAAAGTGGTTATTTAAAATTTATAAAATTCAGAATAAAACTGAATTCAAACACCAAGTCAAATGAAGTAAAAAAAAACATGGAAGTGGGGAAAATTTCTCATTCTATTCTAGATTGCCATGTGTATTGAGAGTCGTCCATTGTGATTATTTTTATGCAGTTATAAGGATATCTGTGTGTGAGAGACAAAAATTAAACATGCAATATGACCCATATTTTACTTCCATAGACTGTCATAATTTTTGATCATTTATAATGACTTGAAAATAATATTTTACACTTTAAATATGAAATAGAATTTTCTGTATGAGAAGCACCTTCTCAACTTCATGAATTTTTACTTGTTTTTATGCCCAAATTAATAAGAATATTGTTATTTTACTATATCTTACCTTTTCTTGCTTAGGCAGAAATGTGTTTCTGTCTTACATCTTATACTACCACTGATAAAATTCCATTGACATGTTTTACATTTGAGAATTTTAAAATAGTATCTACTGTTCAATTTTGATGCAAAACATGCTGTTAGATGCATTCTGATCTACTGTTATTCTTTTAGCAGGTTTTGACTGGTTTTAATGTAAAATTATTGAAAATGAAAACAGGAAATGAGAAGTGACAAAGTTCTTTCTAGAAGCTATGTAGGCACAACCAATATGGGTAATATAATTTTGATTTAAAATACTCACAGTTAAAATACTCAATTCATGCCATACGTTGTTTTACCTTACACATAAATGTGACTAGTAGATTATTTTTAGTTAATCTCTCTTGAAATGTAACAAGTTAGATGGAAATAGTATATTGTTTTAAAAAATAAATTATTTGTAGAATTTATTATAACATACCTATTGCGATTTTTTTTGGGATAAATGTTGATGTTTGAAGTAATTTTTCAATGACTCCTACACTATTGTTGGGCTGTATAGCTGGTACTTACTGGTTACACATCACTCAAATCCTAATGATCTCTACTGATCTCTGCTGTCATCATCTTCTGTACTTGCATACCCCACTGGCCCATAGCACAATCCAAACCTTCAATTCTAACTGGCACTTAAGGTTTGGAGAACTGTTTTCCAATTTGCTTGGATCAGTTGATGCCTATAATATACCTGTTGTTAATTATTTAAAAATTCCCCTTATTATTATGATTGCAAATAAAAGAGAACATGCTCAGCATAAAATTGCATGTGATACACATGAAACAAAACATTTTATAATATGCTCTAAAAGCCAGAAAAAGTTACTTCCTTCCTTTATGATTCTTCCTTTATTTTAATACCATGGTCCTCCTTAATGTTGCTAATCATTTTTAAATGACAAGAGATGTCTTCTGCAGGCCAGATGGTATATTACACATCATTCAAAACCATATAACTGCATTTACAAAGGCTCTCTAAACCATTTTGGAATACATTATCTGACTGATCTCTGCTCATTTCTTTAAAAAATGTGTTTACATATTTTTCTAAGCCCATACTCAAATAAACATTGTCTTGCTACTCTGAAACAGTTTAAGTTTCAAAGTTAGCATCAAATTCTGCTTGTATCTACATGACAGGAATGTTATGCTAGAGGTAAGACTTATGCTATTTCTAATGAAAATACTATATTTATGAAATCAGTAATACTAAGGATTAAACTAAATCCTCCTCAAACTTATATATCCTCTTTGTTATAGAACTCATTGATCTTAATGGTGAAGTTAAGTTACTTGAAGAATAATTTATTCAAAATTTAAAACTTCTTCTCACAGTATTTGGGTAGTATGTTTCATAGCTGTAATCATCTGAACACAGAGAGATTTTTTAGCCTCTTGGGTTAACTTCTAGTTAGTGACAAACTAGTGCTACTTACAGTATAATATTAGGGCTTTGTGAAGTCATCTTTAGACTTGTAGTTATAATGATAGCTCAAAAAGCTCGTGTTAAAAGGGAAAGATCCATTCTGGCACAAAACTTCAACACCAGACCACTCACAGTGCACCTCACTGTGGCTTTCTTGGTTACTACCAGGAAGCATTGACTCTTCTTTTTTCAGGGAAAGTGGTGTGCTATCCCTTAGATTTGCCTAAGGAGACAATTTGCACAGCTTTATGAAACAATACAATGGAAGACTTTCAGAAATATGTGGATTCCCTTTTTATCTCCACTGCCCAGATGGTTTTAAAAGCTCGATTAAATTAATTAGTTCATTTTAATAAAGTCATAACTTCAGGACAAGGTTAAGGTGAGAAGATATTGTAGGATTAAAGGATTAGCAAAATAGGCAAATCATTCCCCATGACTATTTTTTTTTGAATCCTGAGAAAGAGACAGTAAAATTGTAATGATAATAATAAAATAGAAAGATCACTTAAATTTAGAAAGCAGGGAAGAACATTTTCCTAAAACCAGATTTAAAGCTATTTGAAAGGAAGCAAGAAGACAAATTACACGACACAGTTAATTAAAACTAGATGTTAAGGAGTAGCTAAAGAAGAATGAGCAATATTTAAAAAATAATTAAAAAGAAGTAATGTCTTGTTATAATATAAGCAAATATAGAGTAATAATGGCTCCTAAACAATGATGACATGGCCTAATAGTGCTAAGACAATTTAAAATAGTATCTTATGTATTGGCACGAAGAAATTTAAATCTTTGTGAATCCTCACCATCAACTTATGCAAAACTACCTCATCTATAAAAATAGCATTTATATTTGACATGAATTTAGTTGCTCTTTAATTTTGGTTTGTTTCAAGTACCTTCAGAGATGAGATACTATATACAATAAAGAATTCGGTTTAAAAACAAATAAAAAGGGAAGCAATGGAGTCATTACAAACTGTCAAGATAAATTTGTGAAAAATATGGTACATATTTCAAGACTCTAAAATAAAAGACCATTTGATGAGGCAGGGGTTGGGCATTCAGTGTAATCTGAGAACAATTATAGATGGCAAGATATATTACATTTTTTTCCTGTCAAGTTGTTATCAAAACCATCTGAAAGAGCAATGCAATGCCAAATATAAACCATTGATTCAATCCTAAAGCTTTTTGTCTGAGTCAATTTTAATAGAAATGAATGGAGCATCTGGTTGAATTTTCACGGGTTTGCACTAATGAGCATCACTAGCTGATTATTATAGCACACTGAATAGCTATTGCTTGCTTTAGTCAGGTGAGGCAAATTCACCGCAGTATGAGCTTGTGTTGTTTCCTCTCTATTTTTGAAGGAAAATATGAAATATATTGCTAGTATTGTTTTAGCATTTTTTCATTTCTGAAATGATTATACTTAGAGGTTAAAAATATAGTCTTCTGGAAAGCTACTAACAGTGAGCGTAATTGGTTCATTATAATAATTTAGTATATGGATATAATGTACTTTATATTTATTACCTGCCTATTAGGGACTGAATTCTCCTAGAAACTTGGTGGAGAAAACACTTATAGGTTCATCTGCCATTGATAATTGTGGCTTCTTCTAGAATATTTCTGTATCCTGGTTTGTAATCTTTTGAATAAATGCCCAGGTATGTACTTACTAGTTTAAAGAGCAGTTCCCATACTGCTTTACAGAGTGGTTGAACAAACTTACATTTCCACCAACAGGATATTAGGATTCCTATCCTTGCCAGCATCTGTTATTGTTTGTTCTTTTGATAATGACCATTGTCACTGGAATGAAATGGGATTACAATGCTGTTTTGATTTGCATTTTCTTTATGGTTAGAGATTTGGAGCATTTTTGCATGTGTCTATTTGCAGTTTTTACTTCTTCTCAGAATTCCCTCTTTAGCTTATTAGACCACTTATTTTATTCATCTGATATAAAGAATGATACTATACCACTTGAAAGAAATGGAAAGACCTGGGAAAAATTAGGTTATGTGACATGAATTAGGCCCAGAGAAACATAGGATGCATGTTTTCCCTTCTATGTACAAGCTAGATTTAGCTTATAAACTTATAATAAATGCATTGGGTGATACATAGGTGTAGACAAAAGTATTATCTGAAATACGGGAGATTGGAGGTAGAACTCAAAGGGTGTAAATCCTTAGAAATCACATTCAAATGTCAACAAAAGAAATGCTAGGAAACAGATACTTGAAAGAGGTAGAGTGGGTAAAAGGTTGTTGAATGAATAGGAGGAGAGAATGCAATGCAGAATTCAATGTATATCTTACAAAATTAAGAAGAATGATGGAATGGCTGGGTAGGGGAAGGATGTGAGAGACTGTTGAAAGGGGTGGTATTGATTAAGGTGCATTGCATTCTTTAAACTACTTTGTTAAATGGGTATTCATCTGTACAAATACTTAAAATAATAAAAAAAAAACAAAGAAAAAAAGAGATATGAAAGAATATCTCCTTGTTTGTTGGGATCACTTATCTTTAAAAAATACCTTGTTTTATTGTTATTGTAAAGGTGAGGTGTGGAGGGGTTAAAATTAGATAAATCAAGTAACGAGAACATTTTGTTGGAACTGTGTCACCTCTTCCCTTGTTTTTGCCCAGATTTTCCTTCATAGCCTTCCCCACAAGTTGTATAGTTTGTTTTCAACATAGTATATAGTGAGTATCACTGCTGCATTTGTTCAGACTTTGTCCCACTATTTCTGTGTACCCCTTCTCTTCCCCAAAGCAGATAAACTTAGATACAAAACAAACATTAGAGAATCAAAGGATAATATACAAACAAATCCAAAAAGAAAAATACCCAAACCCTCTTATTTCTATTTCTTTGAGCTCATTTCAATAAGTATGATTTTATATGATCATAAGCACATAGCTTATCGAGTCTTTGTGATGCTCTCCTAAAAATATCCTCCACTCCTGGGCATTTATTGAATAGATCATGAAAAAGGCCACACTACTAGCACCACTATGTTCATTACAGTATTGTTTACCATAACCAAGGTATGGAATGAACCCAGATGTAGAATGACATTGTACCATCTGTAAGGAAATGGAAAGACTTGGAAAACATGTTATGTGAAGTAAGACAGACCTAAAGAAACATAGATTGCATGGTTCCCTCAGTTGTAACTAGAATCTGCCTATATATCTTCAAGTAAACACACTAGGTAGTAAAAGACAGCAAAATACACTTGGACATGATAAATTATACAGGACTACAGACATTCAGACAGAGAGATCAAAAGGATCGCTTATCTTTAAAACCCTTAGATACATTTTTTTTAATGACAACCTTTAATTTCTGTCTTTTCCATTAGTAACTGCTACTCAATGTGTTTTTTCTGTAATGACATGCACTGCGCTACAATTGAGCTTCTCTTTTTGAAATATTTTTCCTGATACGTAACCTTGATTATCCTTATGGAGTACCTTGAGCATCTGGTCTAGGCTTTCCCATATGCCATGCTTACTTTAAACATAACTAAGAATCCCTGTTTGCTTAAAAATCGTTAATAGCTTTATGGCATAATTTTTTACCTACAATTGTTTCCCCACATCGACTAAAGCTCTGTTCTAGAATTAATTCTCCTTACACTGGATATCATCTGAAATTTCTTTAAGCTCTATTGAGTGGGAGATGAATGATGACCAAATATCAGAAAGACTTAAGAAGCATTTGTTTGGAGAAAAAGCTCTAAAAGTTGCAATCCACTATAATGGCTATAGTGTGGAGGAGTAAAAGAGTAAATCATTGGGATGCCAAAGAGGAGGATGGAGAAATCTAGGAAAGTATCATAACAGACAAAGTCCCTAGCAAACTACTTCCTCTAACCAGATCCCAGCTTCACCATATTATGAATTCACCAAGTGTTGAATCATTCAGTAAATCAGAAGTCTCCTGATCTAAAGATCTCTGGAAACACCATGTCAGAGATGCTGAGGTATGATTTTCTAGTCTCCTGTCCTTTCTCAATCCAATTACATTGATTAGCAAAGAGATACCATTGATGGCATATTTTTACTGTCATTTCCTTGGACACTTTATTTTATATGTTTTGAATTTTTGGTAGTTTTATTTTTTTAAAACCATCATCAAGAGGCATCTTCTTCCACCTTTTCCTTAACACAAGGCTTAAATAAAGTTTGTTTTTTTTAAAAAAAAATCACCATTGCTGTTCTGTCATTACTTCCTACTTGGAGTTTTTGCAACAGAACTCTTTCCTAAGTTCTCAAAATGCTTCAATAGAGTACCATTCTATTAATCAAGACATAGTTTCAATAGTCATACTTCTACAAATGAGAGTATCTTTTGTGTGTGTGTGTGTGTGTGTGTGTGTGTGTGTGTGTGTGTGTTTGCCAGTCCTAGGGCTTGAACTCAACACTTAGGCTGTCCCTGAGCTTTTTGCGCAAGGCTAGAGCTCCACCACTTTAGCTACAACTCCACTTCTGGATTTTTGGTAGTTTATTGGAGATAATGTAGTTTCCTACCCAGCCAGGCTGGGTTTTGGATCATGAGCATTAGATCTCAGGCTCTTAGTAGCCAGGATTATAGGCATAAGCCTCTGATGCCCAGAATATCTGGTGGTTTTTTTCCCAGCATATTTTTCTTTACTCTGCTTTGTATATGAGAGATTTTAATATAGTATTTTTTCCTTCGTCTACATTTTCCCACTATTATTTTGTCACTGTTTCTTCCTACAAAAGTCTCCATGTTACCGGGGACAACAAAAGTATATACTTTTTCTTTATAACTATGCAAAATCCAATCTCTTCTATAGATCTGAGTTAATTTTTACTTATTCTGTATTTCTTTTGGCAGGTAGTACCACTCTTAAAGAAACTATCATATTTTATATAAGCGAATATTCATATGGATTTTTCTTTCTCTTATAGGAGTAGGTTAATATAATAATTTTAAAATTTTTATGCTTTTCATATCATGCAAAAGAACATCTTCCATATTTGGAATCAATTAACAAGCATTTTCCAGTGATTCTGACACTTTTAACATAGGCGAATTTCATAAAACACAATATCTAGCCAATTTAATCAAAATGGACAATTTAGCTTAATTGTTGCACACACTAATATTTTGGAGTTATGTCAAAAAAGCAACTGGTTAAATGATGGATTAGTTTCATACTTAATACTGATTTAACATTGTGTAAACATTGAAAAGATAAAAACAACTAGAAATATAATCCATTACATTGATGATTTTTATTGGAATGATGTTTTATATCTGTCATAGTCCTTCAAGCAAACAGGACACTATTATTGAATTACATCTAATACTGTTTGAAAATAAACCCAAGACCACATTTTTAAATATCTTGGAAACAGTATTCTAGTTTTGTTGCCAACATTCTGCTATCCCATTTGCTATCAGCATTTATTTTTGCCTGTCATTTTAATAAATGCGAAACATATCAAAGCACAGATTTGATGTCATTACTGAAATTGACTAATTAGAAATGATTTTTATTAAAATATACTTTTTTGTCTAAATCAGTGGTGGTTTTGTGTTGTAGGACTTTGATAAAAGAAAAATATTATTTAGTTAAGTTCTATTTCTCCCAATAACTAGTTATGTGATATTCAATCAACTGGTTGTTTATTACTTGTCTGTCTTTGTAAAATTAGGGTCAAAATTTTAACTCAGTTTATAAGACTTTCACACATGTAAATGTTTTCAAATGGTTCTGGAACATTGTAAGCATTTTATTGGCAATAATATGATTATATTTATTAATTTCTGCATTCCTTTGTATTTTTAATAATACAATATAATAATGGTACTTGTTCATATCATTGATTTTGTTCAGACCTTGCTTGTAATTAGAAATGGGTATAAATTTTCATTTTTATGACATGCTATTAAAACAATAGTACTTACAATAAATGCTTCATGTGTTGAAGTTTTACCATTTAAAGATGAATTTTTTTATAAACTGAAAGCAAGAGTTTTTTACTTTAATAATTTATAAGTAACATTACCTTAATTACCTGGAGGGCACCACTGGGGTTTGAACTCAGAGCCTTAGCTTTCATTCTCAAGGCCATACTATTGAGCCACAGTTCAAATTCCATTTTTTTCCTGGTAAATTGGAAGTAAGAGTCTCATGGACTTTCCTACCTAGGCTGGCTTTAGTGCTCAGTCTCCTGAGTAGCTAGGATTACAGGCATGAGGTACTGGTGCCTCTTTATTTTTAGGAAATTTGATAATTTGGAAAGTCGATAATATCTGGACATTGCTTCTATTTATTTTAGAATGCTATATTCCTAATCCACAGATGTTATTTCACAATTTGTAAAACTTGGAATTCAAGATAATGTGCTTATAATTTAATTTCTACTCTGAGGTATAAAGAAGAAAAATAATTGAACAACTAAAGTAAAAATTGAACAATGAATCATAAAAAAATGGTACTCAGAAGAGTGTACTAGTTGTTAAGAGGCCTACATGCATTTTCATAATAAAAAAGAGTCCTACATGCTAATCTAGCTCTAGTTTTTCAGTAATGTTTCCTGTTCAGAGGAAGTTATTGAATCTCTTGGTGTGTGTGTGTGTGTGTGTGTGTGTGCGCGCGCACGCACGTGCATGCATGTGTGTGTGTGTGAAAATAACTGCATGAACTATAAGCTCCAGACAAATTTGTAAAAAGATTCAGCTATTCAAATTTTAAACTCATTATAGAGATGCCTTCCAGGAGAAACTTTCATGGGAAGATATTTCCTCACTCACCTCATAAAGATGGTGTCTCCTGGCATCCTGACTTGTAGCTGATTGCCATGAGGATGACTTACAACTGATTGCCATGAGGATGCCTTGAGAAGAGCAACACCCAGCACTGTAAAGCTTGACAGGGTTGTTCTTCGTCAGTGGCTTTTTAAGTTTATTGGTGTCACAAGTTGCTTATGGTAGGTTTGTAAGTCTAAAAGACTACAAAGATGTTTCCTGTGTGTAGTAGGGTTGATTTGGGCTGGGCTCTCTGAGTGATACTTGCAGGATGTTATGCCTTTGGAGAAAGACTGATCTTTGTGTGGCATGACAAGAATCTTTCTGTCTTATGTGATTCCTGTCTTATGTGACCTAATTCTTTCCCTGTGAGTGAATAACAATTGGAAAGAAGCCAAGAGGAACTGTGAAGAGAAAAAGGAACTGAATTTTCCTCATAGTCCAAGAAATGGATCTAAAAACTGAATGCAGTATCTTCAATATGTTTGGGGTTTTCCTCATATATTATAAAAACTCATGGCTATTCATAAGAGTTCATCTATTTTACTATACTTTAAAAATATATTTTTTCTTTAAGTAGTCATACAAAGGAGTTGCCGTTCAACAGAGCAGTTGATGAATACAGTGCTTCTTGATCAATGTCACCGCTTTCAACATTCTCACTCACTTTGCCCACCCAATCACTTCCTTTACTTCTTTTTTTTTTAGTTTTTAGGTTATGTATTGATGATTTTGCTATTTAACAAAGCAATGTATGTATGCCATGCATCTTGATTTGTTTCATACCTTTAAGATCTTCATGGCCCTTCAACTCATTCGTTCCCTTATTTTTCTCAGTTCTGTCACATATACAATTCATTCTTGCCTGCATTCAACTCATTTCCCCCACTCATTCTTCTTCCCCTCTCCTGTTGCTACCCGTTCAAGTACCCATTTCCTGGTACTTATTTTAATTATACTATTTGTGCTCTCCATAGTGACTATTATACTTCAGCTAATTCATTTACAACCACTTGAGCACTACCCAGTGTGTTTACTTCTAGATTTATAGGCACATTTTCCTTCCTACAAATGAGAGAAATCATACAACCTGTGTTTCTCTGGATCTGGCTTACTTCGCTTAATATGATTTTTTCCCCAAGTATTTCCATTTCCTGTCCAATGATACACTATCATTCTTTCTAATGGATGAGTAAAATTCCACTGTGTATATATACCACATTTTATTGATCCATTTTTCCATTTACTCTATTTTTAAGAACGTAGGATTTTTCTGTCTTTACAGGATACGATTCCATGGATATCGTTACTTTACCCTGATGAAGGAAACAGTATATTCAGTATATTCTTTCTAATGGATGAGTACAATTCCACTGTGTATATATACCACATTTTATTGATCCATTTTTCATTTACTGTATTTTTAAGAACCTAGGATTTTTCTGTTTTTACGGGATACGATTCCATGGATATTGTTAATTTACCCTGATGAAGGAAACAGTATATTCAGATGCAGGTGTCCTATTTTATTCCAAAACTTCTGATGAGGACATCTTTATTTTCCAGAAGCTACTAGTAGTTTTTTGTTCATGTCCCATTTCACACTGTGACTGAGAATGCCATTTCCAGTTGCAAAGATGAACATGAAAATGAACATTTGCTTTTTAAATTTCTAATTTAGAAGTGGACAAAATAAAATAGTTCTAAAATAGGGATAAAGGTTGAACTACCTGAGCAGTGATATGTACTAGACACTATGTTGAAAAGGAACTATGCAACTTGTTGGAAGAGGGGAGTTGGGAGGAGAAAAACAGAGAAAATGAAGGAAGAGGTGACACTATTCAAAAAAATGTGCTCATTACCTGACTTACGTATCTGTAACTCCATGTATATCACCTTTACAATATAAACAAGCATTACAAAAAAAATAAAATAAATAGATCTGAAAAAGAGGATTTCTGTAGCTTGAAAAAAAGGAAATCCCCCATGGTATAACCCCTGTTTTCACTTTGTTTGATGTTGGTATAATTTGGGGAGAGGAAGGGAAAATACAAATTGTTTAAATAAGTATACACATGGACCCATTGTAACAATAAGATATATAAGAGGTTATGTCGAAAAATGAACTTTACAACTTTGATGGGGGGTTGGGGGGATGGGAGGGAAGGGATGGTAAGGGAAAACAAAGGAGGAGGCAACAATGCTTGATAAGAAATGTACTCATTACCTTGCTCATGTAATTGTAACCGCTCTGTATGGTGTTTTTACAATAAAAAACTTATTAATAATAAAGAAAAAGAAATAAAATACCTTACAATGTGGAAGTCAAGGATCAGCACTCAGTAGGCACTCCATCAGTGTGCTAAAGTTTTGAAGTGAATCTTGTAGAGTCAGTTGGAACTCAATTTGATTTCAAACGCCTCTACCTTTGGTTATGTTGTTGATCTTGAGATTTACTTAAAACAATTACAGTCAAGCCAAGCCCAAAGAAGCATAGGTCCCATGATTTCCCTTATTTGCAATATCTAGTATATGTATGAGTCAAGCAGAAAAGGTCAGATAAGGTGATGTTAGGAAAATGAACCCTTAGATATGTATTTTAAATGTTTTTTTTCTTTCATGCATTTGTTTCTAACGCAATTATAAGATTATTTCTTTGTTGCTTTGTATGTCCCTCCCCCACAGTATAACGCCTGCTTTCACTGTATTTGATGTCGGTATAATTTGTGGAGGGGAAGGGGAAAAACAAGTCGTTTAAATAAGGATACAGGTGGACCTGTTGCAACAATGAGAAGTACAAGTTGTCATGTCAAAAATGAACTTTACAACTTGGGGGGGGGAGGATTGGGTGGGGGGGAGGGAGGATGGGAAAGGATGAGAAGGGTAAACAAAGGAGGAGGCTACAATGCTTGATAAGAAATGTACTCACTATCTTGCCCATGTAATTGTAACTCTCTGTACAGTATTTTCACAATAAAAAAAATAATTAGTCTCATCTGTATAAAGAGATTATGCACTGTGTGCCTTCTTCCTTGTGATTTTATAAGAACAAATAGATAATAGGTTAAATTAGATCATTGACAAAAACTCTCAGCCCAATGTCTGACACCTAGCAATCTCTTCATAAACTGTGGTACCTTTATGGAATCTGTAAGAGTACTTTGTACACAAAATCCCATAGGAAAGATTTGTTTGATAATAAAGTTGGATCAGAAAAAAGGGAAAAGAGTGAATTTTTATTTATTTGTTTATTTAATCCATCATGGGCCTTGAACTCTGGGCCTGGGTGCTGTCCCTCAGCTCTTCAGCTCAAGGTCAGTGCTCTACCACTTGAGCCACAGTGCCAGTTCTGGCTTTTTTTGCTTATGTGATGCTGAGGAATTGAACCCAGGGCCTCATGCATGCAAGGCAAGCACTCTACCATGAGCCACCTTCCCAGCCCATGGAGTGTCAATTTTTAAATGAGCACCTAGTGTATTCAATTAGAAGAGAAAAGAGGGCAGAAAATGTTTCTAGAGTTTTATAAAATAAAATACCATTTTTTTTGTAGAAATTACTTTTCTATCAGGAAGACACTTATAATAAGAATATTCTAGATAAGATGGATCCTTTGATTTCAATTTTTTCTAAGCATACATTAAATTTATAGAAGGATTTCATTGTAGGGGTTAGTGGCTCATTCCTGTAATCCTAGCTACTCAGAAGGATTTCATTGTGATATTTCCATTTGTGCATACAATGTACCCAAACAACCTTACACCCTTTATCATTCTCCTTTATCTCTCCTATCCTTTCTTAAAATAATTTCAACAAATATAGTTTTTCTTTATGTCCTATCATCTTTAAGTAGTTGTACAAAGCGATTACGATTTAATAAATCACTTTGTAAGTACAATGTATCTGGAAAATAAATTCTTTTTTTTATTGTGAACATACTGTACAGAGGGGTTACAATTACATGGGCAAGATAATGAGTACATATCAAGCATTGTAGCCTCCTCCTTTGTTTACCCTTCACATCCCTTCCCAGCCTCCCCCCACCCCCCCCACCCAATCCTTCCCCCCCCCACCAAAGTTGTAAAGTTCGTTTGGAAAATAGATTCTTTGAAGAAGAAAACTCTAGCCAGGATGAATGGCTCTACCTGTAGCTTTATCTATTCAGGAGGCTGAGATCTGAGGATTGAGATCAAAGCCAGCCCAGGCAGTAAAGGCTATGAGACTCTTATTTCCAATTAACTACCATAAAACTAGAAGGTCATTTGTGGCTCAAGTAAAAGAGCAAGCATTAGTCTTGAGCAAAATAACTAAAAGCTAGTGCCCAGACCCTGAATTCAAGCCCTAGGACCAGCATGCACACATATACACACACAAGAAAATTCTGATGATTGAGATTTAGACAGAAAACATTTAAATAGCATTTAATATAGATAATATAAAAAAGAGTTCTCATATTACTTTAATGAAAGAACAAATTCACTCCTAATTTTCTTTCCAATATACTTATCTTGTATTTTCAATTTCCTCCAAAGCTCTGCAACTTATTTAAGCATCATTTTTAGACCCTGTGAGAAACTGCTTGTATAGTAGTAAGTTAAAATTAGGCAGAACCTTTAATTGCTACAGACAAGATTTTTCATTTGGTTCTCAGAGGAAACATTCATTATTTCTAGAAATTTTATTATTTAACAAGCTGTTATTTACATAAAAATATAATTTGCCAATGTATGAAGTGATAAAGAGGCAAGGTGACATATAGGAAATAGCCATTATTTTCAATTTCTTACCATTATGATCTGACCATTGGCTGCACTTCAAAGTTATACTGTTGCTCTCATAACTCATGGAATATAGTTTGTAATAACAATCATCTCCTCAAATTGGTCATTATCAAAGTTAATGACCTGTTTATTAGAACATCAACCTTGGCTTTGCCTCAGTCTCTTAATTAACACATCTGTCATTTACTACCAGTGGCTAAAAATTTCTGTGTAAAGGACAGCTCCAATAATGATGGCTCCATTAAAGCGACATCTCTGTATATTTGAATGGATCATCAAATTTGTGTTGGCCTATCATGAACCAGCCTCTGTGAGACTTTAAATAGTTTGGCAGATCCAAATGGTGAAATCTGAACAGCATTAGTGTCCTTAGTGGAACATTTGCACTGAAGATTATTTATCACTGTTGAGAAAGATAATCCCACTAAACAATTTGCTATACCTTCACGTGCAGGCATTTATTCCTGTCATATTGTTAAACAAACCCTCCCACAATATAAACTCATCTAGACACTTGCATATTCTCTGCTGAATCCTTAATTCAATCACTCAGCAAATATCATTTTATTGCATCTGTATGTAAAGTACTGAAGTTCACAATTGAATGTCTGTAGCATGTATAGACATTGAAGCATCGACCTTTTAAAAAAAGGAAATGTGCTATTATCATTTTTCTAAAGAGTTCATAAATCCTCAGCATGTGAATCGTCACCTGAAAATTGGACTGGCAGATGATGACACATTGACAAATAAAATAAAACAAACAAACAAATTCTGAAAAATATAGTCCCAAAATATTATTTTTATTTTCTGAAACACTCTGGAAATTAAAAAACAAATTTCTAATAAGATTCCATGTTGAGTTCCGGGAAGATGGCGGAGGAGAAGCCGGAATCTGAACAAGCTCTTGCATAGAAAACAGTTTCAGAGTTCCAGTGAACAGTCCCAAGCCAGAGAATCACACCAAGTGTGCCATCACAGGACAGAGAGTTAGTCAAGAAAGGGGAAGGCAAGGCAAGAAGACACATCTGAGCGCCTGCCAGCAGCTGCAGCTGCTGCGGCAGGGTCGCGGTGGTGACCACCGCTGCGGGGGCATACCTGAGACACAGTCCAGGACGAAGGAGCCAGACGCAGCAGGCGAGAGGATTCTACTCAACACCAGCAAGAACCTACAAGGAGCGGACAACTTCATCCTGCACTTTGCAGACCAGAGACTACCCAGGATCCAAGACTCGGCGTGAGTAGCCCCACTTCCTCACTCCTTCTCAGGGAGCAGAGGAGGGAAGGCCACCCCTCCCCCCCCAGCACCGGTGATCTCCATCTTGGATACCGACAAAGCTCAGAGGAGCGGCTAGCTCCAGCTCAGGCCTTGGAATAAAACGAGTCATTTAGCAGGTCACAAGAACTTAACGGCGAAGTGACCTCACAGACTCAGTTCCATCCAGGGAAAAGTCACCCAGCTCAGGCGCCAGCCATTGGAGTGGCTCTCCTCACCGGGTAACCAGAGCCAGAGGCTGCCCCTCCCTCTAGCAGCCACCACAATCAATTGAAAAACAGAAACCCTGAGAATGGCTCCAGGCTGGGTGCTGTGAGTTTTTTTCACAAAATAGCCCCAGGGAAAAGCTACTGTTTGTTGAAAGGCCTCAACTCTACCCAGAACCTAGCCCCATCACTGCATCCCCCTCTTGTATGATTCTCAAAGCAGATCACCCTCCCAGTAAACTAACCTGGGAGGGGGATCTCAAAATCTTGGGTAAAGCAGAGCATTTTTCTGCCTGTTCCAACAAAATGACTTAAGAAACCAATCAAGCCACAGGACCTCAAGCTGACCAGAGACTCCAACCAGACTCTGGTTACAGACAAAAGGGAGATACAGGAATCTTCCCACCCCTCTCAAAAAAAAAAAAATCAAAGAACTTTTTTTTTTCTTCTTCTTTTCTTTTTTTCTTTTTTTGTTTTGTTTTTTTTTTCTCGTTTTTTGTTACCTTATATATATAAAAAATTTTTTTCCTTTTCTAAAACTTTTATTAATCTTTAATTTTTGCCTCTTCTGAAAAAATAATTGTTTTCCAGTAACTTTTTTTTTTCTCATAATTTTTATTTTAGGAATAACGTGAATGTGTGTTTTCCTTTCTTTTCTTGTCTTCTTTCTCTTTTTCTTTCATTCTTAATTATCTTTTTGTTTTTTTTTCTAGCTCTACTGAACTTCTGATCTTTTCTTCTCACTTTCCTATCCTTTCCACCTTTTCCTCTTTTGTTCTTCTTTATGTGACTTAACTCTTGTCCTGCACATCCTCAGATAAACTCGTAGTTAACTAGTAGACCCTATCCCCCATTGTGTACACACTTAATCCACAATTCAAAACCTCTGAGACTTAAATTCATTAATAGCAGTACTACCTCTTTATACCTATATAATATTTTAAGCATTTTTTTTAAAGTTTTTCACATCTCCTCTATGTCCCTCCCTTTTTCTCAACATATTCACATTCCTCTCTAAATAGATGGTCTTTTAATCTCTATAATAACATTAATTTTTACGTTTCCATTTTTTTTCTGGTCTCTTTTCATTCCCCTTTCCCATTCTTCTTTTTCTCTCTCTCTCTACTTGCATCCTACCCAACCTATTTCCTGCATTGTGATTAGGACATAGTTAACTCTCCCTGGGCCTCCTCACACCAATCTATTCCTATTTTTTACCCACATCTCTCCCTAACCCTAATAATTTCTGGTTTTCCAAATTCTTCTCTGCGGTTTGAAGTCCTTTAACATATAGCTGTTTGATGTTGAATAGATGTATCTGTTGAACTAGATTGTATCTGTAGACTATTGACTGTACAAATGCAAACTTTGGTTGATGGTTGCCTTAAGATAGTGTTCTAGCACAAAACTGGTGCTATCTTCATCTCAAATGGGCAAAACACAAGAAAGCCGGAAAAACACAAGAAAAATGGCAAATTCGGGTATCTCAATTCCCAATCTTGATAATCAGGGGTTAGAACAGATAATGAATAATCCAGAGGAGAGTTCCCAAATAGCTCTACAAACACTGCTGGCAAACATGATAAATGAGAAGTTTGACAATGTACAAAGGACTCTGTATGAGCGTGATAGGGAGAGAGAGGAGGCATCCCAGAAGTTTATACAGGAATATCATAAGTGTGAGGAAGCTACTCAAAAACTGATACAGGAGTTGCGTGAACAACTTGAGAATACTCAAAGAGAAAGGGAGGAATGGCGTGAGTGGGCTGATAACACTCAAAGAGATCTGCAGGAATCCCACGAACGGGAGGAAGCTAATCAAAGAGTAATACAGGAATTGAGAGACCAGGTAGAGAACACACAAAGATCACTAAAGGCATTCATGGAATCCATTAACAAAGAGCTGAAGGAAGTCAGGGAGACCACAAGGGGAATGCTGAATGGAACCCAACAGAAGGAATGGGAGCCCAAAGAAACCATAACCAATCAACTAAGTGATTTGAGGACAATCACTGAACACCAAATTAAGGAAGTAAAGAAATTCATACAAGACCTAAAACAGAGCTTCAACAAAGAACTTGCAGCCATCAAAGCTGACCAACTAGAAGGAAAAGAGATAAAAAACAAAGTAGAGAGTCTTGACAGCAGGTTAGACCATGCAGAAGATCGAATCTCAGGGATTGAAGACAGCCTAGATATTATAGAGAAAGAACATACAACCATCCAAGACAAGTCCAAGAAATATGATAGATCTATCCAACACCTGGAAGACACCATCAGAAGGCCTAATCTAAGGATAATGGGTGTAGAGGAGCACCTAGAAACAGAAGTTAATGGTCTAGGAAATTTGTTTAACAGGATCCTAGCAGAGAACTTCCCAAACATGCAAAAAGATAGGCCTGTCCAGATACAAGAAGCCTTTAGAACCCCAAATAGACCAGACCAGAATAGGACATCCCACCGCCACATTATAATCCACACAGGATCAACTCAGAACAAGGAAAATATCCTTAAAGCTGTCAAGGAGAAAAGGATAATCACCTATAAAGGGAAACCAATTAGAATCACCTCAGATTTCTCAGCAGAGACAATCAAAGCAAGAAGAGCCTGGAATGATGTATGCCATGCCCTAAAAACAAACAACTATCAACCAAGAATACTGTACCCAGCTAAACTCTCCTTCATAACTGAAGGCCAAATAAAAACCTTCCATAGCAAAGAAAAATTGAAACAATACATCTCCACCAAACCGGCCCTACAAAAGATTCTTAAGGATGTCCTACTCATAGAAAACCAACAAGACCGCAATAAAGGCCAAGAAACTGCACTCAAACTGAGAATCCAAGAACCATAGGAAGAACCCAGTTTTCGCAGCCCCCAAGAAGGTAGATAACATGGCAGGAACTCCCAAATACCTCTCAGTCCTATCTCTTAATGTTAACGGACTGAACTCTCCAATTAAGCGACATAGACTGTCTAGTTGGATTAAAAAACAAGACCCTTCTATCTGCTGCCTGCAGGAGTCACATCTTGCCCGTAAAAACAAACACATTTTCAATGTTAAAGGCTGGAACAAAATCTACCAAGCAAACGGCCCCCATAAACAGGCGGGAGTTGCAATCCTAATATCAGATAAAATAGACTTCAAATTAAAATTCGTGAGAAGAGATAAAGAAGGTCACTACATACTAATTAAAGGATCTCTCCTTCAGGAGGATATTACAATTCTAAATATCTATTCGCCAAACAATGGAGCACCCAAATTTATCAAAGAAACACTACTTTCCCTCAAATCCCATATAGATCCAAAGACATTAATTGTTGGGGATTTTAACACACCGCTCTCCCCACTAGATAGATCAACTCGGCAAAAACTCAACAGAGAAACCGCAGATCTAAACAGCTGCATAGATGAACTAGACTCAACTGACATCTACCGAACATTTCACACAGCAGCATCAGAATACACGTTTTTCTCAGCAGCACATGGAACGTTTTCTAAAATAGACCACATTTTAGGCCACAAAGCAAACTTGTCTAAATTCAGAAACATTGAAGTTATACCTTGCATTCTCTCTGACCACAAGGGAATAAAATTAGAACTCAACACCAAAAGCCACCAAAGAAAGTCCGGTATCACATGGAGGCTGAACAACACACTGCTTAATCATGAGGGGGTCATGGAAGAGATTAGAAAGGAAATTCAAATGTTCATGCTATTCAACAAAAATGTCCCAGCTCCTCTGGGACACAGCAAAGGCAGTACTCAGAGGCAAGTTTATAGCTCTGAGCTCCTACATCAACAAATTGGAGAGATCTGAAACTAACAATTTAATGACACATCTAAACCTCCTTGAAAAAGAGCAGCAAGATAAACCCCAATCCAGTAGACGGAAAGAAATAATCAAAATTAAATCAGAATTAAATGAATTAGAATCCAAAAAAACTATAGAAAGAATCAACAAAACAAAGAGTTGGTTCTTCGAAAAACTTAATAAAATTGACAGACCCTTAGCAAATCTTATCAGAAAAAGAAGAGAACACACCCAAATTAATAAACTCAGAGATGAGAATGGAAACATCACCACGGAAACAACCAAGATTCAGAACATTATAAGGGAATACTTCTCAAAACTTTATGCTAATAAGTTTGAGAACTTGACAGAAATGGACCTCTTCCTAGCAAATATTGACATGCCAAAACTAAACCAAGATGAGTTAAACTATCTTAACAGGCCCATATCAAGCATTGAAATAGAAACAGCAATAAGAGACCTCCCAGCTAAGAAAAGTCCAGGACCAGATGGTTTTACAGCGGAATTTTACAAGGCCTTCAAAGCAGAGCTCACACCAATTCTCCTCCAACTCTTCAAGGAAATTGAAAGAGAAAGCTCACTACCGAACACATTCTATGAAGCCATCATAACCATCATCCCAAAACCAGGCAGGGACTCATCAAAGAAAGAGAACTATAGACCCATTTCTTTGATGAACATTGATACAAAACTTCTCAACAAAATTTTGGCCAACCGACTTCAACAATTCATCCAAAAAATCATACACCATGATCAAACAGGATTCATTTCAGGGATGCAAAGCTGGTTCAATATACGCAAATCAATTAATATTATTCATCACATCAACAGGAGCAAGAATAAGAACCACATGGTTATCTCAATAGACGCAGAAAAAGCATTCGACAAGATCCAACACCCCTTTATGATGAAGGTTTTGGAAAAATTAGGAATCCATGGAACATTCCTCAATACAATAAAGGCTGTATATGACAAACCTACAGCCAGCATTATACTCAATGGTGAAAAACTAAAGCCATTTCCCCTTAACTCAGGATCGAGACAAGGATGCCCACTCTCTCCACTTCTCTTCAATCTAGTATTAGAATGCCTAGCTACAGCAATAAGACAAGATGCAGACATAAAGGGGATCCAAATAGGGAAAGAAGAAATAAAACTCTCCCTCTTTGCAGATGACATGATCTTATATTTAAAGAATCCCATAGACTCCACTCCCAAATTACTCAAGCTGATTCAAAACTTTGGCAAAGTAGCAGGTTATAAAATTAACCCCCAAAAATCAATGGCTTTTCTGTATGCCAACAATGAGAAAAGTGTGGCTGAAATTAGGAAAGCAACTCCATTTGTAATAGCCCCACAAAAAATAAAATACCTAGGAATTAACTTAACTAAAGAAGTGAAGGACCTCTATGATGAAAACTTTAAAATCTTGAAAAAGGAAATCAACACAGAACTTAAAAAATGGCAAAACCTCCCATGCTCCTGGATTGGAAAGATTAACATCATGAAAATGGCAATACTTCGCAAGGCTACCTACAAATTCAACGCAATACCTATCAAATTTCCACCCTCATTCTTCAAGGAAATAGAAGAGGCAATCCAAAAATTCATATGGAACAATAAAAGACCCCGAATAGCAAAAACGCTCCTCAACGGAAAGAACACTGCTGGAGGAATATCAATACCAAATTTCAAACTCTACTATAAAGCCATAGTAATCAAAACAGCTTGGTATTGGCATAAGAACAGACCTCAGGACCAATGGAATAGAATTGAAAACCCAGAAATGAACCTACAGACCTATAGCCATCTAATCTTCGATAAGGGAGCTAATGGAAGACAGACAGCCTCTTCAGTAAATGGTGCTGGCAAAACTGGTTAACTACATGTAGAAAACTAAAGCTAGATCCTTATATATCACCCTGCACCAGAATCAACTCCAAATGGATCAAAGACCTTGAACTCAAAGCAGACACTCTGAAAACATTACAGGATGGAATAGGAGAAACCCTGGGTCTCCTCGGCTCAGGCCGAAATTTTCTGAATAGAGACCCGGAAACACAACAAATCAAAGAAAGGTTGGACAAATGGGATTGCATAAGGTTGCAGAGCTTCTGCAGGGCAAATGACATAGCTAGCAAGATCAATAGAAAGCCCACGGATTGGGAGAAGATCTTTACTAGCCATACAACGGACAAGGGTCTCATATCTAAAATATACTTGGAACTCAAAAAATTAAACCACCCAACAACAAATCCTCAAAGAAACAACTGCCCAATAAGTAAGTGGGCAAAAGACTTAAAGAGAAGCTTCTCTGAAGAAGAAAGAAGGATGGCCAATAGACACATGAAGAAATGTTCAACATTCCTAGCCATAAAAGAAATGCAAATCAAAACAACATTGAGATATCACCTCACTCCAGTGAGAACAGCAAAAATCAAGAACTCTAACAACAACAGATGCTGGAGGGGATGTGGACAGAAAGGAACCTTACTTCATTGTTGGTGGGAATGATAACTTGTTCAACCACTTTAGAAAGCAGTATGGAGGTTCCTCAAAAGACTTCACATAGAACTCCCCTATGACCCAGCAATCCCACTTTTGGGCATTTACCCTAATGTTTACAAAAAAGACTGCACTAAAGCTACCAGCACAACTATGTTTATTGCAGCATTATTTACCATAGCTAAGATCTGGAACCAACCCAGATGCCCCTCAGTAGATGAATGGATCAAGAAAATGTGGTATATATACACAATGGAATTCTATGCCTCCATCAGAAAGAATGACATTGCCCCATTTGTTAGGAAATGGAAAGGCTTGGAAAAAATTATATTAAGTGAAGTAAGCCAGGCCCAAAGAAACATAGGTCCCATGGTTTCCCTTATTTGCAATATAGTATAGGTATGAGTCAAGCGGAAAAAGTCAGAGAATGTGATGTTAGGAAAACGAACCCTCAAATATGTATTTTAATGTTTTTGTTTCTTTCATGCATGTGTTTCTAACGCAATTATAAGATTATTTCTTTGTTGCTTTGTATGTCCCTCCCCCACAGTGTAACCCCCGCTTTCACTATATTTGATGTCAGTATAACATGTGGAGGAGACGGGGACAAACAAGTCGTTTAAGGATTCAGGTGGACCTGTTGCAACAATGAGAAGTACAAAATGTCATGTCAAAACCAGCTTTACAATGTCGGAGTGGGGGGGGTGGGGGAGGGGGGGTATGATTGGGTGGGGGGGAGGGGGGAGGGTGGGAAGGGAGGTGAAGGGTAAACAAAGGAGGAGGCTGCAATGCTTGGTAAGAAATGTATGCATTATCCTGCCCATGTAATTGTAACCCCTCTGTACAGTATGTTCTCAAATAAAATAAAATAAAATTTAAAAAAAAAAAAAGAAAAAAAAAAAGATTCCATGTTAAGAGAAAAATGATGATACTGTGTCATGACCTATATCCTCTCCATTGATTATTAAGGAAACCTAAATAGCCTATAAGTTATTCTTACCATCTGGTCTTAGGGCTAAAGGCATTTCATGATTTTTTCAGGATTCTTTTATTGTCATGGAAGGACTGGCACAAAAAAAGTGAATCTGAAATGTTGAAATGTCCTAGGTCACTATATACTTCATGAGCCTAGATTCCTGGAACTTGAGAAGGTTACTAGTTCATAAGGTCACAGGATTCACTTCTAATGAGAAGTTTAAGAACAGAAATCATGCAATAATGCAACAGCACTTCTCACTCTTTTAAGTCTGAGAAGCTCTGTACTAGAAAAATACAAGAAGTTTTCTATTAGCTCTTTATGGAAAAATTTATATTATAATGTATTTAGAAGAACCATAGGATACAAGTTTTGTCTATTCATAAATCTCAACGTGGTTAAGTATACAAATTAAAGTTAAAACTCAGTAAATCTAATTGGACTCCTGATTTAATTCATTGAACTGTAGATGATACCAACTTGTGCTTATCTGTCAGTATCATTTTCCTTCACTTCTTTGACTCCTTCAAAACACTAGATATGTTATGGTGTCCTAATGTTTGTTATACTTCTCTCTACTTTATTAACCTCTTTATCCAAATTTGGCTCTTCTGGGGTTTTCTTCACATGGTTAATTGCTGCATTATATTATCTTATTGATTTATTCCCATTGTTTAATTTTATATTTAATATCATAATAATATAGGTTGCTTAATGCAAGGTCTCTAACTCCAAGCTTTCACTGGATCTTTATGATATGTATATGTATATCTATATCTATATATCTATGTATTTACCTATCTATATCATATGTCATATATCTATCTACAGATATAAACATCTATAGATCTACATATAGATATATAAATTTATATATCTATCTATATCTACATATTAGATATCTATCTACCTATCTCCACTGCCTCAAACTTTAATTCACAGATTAGTATATACACATCCAAAGATATATGTTAATAATTAGCAATTGTAAGTCTTCTCAAGGCTACAGAAATTTTTAACACACACAATATTCACAAATATGCATACATATATTTGAATATTTACATGTATACAGGTATATAAAACATGTGTATATGTGCACATGTGAATATATAAAAATATATACATGTGTATATATGTACATCAATGTGCACATTTGATACATATTCCATTTATATGCATGTAGGCATGTGTAGATATAGATAATAATGTATATGCATATATATTTTAATAAGAAATGTTACATATATGATAGTTGAATATATATATAATCAAATAAAATATATCTTTAGCTTTGACTTTTTCTCTTGTATTTATTTACTTTTTTGTTATTTGTAAGATAGTTTCTTACTTCTTTCCAGGATACACCTTGCGATGTATCCATTCAGGATTCCAAGTAGGTAGGTAGGATAGTAAGGGCTAATTGCTTCTTTGTTGAGAAGGGGTCTCAGGAACTCGTTTCTCCCAAGATTAGCCTCAAACCTGGTCTGAATAATCTCAATCCCCCAGTAATTAGCCAAGGACAATCATTTTTAAAGTTAGAGGAGAACTATTTTCTTTTTAAATTACTTGTGGATCAGATATTTTGATCCAAACTGTAATTATGGAGACTGCTAAATGGCAAAAGATGTTACTGAGCATAGTTTATTGACATGCAGTTATGATAGGTAAATATACTTGTTTTTGGAGTACCACTTACAAATCCAAGAGAAGAAACTAACCAACTATTGCTGGCTAATTTAAAAAGATGTGACATTGAGTTCATCCTACATGTTACTTTTTTTAATGTGTTTGTTTAAAACTTCTCCAACTATTAAAAGCATTAGGAGCATCTCAGTATCTTGAAAATGTTTCCTGAAGATCTATTAGGTTCAAAGTTTTAACAGAAAGCCTAATTTGAAACTTCTGAAGGTGGTCAGATTGCAAAGAGAATGCTGTCATTGATGTTTATTTCACTTAGGGTAACTTTATATCCTGCATTGCCCAAGAAAGAATTCTTGTATTGCATGTAGCTGTTCCCTGTTGTTCTGAAAAAAAAAATACAAATTGTCCTTGCATAAGCAATTATAACATAACTCAAATTTTTCACCCATTTTTGAGTATGGTAAGTACTGATCTTTAGGTGCAATGAAGCAACTCTTCACTAGATCATAAGTTTTGATTTTAAAAAGCAGTTGTACTTTGAAGAAATAGGAGACAACACAGCGGACATTGATTGCTGCTCTGACCCCAGTAGGTTGATAAGGGCATTTGTGAATATTGTCTAAGTTAAGGTAATAAACACCCCAGGTAGACAGTTAATGACACATTTAGCATCAGTGGGATGCCAGATAGTTTTTCATGGAAAGACCAGTTCAAGCTGGTAGACCTTCTGTCTTGTCCATGTAGAATAAAGTCACATCATGTTTCTACAAATGGAATATAATGCAAAGAGAGGTAGAGGGAATGCTGATAATTCAAGAATTGGCTGACAACATTGCTTTGCCAAAAAAATAACCATCTTATAATGTTGTCAAGTCAATTTTTAACAGCAATTTTCTCTAATATTTTGAGCCTCCTGCTATGTGACTCCACCACTCTGAATCTGCTTCTGGCTGACTCTGAAGACAGCATTCTGACAAATTTATAAACTGATGAGTCATTTCCATATTCATTCACTTAATGAGCAAAACAGCTCATTATTTTTAAGCCTGATTATCACTATCTTATTTAATACAAGAAGCATATTACAATTATCTTATGCTGCTTTCTCAAAAAGTAACTCCATGCCAGGATTTACAACATCTGTAGGCTAAAGGCACTTGGTATATTCAAAACTGGAGCTAAAAATTCTCAGTGATGCTATTAAATTCTCATCCTTGTGTATTTATATTCACATTTAAATGGTTAAAATTGTGTTCATTTTATCAGTGGATTTCACATGTGTAGGTTTGTATCAAACTGTCATCAATTACTCACTGAAAAGGATGGACATTCTGAAATTATAAGCTGGGAGATTATCGTAGAAATATCCAATTAGTTCTTATTCTTATTTCTACATTCTCAGGCTCAATGAACTGAAGATTAACATTTTAGGAGGGCTTTACATCTGTACTGAATACTAGTGGAGATTTATTTTGTCATTTCCCTTCATCACAAATAATCACTTAGCATTAATGCTGTGGTATTATAAGTAAATCTAAAGATGACATCATGACTTTAAGAGGATGTGCACAGAGTATATGAAATCTTTTGCCATTGTCTGTAAAGCACTTGAATATCCATGGATTTGGGTAGCTTGAAATTGCATCTTTTAATTTCCAACTTTATTTAAATTTCTACAACAGAGAAAAACATGGTAAGCACAGTGATTTATTTCACTATTGATTTGCTATGGGCTCTATAAAGAGGCTATAGAAACTTGTTCTAAGATTAAAGCTCCATGACTGTCAAAAACAAAAACCAAAAAACAAAAACAACAAAGATAAACCTCTTGTGTCCAAGTCTTGGAATTAATTTTGCTTAGGGAAATGATCTGTACAACTTGGGGGATGGAGGGGGACGGGGAGGGAAAGTAGGAGAAAAATGAGGGAAGGGGAAACAAATTTGGCAAGAAATGTATTTATTACCTTATTTATATAACTGTAACCCCTCTGTATATCACCTTGAAAATTAATAAAAGATTAAATACCAAGATAGAGAGTAAGTAGCAGATACTGACAAGGGCTGTTTCTCAGCCTATGGTCTTAATTTCACCCTCCTAGCCTGACTCCAAGTCTAGCTCTAAGTTCTTTCTGTGGGCGTTTTGTTTCAGCTTTGTGCCTAGATACACAACTCTAAAAATATGGTGCTCCCCAATGAATCAAGCTGCTAAGGAATTCATAGGTGAACCTATAACTGCTTCCAACCAGAACATGTAACGAAAGCATTCATCATGTCCCCATGTGCCAGGAATTTACACTCTGTCTACAGTTTGTTACACTCACCTTTGGGTCAAACAGTAAATAATACACATAATGACAAATGAAAAAAAAAGGAAATGTACTCATTACCTTACTTATGTAACTATAAGCTCTCTGTACATCACCTTTACAATACTTTTTAAAAAGAAGATATTAACCATTAAAAAAAAAAAAACTCCATCCCAACAAGCACTAGAGGACCGAAACTTAAACAAAAAAAATTGTCAACCCAAATGTGTTTTCACTTAAGCCTCACAATGCTCATTATATGTGAAACATTTATGTTTCGGTTTTAGTGTAACCTTATTCTTATCATTTCATTACATAAATTAAGGCTTTAGTAAACATGGTCTGTAATAGAAAAAGGATTTTTTGGGAGGCATTTACACACATATATTACAACCTGGGGTGGGGGAAATGGCTTTATTTTTCTGGTTCTTTTGTGTAAGTTACCACTTAGAGTCACCATAAAGAGACTGTAATGGGAAAGATGAAGAAAATTCATCAAAGACCAGAAGTTGTGAATCCAATATTATTATTTTCAACATAAACAATTCATTCTTATTATTCTCCTTTTCCTTGGTGAATGTCACAAATAATATGATTGAATATTTTTTGTGATAGCCCTGGAAGATGGTTTTATATTGCAAATGACTAATAGCAACCAAAGATGATTACATTTTCTTTCACTTTTTAAGGCTTGATATTTATGTTTGTGATTCCATTCATTCATAAACTTGTTTGTGTTTATTACTTGTCTGTATGTCTAAGTGGACTGAATATATTTTCAGATAGAGTTTATGGTTTATTCCTGTCTTTCCCTAATACACAGAACATTGTCTGAGCATAAAAAAGAGTTTATGAGGATATCAACAGTTTCAATATCAGAAATAATTTATCATGTATCCTTGCCATACAAGCAATTCTTGATTCTTGAATACAATAGTGAGATAGTACAAGAGAAATGCCCAGAATCCTTGTGATCTTAACAAAGTGAAGTCAAGAAGTAAAGAGCAATGCTTTGAATAACAAATTCAAATTTTATGTCTGAGGTATGATAGACTAAATTGAAATGCAAGGAATAATTTGAAGCTATCCTAATTTTTTTTCTTAAAAAGTTTATGTTATGTCTAGAGGGAAGGAAATCTAGACATTCTCATGATAGCCTGCTGGCCACATGGATCAAAATCTTAAGAAAAATTGTGTTTTCTTTTGCTTTCTCTAAGATGTGTTACTGAAAAGCCAAGTATTTTGAAGTAGTGTTTGGAGGGGAAAACATTAACTGATACTATGTAATTCACACTAGATCTACAGGAAACAACTTCAAGTGCTGCTTGTAAATCTTCCAATAACATGCAAATTGCCAGAGAACTAAGATCACTACTATCAATTACTTTACCACATCCATAGTTCTGTGTCAAAAATATCTGATTTAATGTTCTATAGCTGTGACTGTCACATACCCACTAACTGATCTGGGTGAAATGTGTGATCTTTGCATACCATGAGACATAGAGAAGAAACCTCACAATTATTACAGGATTTCAGAGATGTTTGTAGCCTATGGTATGTGATAATTGATAGCTTGAAATGTATCATGATAAAGGATCAGTCTGACCCACTAAAGAGTGACAGTGTTCTTTCTCTTATATTTTGGTTACAGATATGTAAGGAATTCATGAGTACATTACTTTTTTATTTTATTTTATTGTAAAGATGCAGATGTACAGAGGGGTTACAGTTACATGAGTAAGGCAATGAGTATATTACTTGTTGATCTTTGTTACCCCTTCCCTAATTGTTGTCCCACTATCCTTTCCCTCTCCCCATGTATACATTTCTTATGGAATATTGTTATCTCTCCTTTGTTTTTCTCCTACTATCCTTTCCTTCCCCCACCTTGCCCACTCCTCGCCCCCCAGAAGTTGTAAAGATCATTTCCAACAGTGTCTTGTGAGTATCATTGAATTGTGTCATCCTAAGTCCTTGTTTCAGCATTATGTTATTCCCCTTTCCCTTCACAAAGTAGATAAATGTATATACAATACTCAGAATGCCAAAATCAAGTACAGTGACAACAGGGGATATACGTTAAGGGGAAGAACATACAAAAGAAACAAAAAAATCACCTAGTACATTAAAAGCAACAATGACAAAGAAAAAATATGGACACATCTTGTGTACATATCTTGGGGTTCATTTTGTTTAGCATCATCTTATATGGTCATATCTACAGAGCTTTCAAGCTTTTTTGCTCATCTGATAAGAATATACTAGACATATACTATTTACTGCAAATAAGGGATACCATGGGCCTATATTTCTTTGGGTCTGGCTTAATATGATATTTTCCAAGTCGTTCCATTTCCTAACAAATGGAGTGGTGCCATCTTTTCTTATGGAATCATAAAATATATATATATGTATAATATAATATATTATATGTAATATAATATGTATAATATATATGCCACATTTTCTTGATCCATTCATCTACTGAGGGGTGTCTGGGTTGGTTCCATATCTTAGCTATGGTGAATAACGCTACAATAAACATAGTTGTGTTGGTAGTTTTCGTATGGCCTTGGTGATCACTTGGGTAAATGTGCAGAAGTGGGATTTCTGGGTCATATTGGAGCTCTATGTGTAGTTTTATGAGGAGCATCCATACTGCTTTCCAGAGTGGTTGAACAAGTTTATACTCCCACCAACAGAAGTAATACAGTAGTATTCCCTTTTGACCACATCGCCTCCAGCATCTGTTGTTAGATTTCTTGGTTATAGCCATTCTAACTGGAGTGAGGTAGAATCTCAATGTTGTTTTGATTTGCATTTCTTTTAAGGCCAGAAAACTTGCATATTTCTTCATGTGTCTATTGGCCATTATTATTTCCTCTTCAGAGAAGTCTCTCTTTTAGTTTTTACCTCAATTTTTTTTGTCAGTCATGGGGCTTGAACTCTGGTCCTGGGCACTGTCCCTGAGCTCTTCAGCTCAAAGTGAGCACTCTACTACTTGAGCCACAGTGCCACTTCGTAGCTTACTTATCAATGGGGCAGTTGTTTCTTTGAGGATTTGTTTTTGGAGGATTTAATTTTTTTTAATTTTTATTTTTTATTGTGAAAATACTATACAGAGGGGTTACAATTACATGAGCAAGATAATGAGTACATTTCTTATCAAGCATTGTAGCCTCCTCCTTTGTTTCCCCTTCCCATCCCTTCTCATCCTCCCCACATCCCCCCACCCAATTCTCCCTGCCCCTCTCCTCCAAAGTTGTAAAGTTCGTTTTTGACATAATGACTTGTACTTCTCATTGTTGCAACAGGTCCACCTGTATCCTTATTTAAACGACTTATTTTTCCCCTTCCCCTCCACAAATTATACCGACATCAAGTACAGTGAAAAAGGGGTTATACTGTGGGGGAGGGACATACAAAGCAACAATGAAATCATCTTATAAATGCATTAGAAACAATCGCATGAAAGGAAAAAAAAAACATTTGAATACATGTCTTAGGGTTCATTTAATTTTTTGAGTTCTAAATATAGTTTAGGTATGAGACCCTTGTCTGTTATATGGCTAGTGAAGATCTTCTCCCAATCTGTGGGCTTTCTATTGATCTTGCTAGCTATGTCCTTTGCCATGAGGAAGCACTGCAGTTTAATGCAATCCCATTTCCCAACCTTTCTTTGATTTGTTGTGTTTCTAGGTATTCATTATGAAAATTTTAGCCTGTGCCAAGGAGCCCTAGAGTTTCTCCTATTCTTTCCGGTAATATTTTCGGGGTGTCTGCTTTTACTTCAGGTCTTTGATCTATTAGGAGTTGATTCTGGTGCAGGATGATATATAATTAATTTTCTTTTATTTAAATATTTTTATTGTAAAGATTCTGTCCAGAGGGTTTAGAGTTACTTGAGTAATGAGTACATTTCCTGTCGAGCATTGTTCCCCCTCCTTTGTTTTCCCTTACTATCCCTTCCTTCCCCACCTCTCCAACTCCTCCTTCCCCCTAGAAGTTGTTATAACAATGAGAAGTACAAGACACTATGTTGAAAACAATCTTTATAATTAATTTTCTACAGGTGTTTAACCAAATTTTGCAAGCACCATTTGCTGAAGAGACTTTCTTTCCTCCATTTTTTTTTTTGGCTGTCTTATTGAAGATTAGGTGGCTATCTGTCTGTGGGTTCATTTCTAAAATTTCAGTTCTCAGGTATGTTTTTATGCCAGAACCAAGCTGTTTTGATTACTATGGCTTTGCAGTAGTTTCCACATCAACAAATTAGAGAGATCTCAAACTCCTTGAAAAAGAGCAACAAGCCAAACCCCAATCCAGTAGATAGAATAGTTAAAATTAAATAAGAATTAAATAAATTAGAGTCCAAAGAACATAGAAAGAATCAGCAAAAGAGTTGGTTCTTTGAAAAAATTAACAAAATTGAGAGACCCTTAGCAAATCTTACCAAAAAAAGAGAAGAGAACAGAACATAGCCGAATAGGCAAAATCAGAGATGAGAATGGAAACATCACCACAGAAACAACAAAGATTTAGAATATTATAAGAGAATACTTCTCAAAATTTTATGATAAAAAAATTGAGAATCTGAAAGAAGTGGAAGAATTTTTAGCAACGCTTGATATGCACAAACTAAACTAAGATGATTATTTTTTTGACTGGTTGTGGGGCCTGAACTCTTGGTCTGGGCACTGTCCCTCAGCTCTTCAGCTCAAGGCTGATGGTGTACCACTTGAACCACAGTGCCACTTCCAGCTTTTTCTGCTTATGTGGTGCTGACGCATGCAAGGCAAGCACTCTACCACTGAGCCACCTTCCCAGCCCTAAAATAAGATGAATTAAACCAATTTAACAGCCCATATCAAACATCAAAATAGAAACAGCAATAACAGAAACCTAGGACCATATGGTTTCACAGCTGAATTCTACAAGGCCTTCAAAGCCAAACTTACATCAATACTCCTCCAACTCTTTAATGAAATTGAAAGTGAAAGTTCAATATCAAACTCTTTCTAAGAAGCAATCATAACCCTCATCCCCAAACCAGATAGGGACGCATTCAAGAAAGAGAACTACAGATCCATTTCTTTGATTACCATCAATACAAAACTTCTCTACAAAATTCTGGCTAATCAACTTGAACAATTCATCAAAAAAATCAAACACTATGATAAAACAGGATTAATTTCAGAGATAAAAATCTGGTTCAATATACTCAAATCAATTAATGTAACTCATCACAACAACAAGAGCAAGAATAAAAACCACATGATTATCACAATTGATGCAGAAAAAGCATTTGCCAATATCCAATATCCCTTTATGATCAAAGCTTTGGAGAAACTAGGAATCCAAGGAACATTCCTCAATATAATAAAGGCTGTTTATGACATTAGTCATTCTACTTAATGACAAAAACTAAAGCCATTTCCTCTAAATTCAGGAATGAGACAAGGATGTCTGTTCTCTCCACTCCTCTTCAATTTAGTATTAGAATGCCTAGCTAGAGCAATGAGACAACATCCAAACATAAAGGGAATCCAGATAGGGAAAAACAAAGTGAAACTCTCCTTCTTTGCAGATGACATGATCTTGTATTTAAAGAACCCTATGGACTCCACTCCTGTTACTAGAGCTGATCCACAACTTTGGCAAAGTAACAGGGTATAAAATTAACCCTCAAAAATCACTGGCTTAGCTGGGTGCCCTTGGCTCATGCCTGTAATCCTACCTAGTCAGGAGGCTGAGATCTGAGGATGGTGGTTTAAAGCCAGCCAGGGCAGGAAAGTCCATGAGACTCTTATCTCCAATAAACCACCAGAAAACCAGAAGTGATACTGTGGCTCAAGTGGCAGAGAGTTCACCTTGAGCTGAAGAGCTGAGGGACAGTGCCCAGGTCCAGAGTTCAAGCCTCGCGACCAACCAAAAAAAAAAAAAAAAAATCAATGGCTTTTCTGTATGCCAATAATGAGAAGATTGTGGCTGAAATAAGGAAAGCAACTCCTTTAGTAACAGCCCCGCCCAAATAAAATACCTAGGTATTAATTTAACTAAAACACCGAAGGACTTCTATGATGAAATCGTTAAAAACCCGAAAAAGGAAATTAAAGCAGTACCTCCTTGATTGGGAGGATTAACATCATAAAAATGGCAATACTACCAAAGGCTATCTACAGATTCAATGCAATATCCATTAATTTCCTAACTTTATTCCTCAATGAAATGGAAGAAGCAAGCCAAAATTCTTATGGAACAATAAATGACTCTGAATAGCAAAAACTTTAGTAGAAAGAACAGTGCTGGAGGACTATCAATACCAAACTTCAAACTCTACTACTAGTACATACATTACATTTTGAACAGTGTTAACCTCTTCCTCATTTTACCCCACTTTTCCCATGCTGACTCTCCTCCCCCACAAGTTGTAAAGTTCATTTCCATCACGGTGTCTTGTGAGTATCGCTGTTGAATTGGCTTACCCTTTGTGAACAACAAAAAAAATTAATAAAAAGAAATAACTGAAAACAGTACAAAAGAAACCCTTTTGTTTCCATTTCTTGGAGTTCATTTCGATAGGCACCATTTTATATGGTCATATGAACATAGCTATTGAGCCATTGCGAACTTCCCCTAAGAATATCCCCCTTTGTTCTCACTGTGCAAATGCTTAGAGTACTGTTTAATTAATTATGTTTAATTAATTATGTTCAAGTTTAATTATTTGTCTTTTACTTTTCATTAGTTTAACTTGTAGATTTATATACATATTCTCATTGTTACAAATGAGGGAAACCATGCAGCCTACATTTCTTTGGGAATGCCTTACTTCACTTAATATGATTTTTTCCAAGTTTTTCCATTTCCTTACAAATAGGATAATGTCTTTCTATTGGATTCATAGAATTCCATTGTGTATTTATGCCACATTTTCTTGATCCATTCATCTACTAGGGGCCATTTGGGTTGATACGACCTTACCTATGGTAAATAATGATGTAATGAACATGGTTGTGCTGGTGGAATTAGTATGGACTGGTTTGTGGTCATTTGGATAAATGCCCAGTAGTTGGATTGCTGGGTCCTAGGGAAGCTCTATATTTAGTTTTTTGAGGAACCTTCATACTGCTTTCCAGAATGGTTGAACAAGTTTACATCCCCACCAACAGTGTAATAGCTTTCCCTTTGGGCCACATCACCAACAGCATCTGTTATTACTAGTTTTCTTGATAATGACCATTTTAACTGGGGTGAAGTGGAATCTCCATGTGGCTTGATTTGCATTTCTATTATGGCCAGAGATGCTGAGTGTCTTTTCCTGTGTCTATTGGCCATTCTTAATTCTTCTTTGGAGAAATATCTCTTTAAGTCTTTATCCCACTTATTAATGAGATGATTGTTTCTATGAGAATTTGTTTTTTGGGGATTTAATTTTTGAGTTCTAAGTATACTTTAGTTATGAGGGCCTTGCCTGATGTATATCTAGTGAAGATCTGTTCCCATTCTGTGGGCTTTCTATTTATCTTGTTTGCTATGTGCTTTTCCATGCAGAAACTCTGCAGTTTGATGGAATCTTATTGATACACCATGTCTTTGATGTTTTGTTTTTCTGGATTTTTACTTAGGAAGTTTCAGTCTGTGACAAGGAGCCCTACTGTTTGCTATATCACTTCCTGTAATTTTTAGGGTATCTGGTCTTATCTTAAGGTTTTTGATCCATTTGGAATTGATTTTGGTGTGGGGTGACATATCAGGATCTAATCTCAGTTTTCTGCATGTGTATAGCCAATTCTACCAGTACCCTGTGTTGAAGAGGCTGTCTTTCTTCTATTCTGTGGTTTTGGATCCCTTCTCAAAGATTATGTGGCTATACATCTGTGGGTTCATTTCTGGGTCTTTGATTTTATTCCATTGGTCCTCAGACCTGTTCATATGTCACTACCAAGCATTTTATAAATATGATTTGTAATAGAGTTTGAAGTTTTGTATTGCTATTCCTCCAGCACTGCTATTCCTGCTAATGATTGTTTTTGCTGTTTGAGATCTTCTGTTAGTCCATATGCTTGCTTTTTTTGGATTGCTTCTTCTAGTGAAGAATGTTGTTGGGATTTTAATGGGACTTGCATTGAATTTGTAGATAGATTTGGATGCTATTGCCATTTTCATGCCATTAATCCTCCCAAACCAGAAGCATGGAAGGTTTCTATGAAGCCAGCATAATCCTCACTCCTAAACTAGATATAGACTCATAAAATAAAGAGAACTGTAGAGAATAATAGAACTATCTGCTTGATGAACATTGATGTAAAACTTCTCAATAAAATTATAGCTTACTGGCTACAATGACTAATTTTAAAAATCATACACTATGATCAAACAGGATTCATTGTAAGGATGCAAAGCTAGTTCAATAAGCACAAGTCAATTAATGTAATTAAACACATCATCAGGAGCAAGGACAAGAACCACATGATTATCTCAATAGATGCAGAAAAATATTTGACAAAATCCCACACTCCTTTATGATAAAAGCCCTTGAGAAGCTTGGAACATTCCTTAATATAGTAACAGTTGTATATGACGAACCTACAGCCAGCATTACTTTTTTATTTTTTATTTTAATTTTATTGTCAAGGTGTTATACAGAGGGGTTACAGTTACATAGGCAAGGTAGTGAGTACATTTCTTGTAGCATTATTCTTTTTTTCTTTTCTCATTTTTATATATTTTTATTGTAAAAATACTGTATAGAGGGGTTCCAGTTACATGAGTAAGGTAATGAGTACATTTCCTATTGAGCATTGTTACCTTGTCGTTTGTTTTCCCCCTACTATCCCTTCCCTACCCACCTCCTCACCTCCTCCTCCCCCTGCTGTAAAGTTTGTTTTCAACATAGTGTCTTGTACATCTCATTGTTACAATGGGTCAACCTGTTTGAGCATTTTGTTATTTCCCTTCCCATCCCCAAATGTATATACAAATGCATATACAAGATTCAGGGCATTGGAATAAAATACAGTGAAAACAGGAGTTATACCATGAGGGAAGAACATACAAAAGAAACAAAAAAAATAGTACATTAAAAACAACAGCACCAAAGAAAAAACTTCTTTTGTTCCTATTGGGGTTCATTTCGCTTAGCATCTTATATAGTCATATGTACATAGCTTTTTTGCTTGTCTGGTAAGCTTATCCTAGATGTATACTAGTTATTGCAAATAAGGGAAACCATAGAACCTAGGTTTCTTTGGGTCTGACTTACTTTTCTTAATATAATTTTTTCCAAGTTTGTCCATTTCCTAACAAATGTGGTGGTGTCATTCTTTCTGATGGAGGCATAGAATCCCACATTTCTTGATCCATTTATCTACTGAGGGACATCTGGGTTGGTTCCATATCTTCACTATGGTGAATAGCTGTGATAAACATAGTTGTGCTGGTAGCTTTAGTATGGTATTACTTGTGATGCTGTGGGTAAATGCCCCAAAGTGGGATTTCTGGGTCATAGGGAGCTCTATGTATAGTCTTTCAAGGAATGGTGACAAGTTAAAACAATTTCCTCTAAAATCAAGAATGAGATAAGTATGTTCATTCTCTCCACTCCTCTTCAGTATAGTATTGGAATTCCTACCTAGAGCAATAAGGCAAGAGATAAATATAAAAGGAATCCAAATAGGAAAAGAAGAAGTAAAACTCACCCTCTTTGCCGATGACATGATTCTGTATTTAAAGAACCCCATAGAATTCTCTGCCAAGTTATTTGAGCTGACCCAAAACTTTGGCAAAGTAGCAGGGTATAAAATTAAACCACAAAAATCAGTAACTTTTCTGTATGCCAAACAATGAGAAGAGCAAGACTGAAATCAGCAAAGCAATGCCTGTTGCAGTAGCCTAAAGAAATATCTAGGAATTAACAAATATGTGAATGACCTCTTCAATAAAAACTTTAGAAACCTGAAAAATTTAAAGCAGATTTAAGAAAGGGGAGATACAATATTCTTTTCTTGCTGATTTTAAGGTAGTATACAGGACAACTAGCAATTTTTTTTTTTTATATAGCTTCAGGTGTTTTTGTCTTTCCAAATCTTTCTATTTAGTTGAATAAGTTCAAACCTTTGAAATGGTTTGAAATGGTAGGATTACTACTGTCATTTGAAAGTTATCATCCAATGTTTCTTCCAAGTATTCTTTCTTTCTTTTTTTCTGATTCCGGACTTGAACTCAGGGCTGGGCACTGTCCCTGAACTTTTTCAAAAGTTTGAGGTTAATGCTGTAGGACTGGAGCCACAGCTCTGCTTTCAGCTGTTTGGTGATTAATTGTAGATAAGAATCTCATAGTCTTTCTTACCTAGGCTGACATTGAACTATAATATAATTCTCAGATCTCAGCCTTCCAAGTAGGTTGGATTTCATGCATGAGCCACTGCCTCCTGGCCTTCTTCCTGGTATTCATTTACATGGTTTCAGATAGAATTTTTTTTCATGGCAAGATTTGTTATCATGTTAGATATATTTCATTGTTCAAATGTGAACCACCAATCCTTGTGAGATGTGGAGTTGGAGGATATTTAAGAGATATAGTAGGCTTGGCACAGTGGCTCTTTTCTGTAATCTGAGTTGGGACACAGGGATAGATGGTTCACAGGTTGAGTGCTTTCAGGACAATATTCATTTCAGAGAAAAAACTGGACAAGTTGGTATATGCCTTCAATAAATCGACTAAGACAGTAATAATCCAAGGAGATCTTCCAAGCAGAATTGTGGGACCTATCTGAAAAATAACTAAAGCATAAACAGATAGGTTATGGCTCAAGTGGAAGAACACTTGCTTGACAAACATGAGGCTCTGAGTTCAAATTTCACCAAAATAATCCCACCTCTATAACAAGCTATCATTGATATCACTCAAGTTAATATAGTGAATTATTTAATTGTATAATGTAATTATTTAAGTTCATCTTTCATTTACTTTCAGATCTCTCAAATATTTATTGTACTTCCTCTTTGTGATAAATATTATTCTGTATATAGTGAGAAACAATGAACAAAGATGTAGCTTACTTGCTTGATTGACTACATATACTTTTTCTGTTATTTCTCAAAATGCATCTATATTCAGAGGTTTTACCCATCTCCTGATTGTTGCATTTGTTATGTTCACATATATTACTTGAAAATTTAAAAAATCTGAGAAAAATACTCATTTTTTTGTTAAGGAAGTAGGGCCAAATAATTCAGAATTTCAGTATCCCATAAAACATCTATAGACCTATTGTCCACAATTTATTTATAGACAGACCTTTTCTTTTTTTTTCTTTTTTAAATATATTTTTATTGTAAAGATACTGTACAGAGGGGTTACAGTTACATGAGCAGGGCAATGAGTCCATTTTCTTTTTTTTAAAACTAGTCTCTACTTTCCCTCACATGTACAAACTCCACTAATTTCATTTATCCTTCTATTTTGAATGTAATTTTCTAATTTTATATAGCATTACTGATCTCAAGTGGCTATCTTCTTCCCTTTCCTCCTGTTTTCCTTTCATCTTTCCTCTTTTTCTCACTCTTCAATTTAAAATAATATACTGAGCCAGGTGCCAGTACGTAAGTGTTTCAAAGCCAGTCCAGGCATGAAAATCTATGAGACTTTTATTGGTAATTAACCACTAAAAATCCAGAAGTGGAGTTATGGCTCAAGTGGTAGAGTGTTAGCACTGAGCATAAAATGTTCAGGGACAGTGCCTAGACCCTGAGTTCAAGCCCCAGCATTAGTACACATACTACACACAAATACTGAAATAATTATATTTATAGATCATGTATATAAATAAAGCAAATAGAACAATGGCCTCTCCCTCTTGAAAAACATCCCTGTATACTGAATAACTAACTCCTGCAAATTAAACATTTAAAAAACTATGAGAAGTGCAGGGTACTCTAGACGTTGTCCCCCACCTCATTGGTACCTCATTTAATTCACACTTTTTTAAAGGAAACAAAAGCGTTTTTTCATAACTTTTGATACAGACTCTCTTAGACAGCTCTTCTTGATAGGAGGAATCATGTATTCCAATAATCAACACAAGTTTTACTAAGCTCATTTGTACATAAAGCACCCATGATTCAGAAAACTTTAAGTGACTTGCTTAGAAATACAAGGCTAACAATAGGCAAAGCTTACTATAGAATTTTGCAAAACTATGCTGGGAAAAAATGCCACTTAACAGCTTTCACGCCTGGATCATGTTTTCAAAGTACTGACATTCTTCAAAAAGCTTATATATAAACTAGGAAATTTACGATCTTGAAAGTTTATTAAAGTTTTACTTGATTATCAAGAATAATGTGTGAATTTAATAGTCAATCTATGTGGAGTCTTTTGAGGAACGTCCATACTACTTTCCAAAGTGGTTGAACAAGTCAAAAGCTATGCAAATATGACCAGATAAGATGAAGTTAAGCAAAATGAACCCCAAGATAGGGACACAAGTGTTTTTTTTCTTCTTGCTTGCTATTGTTTCTAACGTATTTATAAGGTACCATGTGATTTTTTTTTGTTGCTTTGTATGTTCCTCCCTCATGGTATAACCCCTGTTTTCACTGTATTTGATGTCAGTATAATTTGGGGGAGGGAAAGGGAAAAAACAAAATGTTTAAATAGGGAAACAGGTTGACCCATTGTAACAATGAGATGTACAAAGCACTATGTTGAAAAATGAACTTTGCAATTTAGGCAGGGGAATGGGGGGATTCTAGTGGTGGAGGTGGGAGGGAAAGGATGGTAGGGGATAAACAAAGGAGGAGACAACAATGCTTGATAAGAAACATACTCATTACCTTGCTCATGTAACTGTAACCCCCCTGTACAGTATTTTCACCGTAAAAACCTTATTAAAAATAATCTATTTTCAGAAATAATGTATTTAGGCAGAATTTTTATGTAATCTGCCAACTATTGGTCTCTTTAAAGATTTTTCACTTGGGTTTGACCTACGAACTTGTTTGCTTCTCTTTAAATGTCTTAAATAAAATATTTATGGTATGCAATAAGAAATAAACCCAAGTAAGATTTTTTTCTCTTAAAATAGTAAAAAAAAGATGTGGATTTATAACATTTTTGCCACATGACAACTAGTAGTCCTGAAGTCACTGTTTTCATTAGCTACCACAGAATGTAACAATTACTTTCTTTATGAAATATTTTTATACAATGCTTGAAAATTTTATTAAGTTCAGGCTCATAACCACTACAGTTACATATACTCACAGAAATTCATGCATTTCTCATCTAGGTTTTCTTTTTCTTTCGAAGAGGAAAAATGTTTACTTATTTCTCACATTATGTGTCTCATTTTCTCCACTATAATGAAGAGATAAATCACTTCCTTCTAATAATCTGAAGTGCTGTCAACTCCTGAGACTATATTTGAATAATTTTATTCTTCTCAAGTTACTGCCAAATTAATTATGATTGAGTTAATTGTATAAAGCCTGGATTTCCTTGTAAATTATTATCCCTCCTTTAGAAGATAGTATTAAATACTGATAATTAGAGGTCTGAATGCTTTTACAATGCACTCAGAGTAATTGAAATTCCACTTGAAAGAGCTTAGCTCTTATGAATATATATAAAATATGTGTTCCATAGAATTTGTTGTATATAAAGTTTAAAGAGATTTCTCAATATTTTATTGAAAGAGTAAAACCACCAAATATTTCAATTTATTTGAAAGGAGGGCTCATAATAGAATTAGAAACATAAGGTCTGTGGCAATTATTAAAAGATTAAGGAAAAAGACAGATACCTAGATAATGTGAATGGGTGACTCATTCCTCTAAGGGAATTGTTTTTAAGATGATGTTTTCAGAGTTTCAAAGATTTGGGTTGGCAATGATGTGATATCAGACCCATGAACAGAGTTCTTAGCAGAAATAAAATTTTCATAATGTGCAATTTTTCCAAACCACATAGGATCCAGAATTAAAACCTTGAAGAAATATGGGCTACTAAACAGACAGATAAGTATTAAGCTTTTCTTGATTAAGAAATAAAGTATTACTGTGATTGATAAATTACAGAAACACATTTTAAACAATAAGAACATAGAAAAACAATAAGAACATGAGTAGATATTCACAAAGAGTGCTTCCATTGATTTATAACATAATTAGATGGTTTTTCATAAGATCAATCCTAATTACAATGTATATATAGTTTTCAGATTTACACAAAACAATGTAAAAAGTCTCTAAAAGCTCTCATTTGAGATTATTTTAATTAAATAAGAGGGGTGACATTGATTAAGGCACAGTGTACTCATGTACTATTTTGCCAACTCCTTAAAATAATAAGGAAAACAAATCAATTCATTTGAAAAAGTTTGAGTCATTCAAAGCTGCCACATGATGGTTCTATAAAATTCTAACATCAAGGCTTGTTTTATTATGAAAGCAATTATTCTCACCTTCTACCTGATATAATTAGCTGCTTTACTGTTTATTCCCAACAAAAATTTACTTCTTTGTTAGTACTTTCTCTAAGGTTGTGACTTCAGTTTCTGGACTTCAGGATAATAGATAGAACTCTATCTATTTTTACAGTAAGAGTTAAAGTTCCCAGTCTCTAGAATAATTCCATTTACTGGATACTCACAGATATATGACTTCAAGAGACAGCCATTGAAGGAAAAACATTAGTGCTCACAATACAGAGGATTGAAACATAACTGATGATAATGATAAGGTGACACTGGTTGAGAATTTCTTCACAACTAAGACATTCTGTAACACTTCCTGGGATTTTTTAAATTTAATTTTATTGTAAAGGTGATATATAGAGGGGTTACAGTTACATAAGTAAAGTAATGAGTACATTTCTTATCGCACCAGGTTATCTCCATCCTCATTTTTCTCCCACTTTCCTTCCCCCACCCCATCTCCCCTTCCAAAATATAAAGCTCATATCCAACATAGTGTCTTGGAGTATCGTTGTTGCATTGATTCCCCCTTTGTCCTTTGTCTCATCATTATTTTATTCCCCTTCCCTTCCTGAAATCAGTTAAACTGACTGCTTTGATTTCTTTTTTCAAGTTTTTAGTTTTCATCCTAGGGTTGTTTCACTTCTTAAGTTAATTTCTAGGTATTTCGTTTTTTTGTGGGGCTGTTACGAATGGAGTTGCTTTCCTGATTTCAGCCATGCTCTTCTCATTGTTGTCGTACAGAAAAGCCATTGATTTTTGTAACCCTGTTACTTTGCTGAAGTTTTGAATCAACACAATTAATTTGGGAGTGGAGTCCATGGGATTCTTTAATACCAGATCATGACCTCTGCAAAGAGGGAGAGTTTCACTTCATCTTTCCCTATTTGGATTCCCTTTATGTTTGCATCTTGTCTTATTGCTGTAGCTAGGCATTCTAATACTAGATTGAAGAGAAGTAGAGAGAGTGGACATCCTTCTCTCATTCCTGAGTTAATAGGAAATGGCTTTAGTTTTTCACCATTAAGTATAATTCTGACTGTAGGTTTGTCATATACAGCCTTTATTGTATTGAGGAATGTTCCATGGATTCCTAATTTTTCCAAAATCTTCATTATAAAGGGGTGTTGAATCTTGTCAAATGCTTTTTCTGCATCTATTGAGATAACCATGTGGTTCTTATCCTTGCTCCTGTTGATGTGATGAATTATGTTAATTGATTTGCGTATATTGAACCAGCTTTGCATCCCTGAAATGAATCATGTTTGATCGTGGTGTATGATTTTTTTGGATGAATTGTTGAAATCGATTGGCCAAAATTTTGTTGAGAAGTTTTGCAACGAGGTTCATCAAAGAAATGGGTCTATAGTTCTCTTTCTTTGACGAGTCCCTACCTAGTTTGGGGATGAAGGTTATGATGGCTTCATAGAAAGAGTTTGATAGTGAACTTTCTCTTTCAATTTCATTGAAGAGTTGGAGGAGTATTGGTGTGAGCTCCGCTTTGAAGGCCTTGTAGAATTTTGCTGTAAATTAATCCAGTCATGGGCTTTTCTTAGATGGGAGGTCTCTTATTGCTGTTTCTATTTCAATGCTTGATATGGGTATGTTAGGTTGGTGTAACTCGTCTTGATTTAGTTTTGGCATGTCAATATTTGCTAGGAAATCTTCCATTTCTTCCAGATTCTCAAACTTATTAGCATAAAGGTTATTCCCTTATAATGTTTTGAATCTAGGTTGTTTCTGTGTTGATGTTTCCATTCTCATTTCTGCATATTTTTTTTTGAGTGTGTTCTCTTCTTTTTCTGATAAGATTTCCTAAGGGTCTGTCAATTTTGTTAATTTTTTCAAAGAACCAATGCTTTGTTTTGTTGATTTTTTCTATAGTTTTTTTTTATTCTAATTCATTTAATTCTGATTTAATTTTAATTATTTCTTTCTGTTTACTGGATTGGGGTTTAGCTTGCTGCTCTTTTTCCAGATGGTTCAGATGTATCATTAAATTGATGGCTTCAGGTCTCTCCAATTTGTTGATGTGGGAACTCAGAGCTATAAAATTGCCTCTGAGTACTGTCTTTGCTGTGTCCCAGAGGAGCTGGTAATTTGTGTGTTCATTTTTGTTGAATATCATGAACATTTCAATTTCCTTTCTAATCTCTTTTATGACCCACTGGTTATTCAACAATGTGTTGTTCACCCCCCATGTGTTACCCAACTTTCCTCAATGGCTTTTGGTGTTGAGTTCTAATTTTAGTCCCCTGTGATTTGAGAGAATGCAGGGCATAGCTTCAATGTTTTTGAATTTGGACAAGTTTGCTTTGTGACCAAAAATGTAGTCTATTTCGGAAAATGTTTTGTGTGCTGCTTAGAAAAACGTGTATTCTGATGCTGCGGGATGAAATATTCGGTAGATGTCTGTTAAATCTAGTTGATCTATGCAATTGTTTAGATCTGTGGTTTCTCTGTTGAGTTTTGCTGAGTTCATCTATCTAGTGCGGATAATGGTGCATTAAAGTCCCCAACAATTAATGTTTTTGGATCTATGTGAGATTTGAGGGAAAGTAGTGTTTCTTGGCTAAATTTGTGTGCTCTGTTGTTTGGTGAATAGATATTTAGAATTGTAATATCCTCCTGCAGGAAAGATCCCTTATTTAGTGTGTAATGACCTTTTTTATCTCTTCCAAATGTTCAATAGATCCATCATATTTCTTGGATTTTTCTTGGATAGTTGTATGTTCATTCTCTATAATATCTAGGCTGTTTTCAATCCCAGAGATTCGATCTTCTGTGTGATATAACCTACTGTCAAGACTTTCTACTTTGTTTTTTTTTATTTCCTTTCCTTCTACTTGTTCGGCTTTCATGGCTTCACGTTCTTTGTTGGAGCTTTATTTTAGATCTTGTATGAGCTTCTCTACTTCCTTAATTTGGTGTTCAGTGTTTATTCTCAAATCACTTATTTGATTGGTTATGGTTTTCTTGGACTCGCTTTCCTTCTGACGGGCTCCATTCAGCTTTGCTTTGGTGCTCTACCTGGATTCCTTCAGCTGTCTGTTTATGGATTCCACGAATGACTCTATTAATCTTTGTCTATTCTCATCCTGCTCACACAATTCCTGTATTACTCTTTGATTAGCTTCCTCCTGCTCATGAGATTCCTGTAGTAATTTTTGGTTAGCTTCATCATGCTCATGAAGTAACCTTTGGTTACCCATGTCTCCCTCCCTATCATTCTCACACTGAGACACTGAGTCCTTTGCAGGTTTTCAATCTTTTCATTCACCATGTTTAGCAGTAGTGTTTGTAAAGCTTTTTGGGAACTCTCCTCTGGATTATTCATTAACTGTTCTGTCACCTGATTATCATGAGTGGGAGTTGAGATACCTGGACTTGCCATTTTTCTTGTGTTTTTCTGGCTTGTTCTGCCCATTTGGAATGAAAGTAACACCAATTTTGTGCTAGAACACTATTTTAAGCAAGCATCAACCAGAGTCCTGTGGTTGCACAGTCAAAATGGCTGCAGATACAATCTAGTTCAACAGATACAATCTATTCAACATCAAACAACTCTGGATTAATGGGCTAAAACATCAAGAGTGATTCAGTAAACTAGAAATTAATAGGTTTAGGGAGAATTGTGGGGGGAAATGGGATTAGAGGGATGTGGAGAGGTAAAAGGAAATAGTGAATTCCTTGTCAGTTCTTGCTGGTCGTGAGTAGAATCTGCTCACATGCCGTGCCTGGTGCCTTTGTCCTGGACTCTAGCTGTTGATATGGTGGCCGAGGCAGCCACCGCTGCCACCACCTCTGCTGCTGCCATGAATATGGGCAAGTGCTCAGATCTGTTTCCTTGTCCTAGCTGCCTGGATTTTCCCTCTCTGGCCAAACTGTCTGTACTGTGATCACACACTTGGTGTGATCTCTAGCCTAGGACCGTTCACTGGAACACTAAAAGTGCTTTCTATGCTAGAGCTTGTTTAGCCTCCAGCTTCTTCTCCACCATCTTCCTCCCTTTTCACTTAATAGAAATTTTTTTTACAAATCTTTCCATTTCCTTACTAATGGGGCAATGTCATTTTTTCTGATGGAAGCATAGAATTCTTTTGTGTGTACATATACACACACATATATATGTATATATGCACATATATATCACATTTTCTGTGTCTATTTATCTACTGAGAGGCATCTAGATTGGTTTCATATCTTAGCTATGGTAAATAATGTTAAAGTGAACATATTTGTGCTGTGTAGCTTTGGTATGGCCTTGTTTGTGCTTGTTTGGGGAAATGCCCAAGAGTTGGATTGCTGGATCATAGGGTTGTTCTAGGTTTAGTCTTTTGGGGAACCTCCATACTACTTTTCTAGAGTGGATTTTACCAGTTTACATTCCCACCCACAGTGTAGTAGCATTCCGTTTTGGTGATATACTGGGAAATTTTTGACTTTGCTTGGCCAAAACTTCATGTAAAAAACTGTGAATAAGGTGAGTTTATTGTGTAGTGACCATAATTTAGTATGGTATGCTCCTGATTATAGTGTCATAAGGTTCAGTTGATAAAGCATTATTGATTAATAAGAATCTGAAATAGAAATGTCTCTTCTTAGTATAAATTAATAATGATGTACTTTTATTATGTATATATCTTTTCACGGATTGTTGTACTTTGTAGATAGCAATGCTAGAATATAGATGAGGTATTGGAAATTGATCTTGAATAAGTAGAATGAAATTCTTGCAATTCATTCATTTAATACCTTATCAGTTAGTTTTTAAATTTTGCTTGTACTCTATTTCTAAAAGATATAATTATACAAACACACACATGTGAATGTATGTACATGTAAATATATATGAGATGAGATGTATTTGTATATTGTATTTTCTATATCACATTATAAAAACACCACTTTAGTAAAAGCCAGATAAAATTCTAGCCATCTGCTTTTCATCTGTTTCAACATGTCTGTTTTAGAATTAGCAAACTGGAAAACGGTCTCATCTGGTTAATATTGGCTTGCTAATTACTGAGATTTTTGAAATTTGCTCTCAAGGGTTTCCATCCGCATGTTTAACTGTTTTCTGTGTTAATACATCTAAACTTCACTTAAATTAACTGAGCAAGTTTTGAACACAGATAAGCATTGCCCTGTCATGGGGAACACAGAAGAAGAGTTTATTCTGCAACAGCCACAGTTATGGATTTGGCTTAATGTCGTTATTTTTTTAATGTACTGTGTGAAATCATTTCTTTTTTTTTTATTTCCCTTTGGTTTATCCCCTGTTGTATCTGCTTTTTATTTTGGTACCCTGTGTCTTGTATATACATTTACCTGATTTGGGAAAGGGAAAGGTAATAACAATGGTGAGACAAGGGACAAAGGGTAAACCAAGACAACAGCAATACTCACAAGATACTAAGTTGTAAATGAACTTTACAACTTGAGAAAGGTGAGGGGGGGGAGGAAAGTGGGAGAAAAATGAGGGAGGGGTAACAATGTTCACATGAAATGTACTCAATACTTTACAAATGTAACTGTGAACCCTCTGTATTTCACATTTACAATAAAATAAAATTAAAATCATAAAGGTAAATAATATCCTGTGTTCTACCATCCTGAAATTCTTCCTCAAGGTCAACAGATGAGGCCAAAAGAATTAGATTAAAAAAAAATGAACCTCCAGGGTTTGGTCTATGTATAGACCTTGTGTAGTGAGATTATGTTGTTTTACAAAGAGATGCTTAATATTGTGGTTCAAAATGCCTTAAAAAAAACTATTGTTAACAATTCCTTTGCTGGGCGCTGGCGGCTCATGCCTATAATCCTAACTACTCAGGAGGCTGAGATCTGAGGATCGCAGTTCAAAGCCAGCCCAGGCAGGAAAGAGTGTGAGACTCCTATCTCCAATAAACCACCAGAAAACCGGAAGTGAGTTGTAGCTCAAGTGGTAGAGCGCTCGCCTTGAGCTGAAGAGCTGAGGGACAGCGCCTAGGCCTAGAGTTCAAGCCCTATGACCGACAAAAAAAAATTCCTTTGTGTGATGGTTGAATAAGTGGACTCTGAGAGCCAGGAGCAATGAATGGCTCAGGTATGTGATCAGAGTTATTCTAGGGGTCTAGATCAGGACAGTTGTGCTCTATGATAGCCTGGGAAAAAGTTATGAGACTCCTACCTCAACAAGTGACTCAGCTGATGAACACCACTCATTCTAGTGTTTGAAATATTCCTAGGGATTTGAGGTGTCATTACAAAATGAGATCCAAGACTCAGAATTTACTCAGCAAGGCAAATTTTACTTCTGCAGAAGGGTATGCAAAGGAAAAATTTGCCCAGGTTTTTCACTAACATGTTACTGCCCTTCTTTCTATGGATTAGAACTTAGGTTCACAGTCTTATGTGATTGGCTAGTAGGAAAAAGAGTCAAGAGTACTTGATTAATTATCTGAGAGTAAAACACCAGGAAAAACTAAAAACTAGGTAGGAACAAAAACCCAAACAGTCCTTTGTTCATAATAGGATGTAGCACAATTGAAATGGGTTTTGCTTCAATAAGATTTCATGAAGTTGACCTCAAAAAACACATATACAAAATTCCAGAGAACCATAGGTTGCATAACAATTTAGGAAATGGTAGCTGTCTCTAAAATGGCATAGGCCAAGAAAACATTTGACAGGAAAGATCTTAATTCTTACACTAGTTATGCCACAGGATTTAAGTAGGTAGATTGAGGTCCAACATTCACTCTAAGCAAAATCCTGAAAAATAACCTAATCAAAATGAGTGGAATGAATGGCTAAAATTGTGGAGCTTTTGTATAAGCACAAGGCAATGAGTTCTAACGTCATTGCTGCCCAAAAAAGCAAGAGGAGAAGAAATCTAGATAAAAAAATGAGACTCCATAGATATATTTGTTTTCTGCTTTTTCATCTATAAATTCACAGAATTATGGAATTTAAAGGTTATTAGACCCCACTACCTTATTTAATAGAGGGAGTATAATAATACTTGACCAAAAAGGCTTATCCAAAATCAAGGAGAGAGGTGGGCAAGAATCCAATATTTTGCATATCTTCTTTCCAGCTTTTTCTGTTCTTTTTTTTAAAATAGAGATTTAAGCTTTTCTTTAAATATTTAGGATAGTAAATATTAGTAGAGTAAAATTAAAACTTTCTGTAGTTAAGGATCCTGTACCAGAATGTAACATTTTGACTTATTGTTTAGATTTTATTTCCTAACTTACATAATTAGTGATTTAAACATCTAATGAAAATAGATTTTTCAAAATTAAAGCATTTATTTCAGAAATATTAAACAGATTTTCCCATTGGAAAATGTCAGGGTCTCTTAGAACACGATTCAAAGAAGCCACACAAAAAACCCTGTGCAAAACTCTGGCCTCCTTCAGGACTGCTCTATAAATTTGTAACACAAATGCCAATTAGAAAAGATCTGTACCATGACTTACTTTACTTTCCAATGCTGAACTCTTTATTAACTCAAAATGTTACTCTTCTCTTCCTTTTATTCTTTCTTTCTTCCTCTCTTCCTTCTTTCTTTCCTCCTTTATTTTCTTTTTGTTTCTTTGAGTGTATTTGAGGTAAAAATTGAATAAAGCTTAAACATGATATTTCTCTCTTTATCAAGATATCACAATATTAATGTAATTTCATTACAATGTTTTGTCCATGAGTTTGAATGAAGCATAGACTTGATTCATTACCAGCACATGGCTATTAGCCAGTTTCTAAATTATCTTGTTGTTGAATTGAGTTATTGTAAATAAGGCTATGCCAAATGTCAATTGATTAGTGTATGATAGTGAATATTTTTAGAAAGAGGAATTTGAAGCTGAATAATAGCAAGTGACTTTTATTTAATGGTTATTCTAGTAATGAATGTTTAAAGAAAACATCGATATAAAATATTCTATCCTGAGATTAGCATGACTGACTTGCAAAATCCACTAAGCTGAATATTTGAAATTATATGTAAACAGGGGGGCTATTTCTTTCTGATAGAGGCCTGATACATCACATGCTGTGTCACTTGTCAAAATAAATAAACCTAAACAACTATTGATCATTCTATGTAATCATGTTTTCATTTTTCCAATGGATCCTCTTTTCTCCCTGGGAATAAAAATATTGAGATCTTCACAAGAAGTAGAATAAATAACTATATCAGAGAATAAAACTATTATACTTCTCTAATCTGAGAATAGATTGGGAGGTGCTATGAACTATGGAAGTAAAAAAAAAAATCTCTTGAGGTAGTTTAATCTAATCTCTATTTGTACTTAAGTAATCTCTGTATTATTTATTTTAAAATTATTTTCATTCTTAATTATTTTTTGGAAGGACTAGTGTTTGAACTCATGTGCTTCCTCAGCAAGTAGTTTATCACTTGAGCAACATTTCTAGTCCTTCTTGCTTTAGATTTTTTTGTTTGTTTGCTTGTTTTTTTAGATAAGATTTGTGCTTTTTCTTAGGTTAGCCTCAGAATGAGATTCTCCTATTTCTACCTTCCAGGAGATAGGACCACAGACATAGAGCACCAGACCTGACTTTTTTTAATTAAATATTTATTGGCTACAATTATTTCATTGACCTATTTATACTTCTGATGTGAAGACTAAAATAAATATACCTATAAATATCATATACAATAATATATTCACATATGTATTCACTTCTATTTTTGTCTTTCTGGTCACCCATTCATATTTCTATTGCTTTATCTTCCATTCTCCCCATCAATTAACCTGTCATCTCTATTATACATTAGGGATGTTAGTAATTCTTTTCTGTGTACCATGATTACCTTTTATAGGAACTTAAAAAGGGTTTAAAACTGACAATAAATTCTTCCCTAATTGTGCTACATCTTAGTACTACAGAAAGACATGCTGAGGTAGTGATTATCATAGTCTAAGCACAAAGAAACTTAGAAAGCATGACTTGTTTTTTGCTGCCAAACCAACATGAAATCAAAACACTATTTAGTTCTTATAAGATGTATAAAAGTATCTACTTAAAGTTAATTGAGAGAGTCATGCACATACAGAAGGGATTGTATTGCTCATTACCTAGTGGTTAGGTAACTTTAGGGCTCTTTTTTAAGTTAATTTAATGCATTATTGCATGTACCTAAATCCAGATGAGCTATGTACAGTTCAGAACTGATTATAGTAATCATATACTTAAATTGTTGTACTGATTTCTAGGAACTTGCAGTATCCTGTAAAACTTCACTACCTTTTTTACTCCTTTTTTGTCAATGTGTGGAATATTTTTTGAATCACCAAAGAAAGAAAGAAAAATTTGAGTTAAAGAGTAACGTTTCTTTTTCATAGGTGAACAAATGCATGCAAATGGAAACATAATACTACTATGTAAATCTATTCATCCTTCTGTTCAGCCACAGAATAAACAATCCTCAGAAAATTTAAGTATGAGAAAAAAAGTATTTATAAATGCATGAATATATTTCCTGTTCCTCATCTATATTATTTTTCCACTATTTACTTTTCAGATGTAGAAAAGCTTTCACAATTATGTTTTTTTCCATTTCAAAGTAAATTTGTAGGAATTAACACACACATGCACACACATATTGTGTCATGAAGAATATTACAAATTTGGAAAGTTCCTCTTTTCTTTCTTATATGTTCTGTGTGTGTGTGTGTGTATGTGTGTGTGTGTGTGTGTGTGTGTGCGTGCCAGTCCTGAGGCTTGATCTCAAGGTTTAAGTGCTGTTTCTGTGCTTATTGCTCAAGGCTAGTGCTCTGGTATTTGAGAAACAGCTCCACTTGTAGCTCTTTGGTAGTTAATTGGAGATGACAGACTTAAATGCCTGGGCTGGCTTTGAACCATGATCCTCAGCATTCTGAATAGTTATAACTCCCAGCATGAGCTACTGGCATCGTTTATACATTCTTTTTTATTAGATATGAAACTGCAGAGCATCTGCATGGCAAAAGACATAGCTAGCAAGATAAATAGAAAGTCCATAGATTGGGAGAAGATCTTCACCAGCCATACAACGGACAAGAGCCTCATATCTAAAATACATATAGAACTAAAAACAATTAAAGCCCCAAAACAAATTTTCCAAGAAACAAGCTCTCCATTAATAAGTGGGCTAAAAACTTAAGGAGAGACTTCTTTGAAGAGGAAGTATGAATGGCCAATGGACACATGAGGAAATGTTTAACATCTATAGCCATAAAAGCAATGTAAATCAAAACAACATTAAGATTCAACTCACCCCAATTAGAATAGCTATTATCAAGAAATCTAATAACAACGGATACTGGAGGGGATGTGGCCAAAAGGGAATGCTAGTACACTGTTGGTTGGAGTGTAAAGTTGTTCTGGAAAGCAGTTTAGAGGTTCCTCAAAAGATTAAACATAAAGCTCCCCTATGTCCCAGCAATACCACTTTTGGGCCAATATCACTTTTTATCCCAATGGTCACAAACAAGGCCATACTAAAGCGACCAACACAACCATATCTATTGCAGCATTATTCACCATAGCTAAGATAGAACCAACCGAGATGTCCCTCAGTAGCCGAATGGGTCAAGAAAATGTGTGATAAATGGACATAGTATTCTATGCTTCCATCCGAGTGAATGGCATAGTTCCATTAGTAAGGAAATGAAAAGACTTGGAAAAAGTCATATTAAGTGAAGCAAATCAGACACAAAGACACATATATCCCATGGTAATTAGTATATGTTTAGGATAGGATTACAATAGCTGAATAGTTATGTATATATGACTATATAAGTTGATGTGAAGCAAAATATACTCAAAGATATCGAAATAAGATGCTCTTCCCTGTAGTTGTTGTTTCTAATGTATTATGTGACATTATTTCTCTTTCCTTTTTTCCCCCTATAGTTTATCCCTTGTTGTCACTGTATTTGATTTCGGTACTCTGTGTATTGTTTATACATTTATCTGAATTAGGGAAGGGGAAGGGAACAACAAAACTGTGATACAAGGACAAAGGGTGAACCAATGCAACGACCATACTCACAAGACACTATGTAGGAAATGAACTTTACAACTTTGAGGAGGGGCATTGGGGAGAGGGGAAATGGGAGAAAAATGAGGGAGGGGAAAATGAGGGATGGGGTAACACTGTTCCACAAGAAATGTACTCAATACCTATGTATGTAACTGTAACTGCTCTGTTCATCACCTTGACTAGAAAATTAAATTTAAAATACAGTATTGGTGATGTTTTATGGAAATTTGAAGTTGCATAAGTGATATGTTTAAAATTGTTTTTGTATTTCATGGTATCAAAGATAAAGGATGTTTGAGATAAACTACCAATTAACATAACATGAATCAAAGCTCATCACTATCCTCACACATTAATACACAGCCACATTGTACCCATAGCAATTCCTACCCTCAGCTCATGCCCTTTCTGAACAGTTGATTTGCACCTAATATTTAAAGTGGGGGTTAAGTGGAAATTGAGTGTAGTTTTAGACACTATCTAGCAGTACTCTAGGGATGTACTGGTTCTTTCAATAATATTTACATTCATTTTTAATTCTTTTTTCACTGTAGTTGAATGTTTGCCAATTTTGTTTATATTTTGAAAAGTAAATTCTTAATTTCCTTAATCACTTGATTCATTTTCTAATCTTTTAAAAAATTTTATTGTCATGGTAGTATACATAGCGGTTACAGTTACATAAGTAAGGTAGTGAGTACGTTTCTTGTCAAACTTGTCACCCTTTCCCTTCTAATCTTGTTTCATGGCTGTTTCTTCTGACTTTTACTGTTTTCTTTCTTTCATTTCCTTTGATTTAGTTTTACTTCGCTTTCTTTAGGGTCTGTGTGTGCATGTGTATATGTGAGGGTGTAGCATTAATTTGTTTGATACTTAAGTTTAGTTAATACATTTCTCATTTCCTAAATATTGGCATCTATATAAATATTCCTCTTAGAACTACTTTTGGCGCATTCCATTTTTGATGTACCTTTTAATTTCTATTTGTTCCAGATGGTTTACCATTTTGATGTCTTTCTGATGCAGTGATTTTTTAAGAAAATGTTATCTTATTTCTAAATGTTAGATACAATTTCAAATTTCTTTTTGTTATATTTTCCATTTTGATACTGTTGTGGCTAGAAAATACTCTGTATAACAATTTCAACTTGCTAGGCTTGTGTGTGTGTGTGTGTGTGTGTGTGTGTGTGTGTGTGTGTGTGTGTCCCAAGACTTCCATCCTAGAGAATGTTTCATGTTAGGTTGGAAATAATGTGCACTCTTGCTAGCAGATATAATGTTCTGAACATGTATGTTAGGTCCATTTGGTCTATAATGTTGTCAAAGTCTGTGTTTTTATTGATTTTCTATTTTAGTAATCTATTTGTTGTTGAAAGTGGAGTACTGACATCTCATGCTGTTCCTGAATTGCAGTCTAGCTCACCATTCAGGTTTATTATTACTTGCATTTGTCATCTGGAACACAAGAAGGAAAAGAAGTAGGATGGAATTTGGGAAGAATATAAATTTCTGACGTTTGAAACCAATGATGAGTAAAAAGATATTTAGTTACTTTCATTTTTTGAAATTATGCCTCCTTACAATTTACATACATTAAATATGGTTTGGTCTTTAATATCCAGCTGAATTAAAAATAAAAATTTAAAATCTTATCTGGACAAAATCTTGTCTGTTTTCTTAGATATTAATTTTAATGAGCTTGTGCAAATAAAACTTTAGAGGGTCAGAAAATGATTTTTGTAAATGGATTCTTCCACAGTGCATTAAGTATTAACTTCTTAGAGAAACTGAAGAATACTGTCTACAGTGTAGCCTTTCCATCTGTCATGAAAATAACATATTACATATATATATTCAACACATTTGTTTTTTATATCTACATTTTTAGCTAATGGTTTTGATGTTTGAGATGTAAAATAAAAGATACCCTCCTACTTTGAGTTTATGCTTGTATGGTGTATAAGTATAATATAAATTATGACATAAGATATAAAAATAGGTTAGAAAAAATGTTCTGGGTTTAATGAATTAAGGAAGGTAAAGGAGACTAAGTTTATAAGGAACAATATTATAATTTCTTACAATAGTTGCCAGATTAGGCTTCTCTTTGGCTTGTTAATACTAAAAATGTATGATACCTATCCTATCCAAAGTGAAGGGTCACAACTAACTTTTCTATTATATGTGTGACCAATCAGAGTCAAAGAATACATCAATTGTCTCTTTTCTATATAAAAAAAAAAGTCAAGCAAATGTATTTAATCAAAGTTTTATATGACAGATAAGACTTAAGAAATGACAATCCACAGACTAAGAGAAAACTTTTTTATATTTTTTATTTTAAATTTTATTATAAAGGTTATGTACAGAGGGGTTATAGTTATATCAGTAACATAAGTCAGGTAATGATTCTTTTTGAACAGTGTTACTCCTTCCCTAATTTTCTCAGACATTTCCCCCTCCAAGTCCCACCTTCCCCTCACCAAGTTGTAAAGTTCATTTCCAACATACTGTCTAGAAACAATCACTGTTGAATTGGTTCACCATTTGTCGCATCTTTTCTGTGATTCTCCCTCCCTTCCTGAAATCATATAAACATAGAAGACAAAGGGTACAGAAATTTAAAAAAACAGTGATCTCAAGGAATAAATCAAAGGAAAAAAAGAAATAACTGCAAATAGTATAATACAAAAAGCTCTTGTTTCCATTTCTTGGAGTTCATTTCAATCAGCATCATTTTATATGATCAGATGTACCATGTAGCTATGGAGCCATTGTGATCCTACCCTAAGAATAGCATAGCCATATCCTAGTTATTAGAAAGAGAGAAACCATGGAGCCTATGTTTCTTTGGGTCTGGTTTACTTCACTTAATATGATTTTTTCAAGTCTTTTTATTTCCTCATGAACAGGGAAATGCCATTCTTTCTGATGGAAGCATAGAATTCCAGTGTGTGTATATGTGTGTGTGTGTGTGTGTGTGTGTGTGTAATTAACCTCCTCCCCCCAAAAAATAAATTCTCAAAGAAACAATGACACCATTAATAAGTGAGCTAAAAACTTAAGGAGAGACTTCTCCAAAGAAGAAATAAAAATAACCAAATAGACACATGAAAAAATGTTCAACTTCTATGGCCATAAAAGAAATGCAAATCAAACCACACAGGGATTCTACTTCACCCCAGCTAGAATGGCCATTATCAAGAAAAACTAGCAATAACAGATATTGGTGATTATGTGGCCAAAAGGGAATGCTATTACACTCGGTGGGAACGTAAACTTGTTAAACCACTCTGGAAAGCAGTATGGAGGTTCATCAAAAGACTAAACACAGAGCTTCCCTATGACCCAGCAATTCCACTCCTGAGCATTTACCCAAATGACCACAAACCAGCCCACACTAATGCCACCAGGACAACCATGTTCATTATTTACCATAGCTAAGATATGGAATCAACCCAGATGCCCCTCAGTAGATGAATGGATCAAAACAGCTTGTTTTAAACGTGGAATGTAGAGTGCTGTAGAATTGTGATTGAACAGATGAACCAATCATATTTAATTAGACATAACATAATATCAAGTTTTGAAAAGTTAGTATGTCAAAGGGCAATACTTTGTTGTATCTATGATATTTGGAGTTCCAAGAATTTCAAATTAGCTCTTGAGCCCTATGAATTTCACATTTATAAGAAGCATATATTTGAGAAGATATACTCTGAAACTGAAGAGGATTGGTTATGATAAAGGAAAAAATGGACACAAAGATGAGAACGTAGGGTAGAAGATCAACAAAGCTTTTCCCTATATTTTGTGCCAAGCATTGTCAACATGATTGTGAACACTTTTTTAAAGTTTGGTCTAACTGAAAAACATTCAAATGCTATAAAATGCATAAAAAGCCTTTTTTTTGTCATTGCTGGGAGTCAGTGGCTCATGCCTGTAATCCTAGGTATTAAGGAGGCTGAGACCTGATCACCATTCAAAGCCAGCCTGGGCAGGAAAGTCTGTAAGACTCATATCTCCAATTATCCATTAGAAAATTATAAGTGGTGATGTGACTCAAGTGGTAGAACGCTAACCTTGAAAGAAAGAAGCTCAGGGACAGAACCCAGGCCCTGAGTTCAAGCCCCACAACTGACAACTGAATACGTGTGTGTGTGTGTGTGTGTGTGTGTGTGTGTGTGTGTGTGTGTGTAGCCTTCACCTCTCAGTAAATAGTCAGGAAGGTGTATCTCTTGTTCATCCTCCTTTTCATGTTCCTGCTCATTCATGATAAGTAGCTATTTATTCATAAATGACAGCATTTTCTCTTAAAATGTATGATCTTATACAGCTTCTCTTACTTCTACCAAAATCTACCAATACAACCTAAAAGCAATCTAGAAGCTATATATGGGAGAAATGTGTTCCACATTAAACATGAGTGAATCTTAGCTCCAGCTTTACCCTTTCTTCCAATCCATTTGAATATAAAGCAAGAATGTATCTCAGTAAAGGGAATAGGTTAGGAAGCCATATATGGAAGAATAGAGTGCAACAGGCTGGGTGTTGAGAGCACTGAACAAAGTGTAAGACCAAGTGTCCTACATTCCAGGCTGCCTATCATTTTCTCAAGACTAAACTTTTCAGGCTTCTGCTTTCCTTTCTTTTCAAATACGGGAATTATATATTTTATGTATTTCCTAACCTTGTAGTCCTATAAGCTTAATGTAAACTATCTTGTTAAGTACATATAGTTTACATGTGTGACCAAGCACAGTTCTTGTTCCCAGTTAAGGATCTTTATTTCAAAGAGGGTGAGCAAGAGTTACATCTTCCTGATTATTTACTGAGAGATGAGGCTACATCTGGTTACATTATATTATTCAAATCTGTGTTTTAACAATCATTTATAAAATGAAAATTAAAACTCTTTTAGTTCTTAATTTAGTAACTGCTTGTCTCTTCCCACTATATGGCAGATATTACTGAAATGCAGGAGATATAAGGATGAACAGGTCACCCTGAGAATTCTCTTGGTCTCTCTTCTTAATGTTTGGCATAGGTAAAAAGAAGCCATCTGGTATTTCAAGCTTTTTCAGCTAACACATTTGAAATATTTTAACATGATAAATTTATTTACATGTGACATCTAGAGGCAAGCAGAAATAAATGAGTGTTAAAGTCATTCTATTTGAATTAATGTACTATATCATATCCAGAACTGTCCTGTAGGTCATTACATTTCTGTGTTTGGCTGCAGGAAATCTATGGGAAGACAAGATGTGTCAATTTCTGATATTTATGAACAACTTTAAGCATAGTACCATATTTTCCAGTGTGTGCTGCAATAATGATTTATACTTGTTATTATCTACAGTCAAATGGATCCTGGAATCTTTTGCAGATGGAGTGTTATCATGGACGACAATATAGAAACAAATGCGGGGATCAAACCATTAAGTGCTGTCAGGCACACTACAGGTCTTTGACAGATCTTGCTATGTGAGCCAAGTTCACATACAGTTAGCTCCGCTTAAAGAACCAAAGTTTGCATCAACAGATCATTTTGAAATGTGAAATGGTTAGAGAAGATATGTGCATTTTAAAAGGTGCTTCAGATAAATTGATCTGAAAAATCCCATTGAAATGACTAAAATTCTCTTATCTAGGCCATAGATGTAAGAAGTGGATTAGAATTGGTTGGCTTGAAATGCACTGGAATAATTCAGGAGAATTGGAGCATTTTTACTGACATAAATCAATGAACATACTTACCCAGGATTATCTATGGGCAGGAAACAATCAATGAGTTTAATGGAATTGTTTTTTGAAAGCACAGCACCTTTCTTAATTTACATTATGATATTAATCTCTTTGAAAAAGGAGGTTTGTAGATGAAGCTTTTTGGCCATATCCTCTCAGTCTAGTTGAGAGAACAGAAAATAGCTTTTTCCAGGATGACTAGCAAATGCTTATTCCATTTCTAGTCTCCAAATGTGTAAGTGCAGAGAGGTTTCAATAAAATGCTTTTCAACTCTTTCCCTTCTTTCCTTTAAGTCTTTGCTTGTTGGTGGATTTTTACTTTAGAATTGATTTTTACTGACCTTGCTGAGGGGTAGGCCATTGAAAGCAGGTCTCTGGGGCTGTGGAATTCCCTCAGAGGTGAGCAGGATTTTTTTTTAAATCCCTTAGAAATAAAGTACTGCAAATATCAGGATGAGTCCTCTTTGACAGCTCAGTGCTGACTATGAGGATTTTTCTCTCTCATCACATTTGTTTCTTTCCTATTTTTCCTCCCTCAGAATGGATGTGTGTGTCTGTGGGTACATTTAGATGTGATGAGATGATATTTTATTGCAGCAATTTGATTTAACATTTCATCAATTATTAGATTGCCCATGTGAAGCTCAATGTTTACAAGGATCCCTAGCGTTATTTGATGTAATTTTAAAAAGTCAATACCAAGTGTTGTGACTTTTGCTATTCCTAGCTGCTCTCATGATATTTTATTGCTCAACATTTTATCCCAAACCATAGTAGCTGGGCCTGGAATTCTGTGCCTAATCATCATGGCATGAACTGAGGTAGGTTAGGCGTCCCAGGATGCTACTTTGCTCACAAGTCCAAGGATTGCTGCTTTGTGACTTTTCTTTCTTTCCACATGGCACTTATCTTCTTTGGCCCGCAATTCCCACAGCATAATCATATGAAGACACTTAGATTTTTTACACAGTGGCTGGCTTTCCTAGAGTATGCATTCTGAAGAGCTTAATAGATGCTTAATAGAGCTTAATAGAGCTTCAAGACCAATAATCTAACCTTGGAAACAGAGGTAGATGCATGGTTTATACTAGCACAGGCTAGTATATGAAAACAGAAGAAAACAGGAGAAAAGTTTAATAGAGCTTAATAGAGCTTCAAGACCAATAGTCTCACCTTGGAAACAGAGGTAGATGCATGGTTTATACTAGCACAGGCTAGTATATGAAAACAGGAGAAAACCTAAGAGATTAAATTTGCAGAACCATTGATGCTCAGTAGAACTGAGAGGCAGGAGGAGATTCTTGAAAGAAAATAGATGAAAACACAAGAGACTAATTCCTTAAGGGCATCTGAAATATTTTCATGAGGTCAGCAAGATCAAAATGATTTTCATAGTGTACTACAAATTCATTCTTGTTTTTCACTCTCATTTTCTTATGATAGAGTTTTCCAAAGGCTACATGATGTGATTTGTGATATTGCAGCAGGCAATTGAATGCAGAAGCAGATCTGAGAGTCCAGCTGCCTTCTATTAAGCTAAATATTAAAGAGACAGAATGAACATAAAACAAATCCCCTTCTCTCACTATTTTCTTTGTTTGATTGGGAAAATAAATTTACTTTTATTTTATTAAGGCTTGATAATTATTTTGACACATATGGGATTATTTGTTTATATTATTTTAAATGAATTTATAAGTAAATGTATTTATATTTTCATATACAGTTTTAACGTATCACAAGATAAATATAAACTATAAAAAGCCCTTGTGGACCTTCTGTAATGAAGGTATCAATGCTCTTATTATTCTGAGACTGAAAAGTTATATTGCTATAATGTTCTTCTTTTCACTATTTCAGTTACTAGTTTGGGTTTACTTCACTTTTTTGGAATCATATTCCTTTCTTCTCATACATAAACGGAGTTCTTCTCAAGAATTCATATTCAAGAAACATTTATCTATATATGAATAAATATATGACATTACATATTTTACTAATTTGTATTATAGTTTAATAATTAATTATATTATAAATTGTATACATGTATAATATTGCATAATTATATTATATAGTATGCAACATATATTTCATGTATGGAAAAAATATCTGTATAACTATATAGATATCTATATATACATATATGCTTATATATTATATATCTGAATATATACACATATATACATATTTCACTTTCTATGTACACATATACACGTTAGGGAAATGAACCTTAAGATATGTATTGAAATGGTTTTTTTCTTTCATGCGATTGTTTCTAACACATTTATAAGATGATTTCTTTGTTGCTTTGTATGTCCCTCCCCCACACTATAACCCCTGCTTTCACTGTATTTGATATTGGTATAATTCGTGGAGGGGAAGGGGAAAAACAAATCATTTAAATAGGGATACAGGTGGACCCATTGCAACAATGAGATGTACAAGTCATTATGTCAAAAAATGAACTTTACAACTTTGGTGCGGGGGTGAGGGGGTAGCAGCGAGGATTGGGTGGGGGGGCAGGGGGAGGATGGGAAGGGATGGGAAGGGGAAACAAAGGAGGAGGCTACAATGCTTGATAAGAAATGTACTCATTATCTTGCCCATGTAATTGTAACTCCTCTGTACAGTATTTTCACAATAAAAAATAAAAAAGAAATTAATAGATACCTCTTTCTGTATATGTGTGTATGTATCTCTCTTCATCTACCTATATCTAGGTATCCCTCTATGGATAGATGGAGAGAGAGAGAGAGAGAGAGAGAGAGAGAGAGAGAGAGAGAGAGAGAGAATTTCCTGTTACTATCATGTTATCAGCTTTGCTTGTCCATGATTAACTCCTTTTAATAGAAATAATGCAACTGAATAAACATATATTGAAGCTTTTGAATCCATAAACCAAGTTACACCTCCCATCATTTATTTAATTTGATTTTTCTCATGTACTTTGTCATAGTGACAGTATGCTGTCATAGTAACATACTAAGTAATACAAATCTTTGGGAGCTGATTAATCTAAAGTATTCTAGAGAGAAAATTTAAGCAACAACTAGGCATCCTATATGCCTAATTAAAGTTGGAAAAATCTGAGAAAGAACCTGTGGAGAATGGTTGGAGTTTTGATCTTTTAAATTATAGTTTCTAAAGGAAACAGTTACATGGGAATAAAGTTGCCTTTGTAAACTTATAGACCTCTATTCTCCTTATATCTTAGTGAAATTTCAAGTATTAAATAGTTATTCACAGGTGCCCTAGGAGAGCGTCATAACTTGTGATTAAGAAATTGAAGATCTTTGATTACAAATTGCTTTGTTTTGATTTTAAGAGACTAATTGGAGACCCTATCTGTTTAACACTCTTCGATTTTCCTTTCCCTTTTGTCATGTAGGTAATAATAACCTGGCATTCCATGTTTGTCTCTCAGGAGTCATCCTTCCCTGGAGAGCTACGGGGCTTGTTCTGGTGAAAGAGTTCAATGTGGCTGGTGATGCTTCCTCACCTCCTCACTGGTGTTAATGAATGTTTAAAAGATTTCATATTATTAGTTTATAGAAATTAAAAAGTTATATTTCTGGGGATACAGACCCCTTAACTTTACCACATCATTAGATCTTGTTTTACTTTCATTTTGATTATACATTTCTTTACCAATTTGCCCAACTTCAAGTCTTTTTATAATTCAACAAAACATTCAATTCATTTATGTGTGATGAGAATATAAGGTGATTCATTGAAATATATGGCTTGAAAGTGTGATATGGTAAGGATTTTAAGATGAAATGTGTTCAGAGTGATGTGAGTCTACTGAAAATTAGACTCCTTCAAACTAGCTTATATGTTTACATTAGACTGATTTGTTTTAGCTAGTGATATACCAGGATTTTGGTGATATGATAGCATTTGTCTTTCAGAATGTTCTAACTAAAACTTTTCAGTCATTTGCAATTTTTCACTCAATTCTAGTTTTATATAATGTTTATGATACTTTAGATGAGTTTTATAATTTAAAATTACATTTGTGCCATAAAAATAAGAAAGGGAAGTTAGTTTGTGATCAGATTAAGATACTTTTGGAGTCTTCATTAGGGTTTTTTTTGGAAATACTTTTTAACCTCAAAAATCCTCCAGGTATTACAAGAGACATACAAACTACAAATAACAGCATGGGTGATCTAATGTTTTCATTAAGATGAAAATGAAACGTATAATGAACAAAATCTAGATAGAGTTTATGATATTTCAAACTTCTTGCTATTCATATAGGTGTACTGACTTAGAAAAAACAATGAACATATTGAAAATTGTGTCTGACATTTTTTTTCCTAACTGTAAAATGGAAGTAAGAGTATTTTCAGAAAAAAAGTCCACAATTGTTATCTGGCTTTTCTTTTGCAGCAAATGAAGCAAAGCATTATTTTAAGGGGAAGATGAAAGTAGCTGCAAAGGCCATTTAGACTTGAACTCCTCTGCATGAAGGCCATCCACCCCGAGCCCATCAATCATCTATGACTACCAGCCAATCTTCACAGGCTGTAATTTTTCTAGCAAAAGGTAAGGCAGTGTAGCTATGTGCAGTTTTGATGAAACTTTTATGAAGGAAAATTTATACTAGTTGTACCCAATGCTCAGTTGGGAACTGATTAAATGATTTATATTTCACCCGATCTGAAAATCAGGCAGATTAAATATTGTGGCAATCCCCTCTCAGAGAACTCATCCATGTCTTCAGGTCATTGCTGCAAGAAATTGTCAATGGAGTTCAAGGACAGCCCACAGATTTTTATTTTCTCTAGCCATGTCATTACTTAAGTGGTTGGGTGTGTATTTTAAAGAGCAATGCCTTTGAAAGCTGACTTTCTCTTGCAATTACAGCCTTGCCAAATAAGATGTTAATTCAGAATTGTTGGGAGTTTCAAGAGGGAGGGTATAAATTGAATTTACTTAAATAACCTCCAGAAGTCTTATCGTTCAATTGCAAGACACATACAACTTCAAATTAAGATGTTAAATGTGCCAGGAATTTGCTCACAAACTGGAGAGGGACTGAAATGTATCAGCAGAGCCAATCTGGCCATGTGTTGGCAAGCCTGGAGATGGTTTGTGTAGCAGAAGGATCTGTACCTACTGCAGGCTGGGAAGGCAGTAGGCGGTGATTCGTTTAAACAGATGGGCAAATCGTTCCCATATTGTCCATTTCCTTTTCTGATATATTTCTTTATTTATCAACATTGTTTTAGTAAGTCAGTTAAGTGAATACCAGTTGGAATGTATAGTGAATGGACACTTACACGAAAGTGTAAGACTGAAAGGAAAGAAGTTGTAAAAGGCCGTAGGCGGCCAGTTTAGCAGTGTCCGAAGATTTCTTTACCAGGAAATAAACTTCGCAAACAGACAAGGGATAGAACAGAATAGTAAATCCTAAAATTTCATCACTTTCTTATTCATGGATTTTCCTTTACTTTTGGCAAAGACATTAAAATTGTATTTTTAATTTTGTCCTTGGCTCTTGGCATTATTAGAATGCATATCTACTCTTTTAGACTGACTTATTTTGCATTTCTTCTAAGTGACTATAACGGGGCCAAGAATCTAGTGTTATATACCATAAACATTTGCTTTTTGATTGGATGAATAAATAAGTAAAACAAGTCATCAAAAGTATATATATATATATATATATATATAATTTTCTTGCCTCCATCAGAAAGAACGACACTGCACCATTTCTTAGGAAATAGAAAGACTTGGAAAAAAATCATGTTCAGTGAGGTAAGCCAGTCCCAAAGAAATTTAGGTCCCATGGTTTCCCTTATAAGTATTGGATAATCTCATCAGATGAGATGAAAAGCTCCAAAGCTATGTACATATGACCATATAAGATGTTACTAAGTGAAATGAGCCCCAAGAGATGGACACAGGAGGTCTGTCCTTGTTATTGTTTTAAATGTACTATGTGATTTTTTTCGTTTCCTTTGTATATTCTTCCCCTTATGGTATATCCCCTCTTATCACTGTACGTGATATTGGTACCCTGCATCTTGTATATACATTTGTCTAACCTGGAGATGGGAAGGGGAATAGCAAAGTGCTGAAACAAGGACACAGGATGATCCATTGCAAAATGATACCCACAGGACAGTATATTGGAAAAGAGATTCCTCCCTCCCTTGGGGTGGGGGATGGGGAGGAGTGTGGGAGATGGGGGAGGGAAGGGATAGTGGGACAACAAGGGAAGGGGTGACAATGATCGACAAGCAATCTACTCATTGCCTTACTCATGTTAATGTCACCCTTCTGTACAACAGCTTTACAACAAAAAAAAGAAAAGAAAAAAAAGTATTGGTAACCAGAAATCATATATTTCCTAAGGGGCAGAAATTAAGAGAGAAAATAAAATAAATGAAGCATTATAGGAAACCATAAAAGAAGATGCAATATGGACCACCTAGTTATGCTTTTGCAATTTGGTTGCTTGAGCCTTTAAAGATATAAACAAGTATAGATATGTGTAATTGAGGTGTCTGGAGTGTTCACTAACACTTTCAAAAATATCCATCTATTCAATAATGAGTGATTATAATACTTTCAGGTTTAGGCAAAAATGTGAATGCAAATATTAAAATAAATATCAAGTTTAAAAATAAAATGAAAAGTTAATGCATCTCTTACTTGCAATTGCTTCCTTTGGTTACTCTTCAAGACCTCTTATTGGCCCTTGCAAACTCCACTATGATATTAAGTATATTTCCTAGAGCAAATACTTAGTTAAGTTGAAGCTATTATGGAAATTTTTTAAATGTATAGGATGGTTCTGTTATTGTATGATTCTGTTACAGGCTCCATGTCTGTGATTGCCTTTTGTATGCTCTAAATAACAGGTGAAGAAACCAAAGAAACTTGGACTGGAAATTAAAGACACAGTCTAACAAATCTCAGTGACTCCTATCAGACAGTTTTGAAAGTCAGAAGATTTAATTTCACAATAGATTTTTATTGCTCTATTGTTTGTTGTGCTTATCTAAGACTAGTAGCTTTTTCTTCTGTTTCCTCTTTAGTTCTGTCCTCTACTGTTTTAAGTTAATAGTAGACTCTTGCCGCTATGTTGGAGAGTTGAAGATTTTATAACTGGTGATCTAAGGTACTGTACCTGTCACATCTCAAATACCACTGAGAGAAGAAAGTAAACAACAAGCCATGGATGTTAACATGGCTTGTGAAGTCAGTCAAAGCTCCCAAGTGACAGTTTGAGAATTTATGGAAAGCCATACTGGAAATTTAAACAGAAACAAGACTTCTGAATCTGTCACATTAACATTATAATGGAAAGATCATATAAAAGGTTATCATGGACCTGAAGTCCATACAGAATCATGCTACAATAATTTTGCCAACATCTCCATAGTAGTTGCTACCTAAGTAAACACGTGCTTCATGAAATATAGATATTTCAAATTCAATGCATTTTTAAATGCGAATGTAAGAATTTAGCAGAAATAGATTTAGTTACTTGGAAAAGAGCTGGTGTTGGACCACCAGGCCCAGAGATAAACAAACAAACAAACAAACAAACATGTGTTTTTTCCTAATATGTGGAAGTTTGAATTATTTACTTTATTGTAAAGATGCTGTACAAGGGGGGTTACAGTTACATGAGTAAGGCAATGAGTACATTTCTTGTTGAGCATTTTTACCCCTCCTTTGTTGTTCTCCCATTATCCCTTCCCTCCCCCATCTCCTTCCCCCCTCCCTCCTCCTCGAAGTTGTACAGTTCATTTCCACTATACTGTCTTGTGGATATCGTTGTTGCAACGGCTTATCCTGTGTCCTTGTTTCAGTGTTTTGTTATTCCCCTTTCCCTCCCCAAATTAGACAAATGTGTATACAAGATGCTATCAGAAAGCACTTTGGGGTGGTATGTAAGTGCACACAAATATATTAACCAAAAGATGGCAGATTCATGGGAGAACTCAAACTGTGCAATTCCTTAGAAAGGTTAACTCACAATCCAACAAAAAAACACAAGGTACTCAAAGAGGGAGGGATGGGGTCAAGGGGAGAAGGGTAGATGAATGAAGAGAGGAAGGGGCATTCAGTCACTGAATTCAATGTGCACACTATAATACTAAGAAAATTGAGGGAAGGATTGTGGTTGGGATAAATGAGGGAGAATGAAGAAAGAGATGACATTGATCAAGATGCATTGTTTTCATAAGCTGATTTATTGAATAGCAACTCCTTTGTACAATTACTTAAAGATAAGAAAATATATTTTAAAAGGATTTATGGTAACATTTTCATTCCAAATATATATGTTATATATGATAGAACAGTTGAATATAAGTGTTTATATCTTTAAGATGAGAACAAATCTATTTCCTAAAAGAGGGGTACAGGTTCTTCTGGCTAGATATGTCAAATGAACTTTAAGGATGTTGTTATGTGTAAAAGCTGAAAGAGTCATGGAGTGCAATTATTGGAGAACTGTCTGTCTCCCCGACACAAAGTTCACTGTATGCTGGCATCATTTAAGGATGCTACGAATGTATTTAGACATAAAACTGAAATTTTTTAAGTAGTATGCAAGTTATAAATATTAACATCAAACATAATATGTAATTGGGAAAGGAACTCACATGGGATATACAATTGTCATTCTTTCAGATATATTCACCTTCGTTTTTCATTGAAAATGAAAGCCAAAAGCATGACACTATCTGGGTAAGTAGAAGAAATGAGTTGACTCTGTATTGCAATATTTTATATGAAAGATAGACATAATCAATTAAATGATAATTCCTTTTCTTTTCTTCTTACTTTTCAGTCCCTTTGGAAGTCTGTCATGTACCTCAAAGCAAAGTAAGGCATATATGACTCTTATGATTTAAATTATCTAAACATGGTCACTAAGGTGTGTTTGGATTGTACAGGGGGAAATTGTTTCAAATTATAATATACGTGTACCAATTTTCAAAAAGCTGTTAAAGGTACCATTTACACATATTCTCCATGAGGTAAACATTTTAGACAGTTTTTGTTCCTGTCATTTAGAAGATATTGAATCAATAATAGTTTAGGACAAAGAAGGATACTCTAAAGACAATTTTAATGCATCACTCATATTGTAAAAATTAAACACGTCATAGGGAAAGAATTTGGCTGAATATGTAATGTCACCATGAAGGGAATTGGAAATTAGAAGAATCCCCTGACCAGAGAGAGGAATTCTGTACTCAGTTTTCTAATTATCCCCTGGAACCACAGTCTTTGTAATCTATGATTAAAACATATTTGAGGACCTTTAAATAAAGGAAAAGATTACAAAGTTGAAGATTAACAAAGATTTATTCATGACAGTGGGACAACGTAGGAGAAATAGGAAAGGAAAAGAAGCACACTGACGGTGTGACACAATGGAGGTGGGAGCAGGAAGGCTCAAATGAGTAGATCTCATCCTGGATGTGTTTCATATCTTATAGACTAACTCTGGGGAATCTGGCTTTAAAGTTCTTATATAAGTAGTTACAACACCTGGAAAATCATTAATCATTTTGCTGCATTTCTGTGTTGATGTTATCACCCAAATATGAATACAAAGGGTTTGAGGGTGTTTTAGTATTACACAAATGTGGAGACAGTGGGTTTAGTGACAGACATTTGCCTTTCTTGGTTTTCAACATTAATTTCTGGTCAAATTATTAATTTACCAAGGAGGCCTTCTGTTCCTGGATAGCATTACTCATGTAAGGAGTGTGTAAATCAGTTAATAGCTAAATGAAAGCAGTGTATGCTTTAAGTATACTTTTAAAGAGATTAACTTTGTCTTATTCTAAAAGGAAAATTGACTGTCACCATCTTACTCATTTATGGATTGGTTTCTCTTTAGCAGTTAGGATGCTGAGCCAAGGGAAGGGAAGTAAAGTCAACTTGCCAAGGACAGCTCCCAATGAAGTGGCCACTATTGTGAGAGTCTATTCAGATAAACATATTTAAATCCTTAATGCTTTCATTCAGTTTTCTTAGGTCATGACTCTGGCTTATTTTTAGATATTTTCTGATTTCCCTGTTACCTTGTTCTATTTATCCTGCCTCCATAAGATTTGACTATGAATTATATAGACTTAGTGTTTAACAAAAGTGTTCTTTCATGTTTCAAATGCTTATGGTCCAATTTCCTACCAGCTCTTCTGGGCATATTATTTTGGCATCATGTCTGGGTTTGTAGCTCTTAATTTCTCAGTTTAATTTTTAGTTTAATTTGTTATACATAAACCTCACTGTAATGAGAACTGACATAATGGGTTATTCAAAATTAAATGATTCAAGAATTTACTATAACCATCTAGGAAAATAAACATACAAATGATGCAACTGAGAGAAGATAAATTGTTTCTGACAACATATTTCCAAACCTAAAAACATTATCAGAGAAGCATTTTAATGAGAAGTGATCATTTCTTATATCTTTGGTGATAGTTAAGAAACTAGAGTATACCATTCTTGTTAATTATATTCTTCCTTTCTTTTATCCTCTTGTTATCCTCTTAGTTCTATTTCTCTTTTATTTCTTTTCTCAGAAAAAATAAGGCTAGGCAATGTGAAGTGCTAGTTCAAACATTAAAAAAAAGTTGCCATTCAGTAAGATTACCTATGCCATGTTTATGTTTTGTTCAGGAAAGTGACAATGGCAGTGACTATTCAACAAGAGATCTGTGGGTATCTATGAAATGAACAGTACAGTGACTGAGGCACTAGAAATGGGTTTATAAGAACAAATACTAGAAGCAGATATAAGTATGCGATCTTTGTGCTGATTCTCTTGGACCGTTATGCTTGAGATAGGTAAGCACTACTTACTTGCTCAAGTTTATAAAAGGATACTCATATTAACATGTATTTTTTCTTCTCCCACAGTAGGGACAAAAGGGGGTTGACAAATAGGCCACAAAGAAGGGAGGAAGGATGAAAAGAAGGGAGGAAAGAAAAGAGGAGAGAGCAAAGAAAAATTTGTCCGTCTCTAAGGCATGGGTTATTTATTTTCCTACAAATCTATAAAATTCACAACAAAAGTTGATATTGTATTTATTCATTCATGAGTGCCTACAATATATTAGGAACTACCCTAGAAACTATAATAGTGTTGTATAAAATATGATATATGCCAAGAGTCAGAAAGCTTTTGCTGTTACTGTACAGATGGGCAAATGCTTTTTGGCTTTGTGGAGCATGTGGTCTCTGTCTCAATTCTATCTGTGTAATGCAAGAGGAGTAATAAACAATTAGTAATATAATAAGCATTGCAGTTAGGTTGAAATAAAACTTTATTCACAAAAATAGGCACAGCAAGATTTGTTCTGCAGCCTATAGTTTGTTACTCTTGAGTTTTCTAATTGTGATGTCCTATTTCTGGATAAACGACTCTACATTCCAATTAAATTTTGTTTGTCTGGAAGGTATAGATTAGGTTTTAATTATATGATGGAAATAGGATTTTATGGCAAGGGATTTTCTTACAAATAACAAAATATTGCCTTGACCTCATAACTCATTTGGTTCATGAATCTTGTGGAGTCTTTCTGTACAAGAGACACTGGAAATTAAAAGGCAATGTACTTAAATTCTCCAGTAGAGAACTTGGTAAATCTTAAAGTCCCTACTCAAATATTAACCTCTTCAGTCTTCTCACTGACCATTTTATAGATCAAAGTGTTGGAACAAAGTTCACACAGGCAGAGAGAGGTAAGCCTAAGTTCCTCATTAGTATGGATGGACAAGTGTTATGAACACTTAACCAATCTGAATATTATACTCAAAGAATTAATAGGAGATTGGTTAAAGAGAGATTTTGTTGTGGTAAAAGTGGTATAGGTACTGCTATTTGTTTTCTTATTATAAAAAGAAAACTTAGAGTCTGCAAATTGACTCTCAAATATGTATATCAGGATCAATGGAAGCCCATTGAAGTTAACACAATTGTATCATATAAAAGGCTAGGATACAGAAATAAAAGACCTCAGGAGAAACTGTGAATTGTAGAGCAGTACTATAAATTTAAATGCCACTTCTTACAGAAGACAGAAGTAAACAAATGGTTCTACACAGAAAAAAATAATAATCAAACTTCAAAAAACATTTGAATGCAGTTGCCTTTGCAGAAAAATGCAGCTACTCCCATTTGATTATAAGGTATAGCTCAAGATCTTGAAATTTGTGTCACCATCTACCTGAATTAATAATAACCAAAGAAAAGGAGCAGCATTGATCACTGAACTAATTGGATGTTGTTTGAAACTTGGCTGTGCCAAGCCTGGCTTTCCTTAGACAGAGAGAGACCAAACATGAGCATAATAGGTTTACTATTCCCTTTGGGTTGTTATAAACAGAATCAATATGTACTAATGACTGCTGCAATAAATTTGGTCATACTTCATAGGGTAACATTCTGCACTTACCCAGTTGTTGGTTTGACATAGAGTAATAGAGTTTACCCTTTTTAAGTTGTAAATTACCATGAAAATGCTGAGCCTAACAGTAAAATGCATTTGGGGATGTTTTTAGCTTAGGAAATATTGGTAATAATTCCACTAAGCATACTATTAAAATAAATAAATAGTATTTATTGCTTGGTTCCCAGCTGCAGCTGGATGAAAAGCAATGGGAAAGAAGAAATAAGACATACATATTTATCAAATGCACAAGGCTCATGTTTACTTAATTCACTTCCAAAGACTTGCTTACCCTAGATAACACACAAAAAAGTTTTCTGACAGTTATTACAGTAGAGATGATTGGTAGATGGTAAGGGCAGTTAAAATTCTTATAAGACTCCATAGTATTACTTCTAACCATTTATTTGCTACTAATTTTTCACTTGTGTGTGGGGGGGGGCACTTAAATTTCATCAAGGTTTCTAAGTAATACTTTGATCTTTAAGGTAGGAAATTAGCCTGTCATAATTCAACAACCCTTCATATATATATATACATATATGTACATACATATGCATCTCTCTCTATATATACTTTATATATCCATATGTTCAATTTAATAAATCATAAAGTGTGAAGTTTTTAAAAAAATCAACATATACCACAAAGTAATTTTCAATCTGTATGTCATTATAACTAAGGTTGTTTCTCTTGTACCTGCTTTTTAGTTATGCATGGTAAAGAGTTGCATTGATTTTATGGATTTGAAATTCAGTAGGAAAGACCATCTAGTCATACATATGTGACTGTGGAATGATGCACTGGTGTGTATTTTGTGTGGGCTTATGTGTGAATGTAGACCAATTTGTAACCTTTCTGTAGTTTAAATATAGACTTTAAATACTTTACTTTTCCTAGGATGAATGAGTAACATGAATCAAATCATGAAGTTTTTACAAGATAAAAGAAAGTATAGATGAAAGTCAATTTAGGCAAAAAATTGGACATTAATGACCTGAAGCTCATCTCATCTTCCAGAGAAAGAAGCTGAGTGCAAATTTGATATGTTTTAGCATATTTATTTTTGTTATTAGATAGACATATGTCTTATAACAATATTAGGATCATCTTAAGAGATTAGAAAAATAAATCAAGATTTTAAAGCTGATACAGTGTTAAGTATATAACAATGTCTGATAAATACCTGATTTGTATGAGACTATAAAAATAGAAGCAAATTGATTTGCCTTAAACATAAGTAAAATTGAAGAGATTACAAAATTTTAACTATGATGAGTGAAAATAAGAAATGCATATAGACTTTTATTTCTAATAATAAAATTGTACACTTTCTTCCAATTTTTTTATTTTAAATCATATGGTAATGCTTTAATATGTGGTCCTTTATTATTAAGCCTTGTTGATAACAAAATATTAAATGTATATAATGTATTAGACAATGAATCATACATAGGCGTTCTTGGAGTTCTTGGTGCTAAACCTAACTTGCTTTGCTTTCAGATAAGCCTATTTTAAAACTCCTACTTTTCTCTTTTTAAATGTTTATTTACTTATTTATTTTTGTAAAGGTGATGTGCAGAGGGGTTACAGTTACATAAGTAAGGAAATGAATGCAATTCTTTCCCAACATTGTTATCCTCTCCCTACTGTTCTTCCACTATCCCTTCCCCCAAATCCCCTCCCCCCAAGTTGTAAAGTTCATTTCTTTTTAAAAAAAAAATGAAGCTATAGCTATGACATTCTGAGGAGCATATTTGTTTTTATTAGGCACCACAATGTTTATTGGTAAGCCTTGTTTCTGTTTACCTAAATATTCTCACATAACTGGTCAGAACAAGTCTTTTACCCTATCTAATCCACTGATTACCTACAAAAGAATTATCTCTGTTCACAATGTATCCTCCTGATCACTATGTATCCTAAACAAAATTTTGCATTGGAATGTTGACTTTTCCTCATTAGAATGGACTCTTGAGGCTTAGACAGTGGGTGGTGAGGTGTCAGTACACAGCATTAGATGCTGACAGATAGTCTCCCAGTAAATGGAAATGGAGTGAGGACAATGCTGTCAACATAATTGGAAATGCAGACACTAAATCATTAATGGTTTAAAATGCAAAGTGGCTCATCTGTCTAATTTTGGAAATGCATTCGTGAATATTAGACTCTTATTCCTACTCTTTGAAAAACATTTTGGTAAACCCTGTATCTCACCTAATAACAAAATAAAAAGAACCTATTTGTTTCCATTTATTTTTGTCTAAAGTTATAGAGGCATTTCAAATTAGCACTGCCAGTGACTGAACACAGTAGCTAAATATGTTTCTAATCCACTCAGATACCATATATACAAAAAATACCTGACCTGTGTTCACATAAGTTGAATGACTTGACAATTAACAATCTAGTGTGTCTTGGGTAACATAGGATCATACACGGTTTCTACATATGTTTAAAATTAAGGCTTGCTTTCTAACTATTCCAAGCAGTTGATTGTAGTTTGCTTACTGATTATTTATTTATGTTGTATGTATGTGTGTATGTGGGACTGACTGAGAATTGAACTCAAGGTATTGTACTTGCTAGACATGCACTACCATTTGAGCCATTCACCCAGGTTTTTATGTGTTGATTATATTTGAGGCAGGGTCTTGTTTTATGTTTAGGCTAGCCTTGCTTTGGCTTCCCTGTATAACTGGAGATGAAAAGAGTGTCCCAGTATGCCCAACCATTGTGCTTCCCCTGTAGCTAGAACAGCAGGCATACACCACCAGGCCAAGCCATTGGTTGAGATTAATTTTCCTAAACTTTTATATCCTGCCTGGCTTAGAATTTGATCCCTTAATCTCTGCCTCCAAACAGCTTGGATAACAAGCTTGAGTCACTGTGTCTAGCTTCCATTGGCAATTTTTTAATGGAGCATTTCCCCATTCTATTTGGTTTGAATAAATGTGACACAAGATATTTTTTAACAATTACCTATACTTAACGCTGGATAGTAATTTTGCCTATTAGTTACTTGTATGCCTACTTTACTGCAACTTAAGATATGATATATTGTATAATAAATTCATTTTTCCTGACCCAACTCCAGAACACTGAACAGAGTGCCAGAGAAAATGATTGGATTGCTAGGTTTTCACTTTCTAGTTATATGACCTTCAGAGACTCATTTAACTTCTCTTCTGCCATTTTATTATCTCTAAATCTAAGATAATATTCATCATACATGCACTTGTTAAAAATAGACTACATGAAAAGAGGATCAGCATGATGGCTACAACATGTTGAACAAATTAAAGACAGCGCTATTATTTATATCTAGAGTACAATAGCTGCCTGATAAATTACAAATAGCTTTCAATGGTCAGCAGAGTTCTGCAGATTGTAAGTCTCTGCTGACTTCACCCTTTTCAACATTGAGGCTAAAATATGTAATGTCACTGCAACTTGATTATAGTGTTATATGGGCCTTACTTATTTGACACTCTGGTAAATGGCATTTCTATTTAAACGGGGAGGGGGGCGGAGGAGGGAGGGAGACTGTCAGAGAACAAAGCCAGTTTTACGCCTACAGCAACTTGCAGCAATGAATTAATGGTATATCTACAGTACTGGCACGCAGTCTATTTAAATCGGATAGATGGCTGCTATTCCTACAGCCTATCCACAGCAGTCTATAAAGGAATGTAATTCAGCCGAATCACATAAATCTCCCTGTACTGAGATCCTTTGTTCAAGCCAGTTGGTTTTCCTGCTTGAGGCTGGTTGTTAGACAACTCAATCTATCACTCATGTTTATTCATATCTGAACGCTATCTATGTACTTATTTTAAAAATCTCAAAGTAAAAATGAGTCCTTGATAGCATGCATTTCAGTAATAGAAGACATATTTTATATTCCTAGGTCACTTCTTCCTCAGTATGAAACTCAGAGAGATGTCTAATAAAAGCCTTTCAAGGATTATGTAGTTGTCAAGCCATTTAGGTCTGTTTGTATATTTTTAAATGAACATGAAACTTCCTACGAAGACAAGCATAGCTTCTACTTTACTGTACATTGAAATCTGTTGGCAACCTTCTATATAGAATGACTCATACTATGAGGAGAAAACTACTGCAGAGAAAGTTACTGTATACTTAACATATACATATTTCCATTTCAGCTTATGAATTTTCATATCCCATGGAACCATGCATGACACAGGATTATCTCACAGTGAATTGAGAATTATGCTATGGCAGAAGAAGTGAATTTCTAATCTTGGATGGGCTGTGCACTAGGTATGAATCTGCCACCAGTTATGCAATACTTCTGATTCTCATTTTCTTTGACCAAAAAGCTAGTAAGTGGTAAAGCTCAAATAAGCTAAATTTTATAAGCCATCCTACCTTTAGTAGATTCTCAATTAAACTAGCATAATTAGGTTTCCATAAATATGAGCATGACTAGTCAGAAAATTAGAGTGACTTTGGGTTTCAGAGAGAAGTCAATCACTTGAAGAAATCATAAAAATAATTGTTTCAGAGAGAATAATAGCTGTTTTCAAGGGCCTTTGAAAGAATATATTTTTCTCAGTTTGAAACTTGGTAGCAAGATTTATATTTTTATAAAGATTTCTATACTTTGAATAAGATTACCATAAGGTAGTATAGTTTCAACTTGCCATCTCCTAAAAGACCAGTTGTTAAAAACTTAGTCTCTACTTTGGTGCTTTGTGAGCTTAGTGAGATTTAGGCAGTGGGGCCTAGTGAGGGCTCACACAAACACTGGGGTATGTCTTTAAAGAGAAGGTGAAATCCCAGTTTCTCCTCTGCTCAATCAGCCCTTCCTCATATATGAGCAGCTTTGCTCCTTTCCATGCCCATGGCCTCTCTATGATGTTAAAGCTCACTAAGTCCCAAAGCAATAGGGCTAATCACTCTGCACTGAAACTCCTGAAAGCATCATCAACAAAAGGAAGTATTTTCTTTATAAAGCTCTCTGAGGTATTTTGTTACAGTAATAGAAACAACTAACACAGTAATCTTGACGTCTATAAACTTTAATTTGGTAATGTAGAAATGGCTGGATTTTGCTGGGGTCATGCCTGCAATCCTACCTGCTCAGAAGTCTGTAATCTGATGATCATGGTTTGAAGCCAGCTTAGGAAGATAAATTCCAGACACTTATATCCAATTAACTAGCAAGGAAGCTGAAAGCAGAGTTGGTAGCGTGCCATCCTTGAGCAGAAAAAGCTAAAGGAGAGTACCCTGGCCCTGAGCTCAAGCCCCAGTACTATCATAAATAAAAATGAGTGAGGATTAGATTTTTAATAGTTTAACTATCTAAATGTTGCTTGTTCTCTACCAAGTTGTGTTCTTTCAGATATGTAAACCTTTTATTTTGTATGCAGACATTTTTGTTGAAAACAAATTTATGTTTTGTGTTTCTATTTTTTTATTTTATTGAGAAGATCTCTAAAAACCAGAGAGCAAAAAAATATAGTGAATATGCTCCATTTACTAAATAAGAAGGAAAAATAAGAAGTTATGATGGTTAATTTCAAAAGTGAGTGGCTGGAAACATCGTGAAAATTGGTTAGAGCTAAATGAAACTGTTTCTAACAGGCTCTTGGGATCATGTAGGAATTAAAAGTATTCAGCCAAGGTAAAGGTGGCATAAATCATCCCCCCATTTTACTTTACGGGGAGTTTTCCCCAACTCACAAGATCCCTTAATTCCAATCATTACTAAACAACACAGACTAAAATTAACTCTTTAACATGCTACACTCAGAAATATCCTTCATGGTCCATTTACCTACTATCTTTTAAACCCTTCAGCTTTTCTGGATTGTGTATATTTTCTTGGTTTAGTGGGAAAAAAAGAAAATTGAAGCTTGGAGAATATTTTATCAGAAAAATACTCTAGGGAAGCAGACTAGATGACTTACTTCTTAATGGAAAAAAGCAAGAAATAATAGAAATATCCTTTAATTGTGCAGGACAACATGATAAATGATGATGACAGAGTCCATGTATTATGTCCTACACTTCTAACCTGTCTCTTGGATTATGCTATTTTAGATGAACTTACTGTACCAGCAATGCATCATATTAATGCCTTTGCATTACCAATGATTGTTGGCTGGACATCACTTTCAAAACCAATTTTGTATTCATCACTCATCTCTATAGGAAATCATAGGAAATCAGTTCAATTTTAGTAAGTGAAAGGTTTTGGAATAACAGCACTTGACTGGCATGGCCTTTTAAAAATATTGAATGATATGAGGAAAGAATGTTTGTGTAGAAAATGCAAGCAAATTGAGGGTTACACTTTTTTCAATGATCTGATAGTGGTTTGCATGCTACAAAAGTAAGCTTTATAGTTTTTCCAAACAATGGAATAGTATGTGAAATTGAATGCAAGTGATTTTTTTAAATTTTATTTTTTGTAAAGATACTGTACAGAGGGGTTACAGGTACATGAGTAAGGTCATGAGTACATTTCTTGTCAGACATTGCTACCCCCTCCTTTGTTTTCCCCCTACTATCCATCCATTCCTTTCCCCACCTTCCCCACTCCCCTCACCCCCAATGTTATGAAGTTAATTTCCAACAGAGTGTCTAGTGAGTATCCTTGTTGCAAAAGATCATCCTGTGTCATTGTTGAAGAATGTTGTTATACCCTTCTCCCACCCAAATTAGATAAATGTGTATACAAGATGCAGAGTACCAAAATCCATAAGGGGATGTATCATAGGGGGAAGAACATGGATCAAGAAAACATGGTGTGTGTGTGTGTGTATATGTGTGTGTGTAATGGAATTCTAAGCTTCCATCAGAAAGAGTGACATTGCCTCATTTGTTAGGAAATGGAAAGACTTGGAAAAAATTATATTAAGTGAAGTAAGCCAGGCCCAAAGAAACACAAGTCCCATGCTTTTCCTTGTTTGCAATAAGTAGTACATGTCTAGAACAAGCAGAAAAGATAAAAAGCTATGAATACCTGACCATATAAGATAATGTTAAGCGAAATGAACCCCAAGATAGGGACACAAATATCTTTTTCTTTCTTGCTATTGTTTCTAATGGATTTACAATGTACCATGTGATTTTTTGTTGTTGTTGTTGCTTTGTAGGTTCCTCCCCCAGGTATAACCCCTATTGTTACTGAATTTGATGTCAGTGCCCTGCATCTTGTATATACACTTCTCTAATTCGGGAAGGGGAAGGGAAAAACAAAATGTTTAAATAAGGATACAGGTTGACCCATTGTAACAATGAGATGTACAAAACACTATGTTGAAAACCAGCTTTACAACTTTGGGGGGGTGCGGTGTTGTGGAGGTGGGAGGGAAGGGATGGTAGGGGGAAAACAAAGGAGGCAACAATGTTCAATAGGAAATGTATTCGTTACCTTGCTCATGTAGCTGTAATCCCTCCATACAGCATTTTTACAATAAAAAATATACTAAAAAAGAAGCCAGAAAAATCACATAGTACATTAAAAACAACAACAAAGAAAAACCTCTTGTGTCCATGCATTGGAGTTCATTTCACTTAGCATCAGTTTATATGGTCATATGTACATAACATTGGGGTTCCACCTTACCCCAGTTAGAATGGCTATAATCAAGAAATCTAATAACAACAGATGCTGCAGGGGATGTGGCTAAAAGGGAACCCTACTTGCACTGTTGGTGGGAGTGTAAACTTGTTCAACCACTCTGGAAAGCAGTATGGAGGTTCCTCAAAAGACTACACATACAGCTCCCTTGTCACTTAGCAATTCCACTTCTGGGCATTTACTCAAATGATCACAAACAAGAATATACTAAAGCTACCAGCACAACTATGTTTATCACAGCATTATTCACCATAGAGCCAGACCCCCCAAAATATTGATCCCATGATTTCCCTTATTTGCAATAATTAGTATAGGTCTAGGATAATCATCAAATGAACAAGAATAATTTTATAAATGAAAGGCGATTTATACAAAACATGTATATATGTGAAATCAAATGACACTGGTATAAAAGTTTTAACAATTAAAAGACAGATAAGTGAAAAATCCACATCTTTCCTCTGACTAATCAAATGACCAAGGTCTTAGAGAAACCTGCTTAAAAAAAAATCTGAAGAGTCAGAAACTTTGAGAAAAATTCTGCTCTATTCACATAGAGCAGAAGCTATTAAAGACAAGGCAAGAGGACAAATTCATTAATAATTATAATAAAATCACTGGAAACTAAGCATTTGAAAGAACAAGTGTGAAGAATCACTGGATTCTCTACATTTTCATTCACTTTCCAGGAACTCTGTTCCATTAGGATCTTTGTGAGAGTCCAGGAAAAATACCTCATAGCCTTATGGGCTGGGCTAGGAATTGAGAAGAATGGGCAAACTATAGCCCTAACAAAGAAACATAAAGGACCTTAACTGCTCAGATTTCTCAAGTGATACAGCTGATAAAGAATAGAATCCAAATTGGAATTCCTTTTGATTTTCATTTATTTCATGCTGGCCCTGGGGCTTGAACTTAGCCTTAATACTGGCCCTTAGCTTCTTTTTTTATAATAAGTTTTTTTTTTTATTGTGAAAATACTGTACAGAGGGGTTACAGTTACATGAGCAAGGTAATGAGTACATTTCTTATCCAGCATTGTTGCCTCCTCCTTTGTTTTTTGCTCAATACTAATCTTCTATCTGAACCTGTTTGGTTGCTCATGTTAGCTGTAACCTCTCTGCACAGTATTTTTACAAAAAAAAAAAAAAAAGTACAAAAAAAAGTCTCATGGGTTTTCTTCCCTGAGCTGGTTTGGAACCCAGATAGATCCTCTAGTGTCTGCCTACTGAGTAGGTAGGATTACAGGTGTGAGCTACTGCAGCCTGGCTGCCACAGTGGTTTTAAGATGAGTTTTAATCAGCCATGAGCTTGGGTAAGTTTGTGGTTATTTATTATTTTCCTCTTCATGCTTTTTTTTTTTTAACCAGTATTCCTAATTCCTATGGTCTGCAAATTCATTAGATTTACTCTGTCAGTGATACTCAGTCATCTGCAGATCTTTCACATTTATATTTTTTAACTAAAACCTCTACAACTTATTTTTACATGTATATGTTATGAATCAGTTACTGTGTTTAGCTGTTTACTATGTTTTAATGACATTTTTCTTCATTTCAAAAAGTAATTGATTGAAAAATAGCAAAAGAGTCATTATTACACTCATCATGTAACCAAATTCATTCCCTCCCCGACCCCTGCGGCCAGATTCTTTTCTAGTATTTCTTGAAGAAAAAGAACATATTTACTTACTGCTCTTCTGTATGTTGTATTTCCAGGTTACTTGCAGGCAGAATTTTGTTCTACTCAGCAATATCTTAGAGGTAGATGGTGAGTTGGTGTAATTCTATTTAGAACAAAGTCCAGTAAAGCATAAAAAGTAATCGAATTCGAGTTTGCAAAACAATCCAGTAAATATATAGCTGCCTACAACTACATAATATGCTCTCTTTCATAATTTACAAATATAATTTAAAAACATGCAAAATCATGACTCATGCAAACATAAAATTAGTATACAATGAAGATTTTATTTAGCTTTTTAACTGATGGTGAAGCCAATAAGATGTTAAAGCCAGTATAAATCTGAACTTAATAAGGATATTTATATTCTCCACTGCATTTAATTCATTTTTCATTGTTATGATGAAAATCATTTGCATTGTTGTACACAGAATAATAGTCTTGTCAACAGAAATTCAGTGAAGGGTGTATATAATTTCAGAACTGGGTAATATCCAGAAGGTCAAGTCTAAAATGCCAATCGCATCCTTGAAAAAATATCTTGTACACTCTCTTATTAATTTTTAATTCTTTTTTAAATTTAAATTTTATTGCAGAACTGATGTACAGAGGAGTTACAGTTACATAAGTAAGGTCACAAATACTTTTCTTTTTGAACAGTGTAATCCCTCCCCCATTTTCTTACACTTTTACCCCCTCCAACTCCCTTCTCTCCCCAAGTTGTAAAGTTCATTTCCAACATAGTGTTGAATTGATTCATCCAGTGACAACAGGGAATAAACAAATCTCTTATCCATTTTCAAGTTGAAGTATGGAACAAATTACATAGCTCAAATTCTCATTTTCAAGTACCTACATTTAGAAGTTCATCAGAAAAATAGATAGGTACTTTCTGTGCTTAAGCCTAATTGTAAGACACATTAAGTGACTTATCTGAAACAAACAAACAAAAAAGACGTATTACAAAGGTAGCTTCAAGTCTGATGCATTTTAAGAAGCAAATGTTGGTTCCAATATTAAATAATAGGGTCATTTTTGCTTAACTAATTTTAAAAATCAGTTATATTCATAGCCTACAGTATACATTTAAATGCCTATTACTTCAAAGAAATCAGAGAAATTTCTGGAAGTAGGCCATAGGTGATGCCTACTACCAATGGAAGTAAAGTATAAAACATGTCATGTCTCTGTAAACTAGCTTCCTCATTCATAATTTCTATTATCAAAAATGTCATTTATAATTAGTGAAATAAAAAATGCTGCATATAATAATAGAAGCTAAAAATATCACTTTTTTGGAAAATAAAAAAAGATTTGAAACAATAATTTTCATTAAATTTTTAACTGAGTAACAGGAAATTAGCCTTTTCATTTTGCTTCATAAAATCTTAGTTTTTTTTAAGAAACTTATTTACAGCCCTCATCAGATTTTTTCCATATAGACATGGAAGAGAAAGACAAGAGAGGAAAGAGGGAGAAGAAATGTACACTAGCAGCTGCCTATCCTGAATTTACCCTAGCTCTCCATGACTCTATTTGACTACCTGAAAACAGAGCTTTCTTATATATAATTATACAGGGCAGTCTCATATGTGTTAATAATAAAGCCAAGTTCATAAAAAATAATGATGGTTGGGGCTGGGTTGGTGGCTTAGTGGTAGCATGCTTACCTTGCATGCATGAAGGTCTGGGTTCAGTTTCTCAGCATCACATAAGCAGAAAAAGCCCGAAGTGGTGCTGTGGCTCAAGGGGTAGAGTGCTAGCCTTGAGCTGAAATGCTGAGGGACAGTGCCCAGACCCCGAGTTCAGGCCTCATGACCAACCAAAAAAAAAAAAAAGATGGTAAAATAAATAGCTACCATTAGCAAATTCTTGTCATAGGTAATGTATTTCTCCAGTATTCTTTCTACCTTTCTCAAGGTACTTCATTTTGTTCTTTTATTCCCACATTTTCATACCAGTAGATGTATTTAACTATATGGTTATGTCATCAGTGCATAACTTTCATTCTCTCTCCAAATATTAAATAATAGAAATAGTTGTATCTCGGTTCATACAAGACCTTATATTTTTTTACAGATATTGCAGACAAAAGTATATTTTGAGAACATTTTACTCCTTTTCTTTATGTATTCTCAGAATTAAATAATGTAAGTCTATATATGCATGTGTATATATGTATCTATGTAAAATGTGCCAGACCTGTTTATTTATAGAAGTTATGTTTTATAAAGTTGAAGTGAATATTAACATAGCAAATATTAAACAGTTGCTGATAGGGATAGCGTATGTGCATATATAAATATGCATATATATGCATATATATGTATATATATATGCACATACGCTATCCCTATATATATATCCCACTTAGACTATGAACTTAAATGACAAAAATAACTCATCCTGATAGGTCTTCCTTTCTTTATTTTATAAAAGGAAAATGAATGTTCAGAAGCATTAGGTGACTTTTCTAGGCTCCTCCTCTAACAGGTACAAGAATTGTCACTTAAATCTACTCCACTAGCCCCAGATCTGAGCCTTATTGCATGGTGCTAACCCACCAATCTATATCTCTATCCTTTGGTCATCTGGGCCTGCAAGCTCAGAGAAGCCAGACAATGGCTTGCTGAATGGCTGTTTTCAATTTCAGCTGTGAACGTGCACATCAGATGGATCAAATTTTTTCCACTTCTGAGCATATTAAGGAATAATCTGAAAGTGCCATGCAAATTATTAAAGCTTACAAATAAATTTTAATGATTCACAAAATCAGGGTACTATAAATTAAAGATTAACGCTATATATTCAAGTTTGATTTATTTAAACAGTCAGCATTATGAAATGAACATTTTCATTGGACCTCAGTTCATCCAATTCTACATGTCCTTCCTATAATAAAAGTTCATAACTGGTTTATGAAGCATGAAGAATCTATCTGATTGGATCACCCCTGCTTCTATATACATGATTTCAAGTCTGTTAATTACACTTTTATAAAGACATTCATTTGCTAAATTTAGCATCTAGGATAATATACAAAGCACATTTACTGAATCAAAATTTTAGTTATTTCTTTGCCCTCTCATTAATTTGTAATATAGCTTTTGGTAATCCTTATTAAGTTATCCCATTATTTATATAAATTACCAGAATAAAAATAATTGCAAAGTACTTAGAAGCATATTAAGGGTAAGTACTTGCTTCACTGTGATAATTTTGTTTCATAGAATGAAGTTGTGAATGTGATTAAAACTAGGAAAAGATTCTTTTAAGCTTTCTAAGTTTCCTACTGCATATGATTTCTCAGGCATCTCAAAAGAAATAGGTAGATTCTCATATTTCTCTTATAAGGTGACTACAAATATGGAAATTATATACATGTATACATACATTCCTCTACTGTCTCTAAAAGAGATTTTAAAATGTACCCTGGTTTTGCTATATCGCTTGCAAGAAAGAAGAGTAAAGGAAGCTTGCTGGGGAACCCAAAAGACACAGGATAGGGTGATAATGCTGAGTTAGTTCCTGTGGTGTGCCACTAGTGCTGAGAAAATGCAGACCAATGGTCAAGATCCAAGTACTATTCAGTCTCTTCTCTCCTTGTTTCTAAATTATCTTACTGATCTACCCTTGTCAGTGCTCCATCATTTACTAAGAGACATGAGTCCATGGAAAGGCTCTAGTGAAGGTTTATAGGATATAGAAGCTGTGTGCTCCAGCTCATCATTCCTCTGTAGAATCATGGTCTCCAGGAACATGCATGTTTGTGGTGTTCTGCTACCTTTGGACAGGAACAGCATGGCCAAAGAGAGCTCTTTGTATATTTTCCTGGAAGGGGTGTCTAATTAATTTTTTGGTTTTCTTACATTTATGTGCATGAATAAAATAGATTTTTTTTTCCTTCTTGAAAACTCATATGGCTCCCCTACGCTTTTCTTTCCAAGCTCCTGCTCCATTCTCTCATCAGGCTTCATTTATAAAATATAAATTAAGATATAATGCTACTAAAGACTTAAGGGTTATGGCAATAAAGCATTTGACCAGGTTCCAGGTCCTTCTGATAGCATGTATTTGTAACTTCAGAGGTCACAGGGCTATGAAGTCAGTCCTAGTTTTGTTTATATTAATAAAATGATGAAACCACCCATGTGTATAGATCATAGACCTGTTGTGCAATAGTACTCAGTAACTGGAATAAACTAGTCATTAATATGTTACCCTTGATGAATCTGAAATTCATTATGCTAAGGAGCTAGACATCAATGCCTACGTGTTACACAATTTCATCTTTATGCCATTCTGGGCAAGGTGAATTTATAGGGTCAGAAAACAAATTAGTGCTTAGAAAAAAATTAGTTCTGCATCTCTGAGAAAAGGAGGTATAACTATCAGGGGAAAATGAAGGAACTTTTAGGGTTCAAGAAAATAACTATAACTGTATTTGTCAGTATTTATAAAAATTGCTTCTGAGAAATAGTAACAGGGTTATATAAATTGTGCTTCTATAGATTTATTTTGAATATGTTAATCCAAGCTATTATATATTCATTTGGTTTTTCTATTTTTCCTAGCCTTGTTAATTATTCCATTCTAAAACATTAAGGTTATAAACTTCTCTCTCTCTCTCTCTCTCTCTCTCTCTCTCTCTCTCTCTGTGTGTGTGTGTGTGTGTGTGTGTGTTTGTCATTAGAATGTTTTCCTTGTATTTGAGGTCCTGGGTTTAAAGCACATATTGATTCCATATGTTGTATTTTTTGTACTTTTGTACTTTTCCCAGAACTTAGGGCTTTACACTATTCTATCATTTGACCTGAACACTTGAACTTTTGCTTTTAGATTTTTATGACCTACATTACATTCTCATGCTAAAATTTTCTGATCTGGTCTCTGAATGGGATCCTCTTACCTCTGCCTCCTGGGTATCAGAAATTATAGATTGAAATCACCTCACATGGCTTCTGCATGCTGATAATATAGTTGCTAATATAGCATGCTTCATATACCAATTTCATTTGCTTTATCAATACATAAAATGTAATGCCTGTCTGGACCATAAAATGAAGTTATAATAGTTATGAAAGTATAGATGTAGTAAATATTTATCACATAAAGTGTATAAGAATGTAGAACTAAGAGATATACTTTGAGATACAAAGATTATCTAGCAAAAAGTAAGCATATCATAAATTCACATTTAAGCAGAGTAGTCACAGCTAATAGAAAAGATTACACAGATACTTTAAGACATCAGAATGTTCTTTAACTAGAAAACAGGTTTCTATATTTTCACGAGTTACCATTTTTATATCTAAAATACACTATAAATATTTGCATATACTCACTATTAATAAGAGCAAAATGCATAATGATGCTAGTCTAATTGTTTGTGATTTATTAAGAATCCTAACAATATGTAATTTATGCAGAACATGTTCAGAGATTTATCTTCTTAGTAATGTTTTAAATTAGAGCTGTGATATTAGAGACATAGACTAATGCATTGACAATTCTCCTCTCATTTAGAATTTGGACTATGAGAAGATAAATTAGTTCTGTGGTCTTGCTTTAGACTTGTGTGAGGTGAAATGAATCTCTTTTACCAATACATTGTTAACTGCCACCTCAAGTTTAGATTCAGGATTATATGACATTTCCTCTGGCTGTTGCAATCATAGCAGAAAGCAAGACAACAGAAGGCTGAATGGTTAGAGAAAGCTAATGGAAGGAAATTTACTGCTTTGGCCTTTTAGTAGGCTGGGTTGACTGGCAATTAGCCTCCATTTTTCATAAGCATTAAATACAAAGATGAACAAAAACCCAACATTCTGAAAAGTCATTGTTCCAGTTTTTCTCTTTACATTCAGAAACACTAAAATAAAATGTGTTTATTTAATATCTTAGAAAACATACAAGACAGAGCAGAAGACATAGCTTGAATTATCAGTAATCATATTTTTGGTGTATTACATTTGGCTTTCTCCCTGTTTCAAAAAAATGTTTTATCAGAAACACATTTTCTTTTGTGCTTCTCCTCCACAGTCTTTTCTCATATCATTTAATTACACTTGAAATACATGATCTCTAATCATGTATATTTCCTATGTGAATTACTTAAAGCTTACTTAATCCCTAACCTACTGTTGAACATAGCAATTAAATTCAATGCTTTTTGATCATCTAGGCATAGAATGTGGATCTTGCTTCTAAACAACCATCTTGGAGAGTATATTGATTGTTTTCTTTGTGTGACAGAACAAAATATTAACTTCCAAGTGTTCCTAAATCTTTCATCTACTCCTTCCCCTGAAAGGAAATACGGAAATACTGGCTTTATGCTTTCAATTTATTTCTTTATTTCTCTTGATTTACTCTTTTCTCCCTAAGGTCCTAATCTGCCATATCTACTCTTTCTTATTTTATTGGTGTAGAATGGATAAGAAGGGATTGGAGGAAATGAAGGGGAACTTGATGTCTCTGTACTTGTATAGAGAGAAGAGATTTTTTTTTCCACAGTGTTGAAGAAGATATATTTCCTTTTAAAATAAATGAGTGACTAGAACCAAAGAGGAATTTTAAAAATGTGTGTGGGCTAAGATATGTAACTTGATAAAAATGTTATAAAAAAGAGAAAAAAGACTTTGAACTTATTTTCTGGTCATAAGCATGTGGTGCTGTTTTGGTCATGACATTATTCTAAGATTGATACATACTGGCCTTGATTTTATAAATTTTACATGACTATAGCAGAGGTTCACTGTCCTCTTATTTCCTGTCAAAATTATTTCTTGGGAGAATAAGCCAGTTTATTCTTTTAACCAGCATGATACAACACCAATATAACTGACTTCATATAGCAGTGGAATATTATCAATTTGTAATAATATTTATAAACATGATAAGCAAAAATATTTCCATTTCTTTACTTTGAATTTTATCATTAGTGAATGTTGCTTATTTTCTCTACTTTTTTGTTGTTTTTTTTTAAACTGCCACTTGATAGTGATTTGGTTGTGATTGTTCCTGATTCACTATGTAAATTTATTTTTAAATAAATTGTGTATACCAGTGTGGGAAAGGATATAGTTAGCTGTCTTTATACATTTGTGTGTTAAATCCACTGGTGACTGAACATTTTCAGAAAAAAAAGCCTATTCGTGTCTGTAATAAGCTTATTCATGATGCAATGTCTTGCACATGTGACTATTCTGTACATATATCTGAGTTTGAATTGATTGTAAATGAAGATAAAACATATATACCTTCATTGCCTGAATAGGAAATCATCTCTCTTCCACTGTGCTATCTATTCTGCTTCATATCATTATTTTATTCCATTATGTAACCTGTGTGTGTGTGTGTTTTGAAAAGGATCTAAATAAAAAGATGTATATATATATATATATATATATATATATAATCACAAAGTAGAATCCGCTTTATTTTTTTGATTGAATGATATTATCACCATGTCCACAGATAATTGTAGTCTTTCCTCATAGTAGTATATAATGTTTGAAAGGTAGACTCCAATTGAAATGTTTCTATGTCATTTTGGTATCTTCCATTATATCTATAAGTGTACTTGAAAAACAATTTCTTTAAAGTTTTCATTTCTTTTGAGTTGCCCAATTGATTTTTATAGATTCTTCAGTATTAGAGAAAAATTGCAAACAATTGCTTGCATTTCTGGGTTTGTTGAAATTGTTTTTATTGACAATGCCATAGTATCCAATTGTGGCTCTGTGTTCATTATTTGTTCCTAAAGTTTTCATCAATATATATTTTCAGTGCCTTATTAGTGTTATGGAAAGCAATCCTTTCTGAGTCACATGTTTGACATTACTGAAAAATTGAAGAAAAGAGAAGCATTTGTCCAAGGACTGGAGCAGAGCTCTGGCTGAGGATTATCTGATATGTGTCTAATTACTAATCTATGGTTAATATAAAATTAAATCTCTATACCACCCATATTTACCTTTTAATTTCTTTCCTGTATCTTTTTCTCCTATAAATATCATCACCAGATATTGAGAGAATTGCTTTTCTTCTTTTGTTTTTAACCAGAGTACAATAATAAAAACCTGATAATATAATGATTTAGAGCACTTAAAATGCTTTTTCACAAAAAGATGTGAGTTGGTTCTGTAAGACTGATGTAACTTCTTTTGCATGAATGAATAAAAATTAGAAAGTTAAGCTCATTTAAATAAAATCTGATTTTTTTTCCTGTTTAGTAGAGTGAAAGGCAGTAGTGAGACATAGGAGGGAGACTATGAAGACCTAATAAGAGGCCACACCAGGAGAAAATTCTCAGACGGGATGGGGAAAATTACCAAAAATAACAAGATAAATGATATTTTCTCAGTTTTGTTAGAGAGAAAATAATATACAGGAGCATCATTTGTTTGTTTCTACTTTATTATTTAAACTTTAATATTTCTCAGTAAATGCAGTATTTCAAAAGGCACATTGGTTAACATTTTTTTTCCACAAGTCAATTTGTATTTTATGGAATTTAGTAGTAAATGAGAAAAAAACAGTTTTCTGCTCTTCAATTAAAATTATATATAAGGGTTAAAAATAAAAGGATTGAAACATACAAAGGATCTCAATTATACACCTACTACATTACTATATGATTATAAGGTAGTTTTTTTTTAATTTTTTGAGGAGCCTCTAGACCATGCTGTAGCATTTTACATTCCTACTAATATTATGTGAGCATTCTTCTCTTTACATTCTTTCCAGCTCTTGTTATGCTTTTTGATTAGCTAACAGTTGTCAGGTGATATTTCAATAAGGTTCAGTTTACAATTTTTCAATTATTGCTAATTTTAGGTATTACCTTAAATAACTGTTGGCTTATTGTTGACAATTTCTTTTTAGAAATGGTCATTCAAATTCTTTGTCCTTTTTTTTTCTTTGCCTGTCCTGGGGCTTGAACTCAAGGCCTGAACGCTGCCGCTGATCCTCATTGTCCTCAAGCCTACCACTCTACCACTTGAGCCACAGTACCACTTCCAGCTTTTTGTGAGCAATTGATTGAAGATAAAACTCTCACAGAGTTTTCTGCCTAGGCTGACTTCAAATGGTGAACCTCCTGAGTAACTAGAGTAACATGAGCCAATGGTGCTCAGCTCCATTTCTTAATTGATCAGTTATAGTATTGTTAAATTATTTCAGTTATTTTATATGGAATACATATTTAATGCATTTCTCCCACTTTGTACACTGCCTCTTCACTGTGGCTGTGGAAAACATTGAATTCAATGAAATTCCATTTGTCTTTTTATTTTATTTTCTATACATATAGTTTAATATCTAAAAATTAATTGTTCCATTTTAATATCATGTCCACTTATATTCTATTCTTTTTGTAGATTTGGATATTCTTTTTGTAGGCTTGGATTTGGGCTTCAAGAGCCAAGTTCTTGCTTGGCTTTTTGGTTACAGATGGTGCCTTACCAATTGAGCCATGCTTCCACTTCTAGATTTTTTTTCTGGTTAATTAGAGATAAATTTCCAGTGTTTGTCTACCTGGTCTGGCTGTGAACCTTGATTCTTAGATGGCAGCCTCATGAGAAGCTAGAATTGTAGGCATTAGCCATTGTCATCCAGTTCTAGTTTTAGATTTTTATATTGAAGTGGTCTAATACATTACTTTAGTCATTTTAGTATATCCTGTGAAATAAGAATATGCGCATAGTTATCCAGTTGTCACAGGTCAATTAATTCTAGTGACAGGTATTTTTTTCTGTTATATCGGTTATAAAATCAGTTGACAATAAATATATAAATGTATTGACTGCATATGTTTGTATGTAAATTTATGTTAGTTTGGTAAATGTCTGCGAAGAAGTTATCAGGTCTGCAGCCTGTTTCTGGAGAGTGACATTTTGTTACATTTAATTGTCATTTCCTGTTTTCTATTTTTTTGTGATTCATTCTCAGAAGGTGTTAATTTAAGAATTTAAGGTGTAAATTTAAGAATTTACCTATTTATTCATGTTTATTCAATTATTTGTTGTACACTTATTCATAGTAGTCTCATGATCCTTTATATTTTGTGGTATGTACATTGTGTTTTCTTTTATATTCCTTTTTAATCTCATAGGATGTGTGCAATTTACTCTCTAACAAACTATTTTTTATTATTGTCAAGGTGCTGTACAGAGGGGTTACAGTTACATAAATCAGGTAATAAGTACATTTCTTGTCAAACTTGTTACCCCTTCTTTCATTATTCTCCTATTACCCTACCCCCACCCCAACTCCACCTAATCCCCCAATCCCTGCAGGTTGTAGAGATCATTTCCAAGATATTGTCTTGTGTATATTGCTGATGCTAAGTGAAATGAGCTCCAAGGCATGGACACAAAAAGTTTACTTTGTTTTTGGTGTTTTTAGTGTAGTATGTGATATATTTTGTTTCTTTTGTATGTTCTTCCCCCAATGGTATAGTCCCTGTTGTCACTGTATTTGATTTTGGTACCCTGGTATTGCATATATGTTTATTTGAATTAGGAAAGGGAAGGGGAACAACAGAATGATGAGACAAACGACAAGGAGGGGAACCAATAGAACAATAAACAAATATATTTAATTTTATTTATCTCTGTTATAATTTTCCTATTCTCTATCCCATTTGTATTTTTGCTATTTATTTTATTCTGCTAACTTTCAAGTTAATTTGTTCTTGCTTTTGTAGTTCTCTGGGGTAAAATTTTAGGTTGCAAATTTGAAATTGCTCTTCTCTCTCTTTTTTTTTTATTGTTGAAAATACCATACAGAGGGGTTACAATTACATGGGCAAGATAATGAGTACATTTCTTATCAAGCATTGTTGCCTCCCCCTTTGTTTCCCCTTCCCATCCCTTCCTATCTCCCACTCCCCCTTCCTCCTCCTCCCCCCCTATGCTTCCCCCAAAGTTGTAAAGTTCATTTTTTGACATAACATACATCTCATTGTTGCAATGGGTCCACCTTCCCCTCCACAAATTATACCAACATTAAATACAGTGAAAGCAGGGGTTAAACAGTGGGGGAGGGATATACAAAGCAACAAAGAAATATCTTATAAATATGTTGGAAACAATAGCAAGCAAGAAAAACTATTTGAGTCCTTATCTTGGGGTTCATTTCACCTAACATCAACTTATCTGACCGTTTCTGCTTGTCTCAGACATATACTAGTTATTGTAAATAAGGGAAAACATAGGACCTGTGTTTCTTTGGGCCTTGCTTACTTCACTTAATATAATTTTTTCCAAGTCTTCTTTTTTGAACTAGGTGTTTATTAGTTTCAGTTTTCCTCAGCAACAAATATTTGAGAGAAACAACCTAATGGTAGAGATTTATTTTACATCATGTTTTGTGAATGGATGGTTGGTTGCATTTATACTGGGCCTGATCACCAAGGCTAATAGGTGTGGTAAAGCAGAGTTGTTGACCTCAGAGAACAAACCAGGGTCAAGATATGCCCTGGAAAGGAAAATTTCTAGTGACTGAGTTCCTCCAATGAATCCCTAATTTATTATTTAATTAAACCTACTGGCAGTTTACTTATAATTTGTAATGAATTAAATCAGAGCACTCACAACTAAATCACTTTCTAAGCAACATCAAAAACAGGCACAGTGGTGGTTTTAGTTATCTCTTAATTAAGTCAAGTTAGCAATCAGGATTAGTTATCTGTTCCTATAAACTTTCTTAATAGAACAACTTTCATTATTTCCACAATTTTTGTTAGCTTGTGTGTTATGTGAATCATTATCACTATTTCCCACTAGTCTGCACCTGTACCTTTGATCATATTGTTTCTGAGATGAATCTTCTCTTACTTTTTTAACACATTCAAGTAAACTGCACTATATCTGCTGTTCCAACAGGTTAATTTCTTTATATTTCAATATATTTACATATATATCCTTCAGTTCCTTCATAGTGTTAAGTAAAATTTTATGTTACTTTTCCTCTAAAGCTAAGATTCACTGATAATTTACATGTAGATTATTTCAGACTAGTATTTTTATCACTTAGAACGATGTATTTGTCTAAGAGGAAACAATTTGTTCTTTTCATTTTCATAATTAGCAAAAGATTTATTTTGCGCATCTGTGCCATCCTGGAACAAAGGAAGCTTGGGGGGTTTATTCATGAAGTCTACCCATTTTATATAGGAAAGTACATTAAGGACAGATACACTACCAAGCATGCTCAACTTAAAGTCATAGTTCAAGGAGATAAGATGGAGGACACATTTCTGGGCATGCTTACCTAAAGGTCAGGGAGCACATGTTTAATAGAGTAAATTGGCCACATTTACACTTCATGGCATTCTTTGGCTTGTGTCATATAAATAACATAAGAACATTTCTGGGAATGCTCAAAATTCTCCAAAATCTTTTAGCTCAAAAAAGGAAAGGGTATTTTGAAGGATCTTTTCTCCTAAATGTTTCTAATAACACCCCTTCAATCATATGTGTGAGCACACATGCACTTACACACACACACACACACACACACACACACACACACACAACACTCCCAAGGATTTCACTCCACATTCTTGAGGGGTTTAAGGATGGAGCTTATTCCTCTGAAAGCATTTCCAGTTGGAGAGGTTGCTGTACTTTCCTCATTAGAGGAGTGAAAATGTCTTGATATTAACTGAGAAAACATGTTAAAATGACCAGGACCAATCTATCAGTACAAATTGAGTTCTTTTCATGATCGTTTTACTAAAGCATTTTAAGCACTTCTGAATATAACATGTCATGGATAAAATTTGTAAATTTGACATTTTAAGTTAAGTAACCCAGAAAATACAGATTTAGTATCCTAGGGAATCTAGACCAAAGTATAGTTGAGCAAGCAGTTAAAATAAAAGGTTATGCACAAGGGACAGTGATTGTTTTATCTTATGGCACCCTTGCGAAGGACATGACTTTAAGCTCTGGTAACAATACAAAAGAGCACTAGTGCTCCAAAGATTAAAACTATGAAGAAATAGATGCTAGGAGAGTGACAGAGTCAATTACTACATTTTTGTATTTATTACTTGACTTTCCTTTGGTTTTATAGTGATTCTTGGTTATAGGAGCAGGCATCTACGGGCTCACTTGAGTCTTTTGATTCTCTATCCAGGAGAGAGATGGGTGCATAGTCAGTGAGACATTGTCTATAGAAATGCCCATCAATAAACTATACTTTGTAATGGTTTTCCATGGGCTCACTCCGAATATACTTAAAAAAAATCTATGTATATATGACCATATAAGATGATGCTAAGTGACAGGAACACAAAAGGCTTTTCTTTGTTGTTGTTGTTTTTAATGTACTATGTGATTTTTTTTTCAGTTCTTTTATGTTCTTCTCCCTGTAGTATATCCTGTGTTGTCACTGTATTTGATTTTGGCACCCTGAAAAAAAAATCTACATGGTCTACTAGTTCCAAGAAATCATGTATTAGGGAGGCTTTTCTATATTTTTCATGTATTGTATATATTTCCATGAATTTTATATATTGTTTTATATTCTTCATATAAGAGAGGTAGTAGAGGAGCTGGGAAATGCTACTGGCTACTTTTTACGGTCAGGCTGGGTCATCTAGTAACTGAGTCTCACACTAACCTTCGTCCATCTGGTAGTTGATGATGATTTGTCTCTAGAATGCTGGAGACCTTGGATTGGACCCTATAAATGGAGACTGTTAATGATTGTCTCGTACTATAAAAGAACTCCTAAAAGAGAGGTTTAGGATATACAGTAACTTAGAAAAATGAATGCATTTAAATTTAAATCTTTGAACCTACTTCATAGGTCAGAGGCTCAAGAAACCCTCTTTCTCTTTCATGTATGCTTCTTATGTTATATTCTGTCCCGTGTAGAGTATCCTATTTGGTACCAACACAGTGTATGTGGGTCTAATACTGAGTAAGAGTCAGTATTTCTCTCCAGTTATATATAAAAGGTAACCTGGAACTTCAAGAAGTAAATCTGTGTTGTGTTCCAGGGGGCCAAATAAAGACCCTTCTATCCTATTAATTCTCATCTGTAAAAGAAAAAAAAACTGAAATGAGTTAACGGTTTCTAATTTCCTTCTGTGAGGATATGTTAGGCATTCCTTCTACCAATGTCTTTCTTGTTTACAGAATGAGGAAAATGGGTGGGTGGCAGGAGTCAGTTTTACTCTCATAGATAATGTTGAAATAAAATACAACTTTACTTACATTAATTGTGTAGATAAGATGTGCTTTCTCATGTTGAAGTACAGACCTGTTCACAGTCAGGGAAGTACTAAATAATTCACATGTTCTTGGGTAGAAGAAAAAATTAACCAAATATTTCAATTAAATTGTATCACTCAAAAGAATATCTTATGTATGGGTACACAGATAAATAAGAGAACAGGATGAGGTAGGAATTCTCACAGCCTATTCTTAGTTCTACCAAAGAGAAAGTGTACCTCTCTCCAGAAACAAATGAATGAGGGAATGATAAGAGTGTGCTACTAATTGATGTCCTTTTAAACTGAATCATGAAGCCAGAGGAAAGGAGATTCATTTCAATCCTATCTAGTTTATTCAATTTGAAATGTGAATTAAGGGCAGTTAAACCAATTAGATAGTCTGAAATTTACTGTCCAGGCTAATGTTGATGGACATTGGTCTCTGGTCCGTGACTTCAAAACATGAGCAAAATCACGGTTGGTCATCAAAGACCAAATAGACTATTCCTTAAAATAGAAGATTCCTCCATCAATTTCATCTGGAATTGAATCTTATTCAGTCATATGTATCATTTATTCCATAGCATTGGAGAATGATATTATATGTTTCGTGAACTTTAATGAACAAAATAAAACTCTTGGGGTGTTGAGTTACTGAGTTAGCAAGAATTCTATCCACCTGTCTTTTTGCCCTGGCTCTTTCTTTCTTTCTCTCTCAATATTCTATATAGGTAAACCATATCTATCTATCTACCTATGTATGTCCGTCTGTCTGTCTACCTATCATCTATCTATCATCTATCTACATACACACACACACATTTGGAAAAGCAATGAAGTACTTTATCCCATACTAGATAGGCCATACTATCTAGATTAAACCATTACAGATAGTGTATGAACTCCTAAACTTTTCTTTTCACAGGAATGGGGAGCGATGTTAGATAAATGCTGTTTTCAAGTTGCATTTTAAATGTGTATTAAGTATTCAGAATGTATAACACTAAGTATGCATGACATCTGCTCTGATGGTCTGTATTTTCTTGGGTCTTATGTACTGGTATATTTTGTTTTTCTTCTAAGCATGCATGTGTCCTGGCATGTTTTTGTTTTGTTTTGTTTTTTAGGAACATACTAAGAGAATGCAACTGTGAAAGTAATCACCAAATACAGCATAAAATCTTTAAATTGCTTAGGTGACAGACATCTAAAGAGGGAAGGCATTGAAGAAATATAAAAGGCTAAGGTTGGACATTTCTTTTCACAAGAGAGAGACATGATGTGATTGACTCATTTTACCTTCTGGGATTACTATTGACAACTATGAAAAAATCTCCACCTCCAGATTTTCACAAATGACATTTTTAAAAGTATTTATTTCAAACTTAATTTAGCATTTTCTGCTTCTTTTCTATATTTGGTTATTACTGTTTGAAGATTATGTATGTAATTTTAAAAGTAATGGCTATTAAGCTCTTTGTAGAACTGAAATTCAGTATGGTCTTAAGACCAATGGAGTTTATCACAGTATTTTCCATTTTCTGGAAAGCTATTGCCCCATTAACCCACAGATAATTATTCTAAGTCCAATTTATGGGAGTGTTACTAAGTACAATTTATGGTATTCTGCTGTGCATTAAATAACACTACTTAATATTACTGATAAATTGCTTAAATATCTTTGCATATTATATGATCTCATTGTGGAACCACCCACTTATAAACAGCACTTGAAATTAATATGTGGTTGCATAGAAAGTGAAGAATGCAGCTTCCCAATTTATAGTTTAAACTGGAGTCTAATTTTCCCTTTTCTAAAATTCATTTCTCCAACTCATTGCCTGGTAGTATTTTTCCTTCTTTATTCTCTTTTTCTGCCTTAAAGAGATCATTTACTGTGACATAGAAACACTTACTGCTTGGCTTTTAATCTTAGGGAATGTATTGCATTGAGTTTCTGGTGAATCTTAGAGTTTTACATCAAATGAGGTAAAGTAATTTTTTTTAAAGAATTCATGTAGTCTTATTTTTCCACAATTACTCTTTTAAGAGAGCTGAAGTAATTAAAAACAAATTAAGTATGGCTTAGTTCCGTTACCCTTTACCCTTAAATCTTTTCTGTTTCGAATGCACATTTTATACAGAAAGAATTGCTGGAAGAGAAGTTTTTGAATGTATTGAATCAAATGCTCTAATTTTAGAAGATATATGGTAGGAGCAGGGGTGTAGTTCAGTGATTGAACACATGTTTAGCATATGTGAAAACTTGAGTTCAATTCCTAGCAGTGAAATAGATAAATAGGCAGGAAAAATTAAGGTATCTTTGAAAAATCAGTGAGATTTTCAAATTAGATAATATAGAACTTGCTCTGTAACTCGTTTTATAAAAATTGTTGAGACTCATTGTAATCTCTTCTTAACCTAGAAATGTTCTTTTATTCAGGATGTTATGAGATATTAGGTGAAATTTTAGAGATTTTAAACAACATTATTTTTCCTCTTTGTTACTCAGTTTATATTTAGCATTAGGCCTCTATTTGCTGATAAAGGATAGTTCTAGGCATTACATATTTTAAAAAGAAAAGAGAGAAAACAGTGATGGATTTGAATCAGGGAACAGAATTATTTTTCTTGATGATTAAGTAACAATATGACTATGAGTAAATAGCCTTTACTCTGAACATAGGAGATTAATTTCTAAATTGACAATAATTGTTTAATTGACAAAAAGAGAAAGTGCAGATTTCACAGATTTCTCAATCCTTTCTTCTATTTTTAAATATATTTTTATTATAAAACTATCTCTAATTGGGCTGGGAATGTAGCTTAGTAGTGGAGTGCTTGCCTAGCATGCATGAAGCTGTGGGTTTGATTCCTCAATGCCAAATAAAAAACAACAACAACAAAAGCCAGAAGTGATGCTGTGGCTCAAGTGGTAGAATGCAAAAGAAGTTCTTAGGATAGTGCCCAGTCCCTGAGTTCAGGCCCCAGGATTGGCAACAAAAACAAAATAATCATAATAATAATCTCTAATTTTACAAAGTGTTTTCAATTCAACATAATTCACGAGACAATACATCAATACATTTTGATTAATATCAATCTTTCCATAATTCTCCCCATCTGTCCTAAAATACTTATCTCCTCAAGTGGTAGAAAGCCAGCTGTGATCTAGCAAGCTGAGTGAGAACAAGATGAAAGGAAGAAAGAAAGAACAAAATGCAAGAAAGAAAGAATAAAAGAAAGAAAAGAAGGAAAGAAGAAAGGGAGAGAGAAAGAAGGATGGGAGAAGGAAGGAAGGAGAGAGAGAAAGAGAGAAAGAAAGAAAGAGAGAAAGAAAGAAAGAAAGAAAGAAAGAAAGAAAGAAAGAAAGAAAGAAAGAAAGAAAGAAAGAAAGAAAGAAAGAAAGAAAGAAAGAAAGAAAGAAAGAAAGATAGAAAGAAAGAAGGAAAAGAACAAGCCCCCAATGGTCAATGCTTAGTTTTTGATTTAAAAATTAGTAAGCATGTCTGGGTGCTAGTGGCTCATGTCAGTAATGCTAATCCTAGTCAAGAGGCTGAGAATAGGAGGATTGTAGTTTGAGATCAAATGAATGAGTTCATGAAACATCTTAACTCATAGCTGGGCTCATTTATAGATGTATCTATGGGATCCTGAGATTGGGAGGATTTCAGCAAAAGAGCAGCCCAGGTAGAAAGGTCTCCAAACTCTGCCCTCATTGGTGGAAGATGAATATAGTTATGTGTACACCTGTGATTCTAGAAACAATGGGAAGCTTAAAAGTTGGTGGACATCAGCTTATGTGTCTGCTTGTGTGTGAATGAGGACTTTGATTTCCACCAGGATCGTGAGAGGCAGGTATGCAGCAACTTGTTAATTTCACTGCTTTGTTCCTGAGTGACAGAATATTCAGATAGAGAAATCTCATTTAGTGACCATCATAATGATGGCCAGGATCAGCAATGGCCATGAGAAGGTGACCTTTTGAGACTTTCAAGGTACCACAATAGCTTAGAGAACCATAAGAAGAAAATGATTTCAAACATTTTATGATAGATGTGATAAATTCTTAGGAAATCCTGCATGAGGATGGTTGGGAATTTTGTCAAATTTATCCATAATAAAGAAAAAATAAAGGAATTTTACTATACAAAGATTATTAATGTTCAAGTTAATACAGGCAAGTTTGTAAAATATTCTGAATTCAAATAGTACTATCTTTGGACTTACAGGCATTTTTTAAATTCTCTTTTGGGTTGGTTTTCTCACTGGTAAAATGAGTATAATGTTATCTCTTAAGATAGTGTAGAGATATAGAGGACCATTCTTTGTAATATATCATTTAAATGAATATTTTACTTATGTCTACAGTTTCAAAAATTCATAGTATCAAGCTCATCAAAATAGCTTTTCAACAACTAGAAAATAATGGGTATCTTTGGGATAATTTATATATATATTGGGATAATTATCCCAATATATATAAAAATTGATTACTTAATGCCTATAAAACATTTTATATATATATATATCATTATCCCAATATATATAAAAATTATCCCAAAGATACTCATTATTTTCTAGTTGTTGGAAAGCTATTTTGATGAGCTTGAAAACTTGATATTATGAATTTTTTGAAACTGTAGACATAACTAAAATATTCATTTAAATGATATATTACAAAGAATACATACATACATACATATATACATATATATATATACATATATATATATATATGTATATATATATACATATATATATATATATATATATATATATATATATATGCAATCCAGGGGCTTGAACTGTCCCTGAGCCTCTCTGTGTTCAAGGCTGACACTCTACCATTTTAGTCACAGTACCACTTCTGGCTTTTTTTGTGTATGTGGTGCTGAGGATTCAAACCCAGGGCTTCATGCATGCTGAGCAAGCACTATACCGCTGAACCACATTCCCAGCCCCATATAACATACTAAATTCTCTCTATTATTTTTTTGTTGGTCCTGGGGCTTGAACTCAGAACCTGGGCTCTTCCCTGGGCCTCTTTGTACTAAAGCTACCACTCTAAGCTAACACTACCATTTGAGCTACAGTTTCTGGCTTTTTCTGTGATTAATTGGAGGTATGAATCTTATGGATTTCTTGCCTGGGCTGTCTTTGAACTGAGATCTTCAGATCTCAGCCTCCTGAGTAGCTAAGATTAAAGGCATGAACTAATGGTACCAGACATCTCTATTACTGTTAACTGAACAGCTAAAATCAATTATAGAAAGGGAAAGTTTCCTATTGTTGTTTATTTAATTTCACCATTTTAATTCTAGGAAACAAAGTATTTTTTTTGGGGGGGGGTCCGGTTGTGGGGCCTGAACTCTAGGCCTAGGCACTGTCCCTCAGTTCTTCAGCTCAAGGCTAGTGCTCTACCACTTGAGCCACAGTGCCATTTCCGGCTTTTTTCTTTTTGCTTATGTGGTGCTGAGGAATCAAACCCAGGGCCTCAGGCATGCAAGGCAAGTGCTCTACCACTGAGCCACCTTCTCAGCCTGAAACAAAGTATTTTAACATAGAATTATTCCCCTGAGTCTTTAAGAATAGTTTTCAAACTTAGTAGAATTGAGTATTTTAATGATGGTCTGATGTCTTGGAAAATTGATGTGAATAGGAAAGAAAATGCAGATATAAAATGGATTTAAAATATATGACTTTATTTTTAGATGGTTACTTTCAACTAAATAGTATTAAGATATTAAGTTATAAAATATAGAATGATGATTCATTCGATAACAAATTTGTAAATACTTATTAGGTGGGATAATATTCTAGAGTATTTTCTGTTAAGTACAAACTTTTGTCTTTAACCTTATGGTTGATCCTACCCAAACTTCACCAATCGTTCGAGTACAATTTCAATCTTCACAATTTCGAACTTTTCAAAAAGTGATCACTAATAATGACATTCTCCTATGAAGGTTTAGTATTTATTGTCTTAACCTATAATTTCACATAATTATATTGAGTTTTCTGATGCTTTTACCAATATTTAAATTTTGACATGCATATTGTCTGTACATGAATTAAGCCCTGAAAGAGCAATCTCATTTTATTAGCATGGTACTCAATTTTCAAAGTGTTGAATTAATAATAAGTATCTTTCTTAATTCTGGTCTTTTGAATAAATTCCATTCAGACTCCATTTCATGAGAAACCAAATATACTCTCTCTATTCTTATAAAATCTTTTGTCATCTTAATTTTTTAACAGATTCTGCCTTGACAACTTTTATTAAGTATTCTAAAGTCAGTGTACTCTCTGCTTCCTCTTGTGAGTGGCTAAAAAGTATAATTCACTACACTTCTCTATGGCCAGTTTCTAACCTACTTTGGATAACATGCCAATCTCTTCTCATTTTGAATGATATTTACAATCTGGATGGTTACATGCCCTTTGTGAAGTACTTGATCAAATGTATAATTAGATTTCTCATAAAAGATAAACTCTTCCATCAAAGAGTTGCTTTAAACTCTGAAGACTTTTACACAGTGTCTTTTGCAAGTACATTATTCGTGTATGTACATATGTACATATATACACATACATATATATCAGGTGGACTGCTGTGCCTAACAGGAATCCCCATAGTTCTACTCCACAAGTAATGTTTTCTTAAGTTTGAATAATACTATATACCCTTGTTTACAAGCATTTCAGAGCAGAAGTTCTCATTCCACTCTGGTTTTTCTCTTAAAAATAGTATCAATCTATGTTACTAGATTAAGGCTATGAAAAAAACCTTGAGTTTATTTAATGTATTTAATGTATGAATTGTTTATTAATGTTGCTGGCAATAGTTTAGTGCTACATATCTCCTAATAAACCATAGTACAGGATGCTGAAATGTGAGTGAGAATCACTGTCCTAGGCTGAAATATTAGAGAGGTCACACACCAAAATAATGTAGGAGGTAAAACATCCAATACTGATGGCCACAGACGATATATAAATCCAGACCATATATGGAACTGAGCTTCGATAATAGTCATTGGGTTATAAAATGCATTTCATTGATGGTTGGCCTTGTTAATGTAAGCGAACAGATGAATTCTGAAGGCGTTTTATGGCTGCAGTGGTTTTAAGGAGTTCAGGTCACCAGTAAGTTAACCACCAAGACCTAACACATAGGAATTGGTGGACAAAATCCCTTATCCTCTTTTTCTTCCAATTGTAAAAGTCCAGAGAATATTATTCATTCTGTGCAGGAAGTAGCTAGCTAGATGAAATGCTAAATGAAATGTTCACAGCAACCATTTGCTTATTAAACACTTTCAAACATCTTTCTTTTTAAAATTTAATTTCATTGTCAAGGTGATGTACAGAGGGGTCACAGTTACATATGTAAGTTAGTGAGTACATTTCTTGTCAAAACTGATACCCCTCCACCATTTTTTCCCACTTACTCTCCCCTCTCACCCCCCCTCTCCCAAGTTATACAGTTCATTTCCAACATATTGAGTTGTGAGTATTTATTACTGTTGCATTGGTTCACTTTTGTCCTTTGTCTCACCATTTTGTTGTTCCCCTTCCCTTCCCTAATTCAGATAAATGTATATATTATACCCAGGATAGAAAATCAAATGCAGTGACAACAAAGGATAAACCATAAGGTTAAAAAAAACCACAGAAGAACAAAGAAAATTTACTTAGTACACTAAAAAACAACAATAAAGAAAAAACTCTTGACTTCTTCCTATCTTTGTCTGACTTCTTTTACTTTTCTGGAATTATCCTCCTGATAAACTACTTGCCAGTGCTCCATTTTTGGTTGTTGTTTTTTTTTGGGGGGGGGAGGTGTTGGGAGGGTGGTTAATTCAAGATAAGATTCTCATGGACTTTCCTGTCCAGGCTGGCTTTGAAGTGTAATCCTCAGATCGGTCTCCTTAGTCAGTAGGATTACAGGCAGAAGCCACCCATACCTAGGTTCCTACAGAATATTTTCATTTGGGGGGCTGGGGAGGACGTCTGGTGAGGGGCCTGAACTCTGGGCTTGGGCAGTGTCCCTCAGCTCTTTAGCTCAAGGCTAGCACTCTACCACTTGAGCCACAGCACCACTTCAGGCTTTTTTTTTCCTTTTCTGCTTATGTGGTGCTGAGGAATCGAATCCAGGGCCTCAAGCATGCAAGGCAAGCACTCTACCACTGAGCCACCTTCTCAGCCCACCAGAATACTTTCAATCATGCCTAGATGACTCAGACTCATGATTCTGAATGCAAGTTAAAAGCTCTGTAACTAGATGCTGTATCTATTGTTTAGAGCACAATGATAGGAAGGAGTTTAAACATGTTCAGTGCAGTTTTATTTTCGCTATGATTTGTTGAATCTGAAAATTAAGAACTAATAGATAAAGAGAGATAACTATAAATCTTATTTAGGGCTAAAGACAAATCCTATTCTCACATTTAAATTCTAGGAAAACCCATCACAAGCCAGAAGTTAAAATGATTATCTTCTTTCCCCTGTACCCTCCCTTCCATTAACCATTTTCAAGGGTTTTAAACACACTAAAAGCCTGGCATTGAAAAGGTGAAGGAATACCCAGAATTGTTGGCTATTTCAGGTAATTATAAAGCTCTAAATTAACACTTAGATTTTTAACTGGAATTAATTAATTTCTCATTTTTCACTCTAAAATACTGAGGGCTGGGAGTAGCTTAGTAGTGGAACACCTGTATAAAGAGCTGGTTTCAAATAAGTTAATAAATAATAAAAGAAAGAAAAAAGGAAGGAAGAAAGGCAGTAAAAGAGGAAGGATGGCAGGCAGGAAGGAAGTAAAGGAGAAAACAAGTTTAAAAATGTGTTAGAAAAAAAAAAAAAGAAAATTAGTATGATATATTATTGCACTGCTGCATTCCCCAAATGTATTGTTCAATTGCCATCAGTATTTGTTTAGGACCATAATAACAGGCAATGTTGTCTATATATAAACATTTGTTTCCAGAAACTTGATTTTTTTTCAGGTTTATTGCTTAGAAAAGTGACTTTGATCATTTTCACTGGCCTGCCAGTATAAACAGACTTCTTTGAGATTAAATATTTCATTTGAATCCTCTGAAGACAGTTATATTGATATTTTAATCTAAGGTGCTTTTTTTCATTTTGGGATGCTAGATTTATATTACCCAGAGTTTGAGAGGGAAATTTAGGTTGATTTATTGTTCTTTCTAAAATATAGACGATGCTATTTTGTTCTCCTTATAGACAAATACTATGAATAAAATATTATTTGAATTCTACTTTGAATTTTTATGGATTTTTAAATGAAGATATGACTTAATTAAGTTTTATAATATTTCTATTTCTCTATCTGCCAAGCAGAAACATGCTGCTTGCCCTCCAATTTTTCATATGTGATATGTCATCACAAGCTTGGTAAAATGATTTGTCAGAAAATAACATGTAATGTGATTTGTCTGCTTCACAAATCACCAGTTTTAGTAGTGAAAAAATTTGATTTTGTTTCTAAATTTCCTTGCATAAAGCTCTGATAAGTGAGATATGAATACTATATTTAAGCTCCCATATTGCAAAGGGTAGACTGGGAAAAAAAAAAAAAGCTTCTGTCTTCACTACTCTCCTTTGCATGAATTCTTGGCCCTGGTGGATGTTACTTTAACTTCCTACTTCTTTCCAAGTCCTTTTTATGGGTGTGTCAGTGTTGCTATTCTCCCGTTTCCTAACATTTTGGCCACTGAAAATAAAGTGGCAGCTGTCTCTTATTGCTATAGTAACTAGAGACATTACTCAACACCAAGGACACCTTCTATGTTGAATATACTGTATTCTACTAAGTTATATACTCCAGAGGAGCAACCCTGTAGCACAGAGCTAGCTACTTTTGTTCTAGATGCTGGAGCTGAGTGGGACTGTTTTTAATTAATAATTCCCAAAGCTTTCAAAACTTAATTACTTTCTGTATGCTAAATACTGCTTATCTCTTCTCCTGCACTTTCTTACATAATCTTTCAAATCATTCTATGAAGCATTATTATACTTCCATTAGATAGAGGAAAAAACTGACATACATATCAGGAAATAAATAGGTGATTGCTCAGTCCCTAAATTCCTTAGATTTAGAATGAGATTCACGTGGTTTTAATCCCATGCCTGCCATTCATCAGCAGGTTTCATAACTCCTCCCTCCACTGACAACTAAAGCATGGGCCAAACATTTTGGTCTGAATGGTGTGGGAAAGCTCAGTGAATGAATCCAAATGATAAAATGATGAGATGATCCACCTTCAACACTGAGGAAGCACATCAGATAGTGATTTTGTATTCGTTTTTCACATTTATTTAGTTAAAGAAACATAGCTCTGCTTCATTCTCACTCAGAATCTCCAAGGTCACAAAAGTTCAATGTACTGTATCAAATGGAAGTTTCATGGATCAAAAGGCCAGGAAATATTCCTGTCTCTTCTTCTTTCTTCATAAACAATTACACACTATATAATTCATTCAAGGTATCAGATCTCACATTGTCCATACCTTTGAAAGAAAATGATTTACATCATTTAAGTCAGTTCCCTAAAAAATCATCATCAGTTCTGGAAAGGTAATTTTAAATATAGAAGAAAAAATTGATGGTATTGATTATTTCGGAAATTTTATTGTCTGAAATAAAACATTTAAAGACTGTCCCTGGAGTCATGCACAGTGGCTCAGGTCTATAGCCTAGCTAGAGAAGAGATGACAGTCAAGAGGATAAAGATTGAAGCCCAGACTTTTCATCCCCCAAAATGTTTTTGATACTCCAGCGCATGTCGCTGTCATCCAAACTAGGAAGGGATCATAAATAGGAGAATCACAGTCCAGTTCGGCCCAGGCATGAATGTAAGCCCTATTTGAAAAGTAAATTTAAAAAAAGAGCTGGAAGCCTGGTTCAGGTGGTAGAGTGCCTGTCTTGAAACCATAGATCAGTAATGCCTTCAAAACCCCAATACTGCCAGAAAATGGTTTCTTGGAAGCTGAGATTATAAATTTATACTTCTGAACAAATTTCTTTTACTTGTAAAAATGTATGTATTATGTTTTCTTAGCAATTTGGCAGAGGATCCTATTAGGAAAAGTTATGTGATACTTGCAAGAGAAACAAGACCTAAAATGCTTTTGTCTACAAGTAGGGGTTGTTAACATGTTGGTAAATAAAATTTACCTTTATTACAGGTGGTTATCACATTGTACATAGTTTATTATGACACTCAAATATATGTAATAAACATCTTGACACCTAACTATTTCTATGTGCAGTATGAGTTTCAATGGCTGGATGAATGCTCTGTGCCTAATAACCTGTTTTAATGTAGTTGACGGTTTTGAACATGAAAAATAAGATTATTGTTTAAAACAGTAGACTTTGAGTGGCACAGATTACCAGATTACTCTCCAGAGTTTAAGAATGCCTCATCTAATATGTTGAAATTGAAAATAAATAAAGGAGACTGATATCCCCTAAAGAAGTAGCAATTCTGTATGACCTTTAGACTCTAGATGCAAAAATTCCTTCCTACCCTGTTGCAACAATGAGAAGTATAAAATGTCATGTCAAAACAAGCTTTACAATGTCGGTGTGTGGGGGGGGGTATGATTGGGTGGGGGGGAGGGGGGAGGCTGGGAAGGGAGGTGAAGGGTAAACAAAGGAGGAGGCTGCAATGCTTGGTAAGAAATGTATGCATTATCCTGCCCATGTAATTGTAACCCCTCTGTACAGTATGTTCGCAAATAAAATAAAATAAAATTCCTTCCTAGGTCTCTGGCATGGCATGCCAGGCTAATCTACGGATTTTGGAACCACTCTTCAAAAATCACATAATCCAATTACATAATCTTTATCTCTCTAAAATACATCTCCCCCCAACACACACAGACATGCACATGTACATACACACACACACATACACACACACACACACGCACACACACACACACACACAGAAAGAAAGAGAGAAGGGAGAGATGTCTATTTGTTCCATTTCTCTAGAGAACATTGGCTTTTATATTGTAAAGATATTGTACAGAAGGGTTACAATTATATCAGTAAGGTAATGAGCACATTTCTTATCAAGCATTGTTACCTCCTCCTTTGTTTTTCCCCTACCATCCCTTCCCTTCCGACCCCCTCAACTCCTATTTCCCTCCCCCAGAAGTTGTAAAGCTCGTTTTCAGCATAGTGTCTTCTACATCCCATTGTTACAATGGATCAACTTGTATCCTTGCTTCAGCATTTTGTTATTTCCCTTCCCCTCTCCAAATTAGAAAAATGTATACACAAGATGCAGAGCACCAAAATCAAATACAGTGACACCAGGGGTTATATTATGGCAGAAGAACATACAAAAGAAACAAAAACTCACATAGTACATTAAAAACAACAGCAACAAAGAAAAAACTCTTGTGTCCCTATCTTAGAACATTGAGTCTTATAGTGTCTTTTCTTTCCTTACAGCCCTAATAACACAGAGTGGGTATTCAAGAAGTAACAATATTTGACAGTAAGTGCTTTAAAGAAAATGCTCAGAAATACACAGCTTCCACAGAAAATGTTCAGGAAGTACATCTCATCAGAAATCTTCTCATCTAGGTGCAAGAGAAGCTCTCAGTTTCTTACATTCTCTTTCTATCATCTTATATGCTCCTTTATCACGTGACTTTTAGTTACAGTGATGAGTTTGATTTCATAGCTTTCTTATAAAATTAAGCATAGCCTTTTTAAACCTTTTCCCTTTCCTATTTTCTACCACCTTCTATACCAAAGGTGGGCTCTGATCTATTCCTAGCTTCACCTGAAATCTATGAAGTATGAAATTATATAATGAATAGAGAATTGAGTAAGTAAGAAGTATGAGTGCTAGAAAGTCCTTGTTGCGCTCTCTTCCATTACCCAACTCTTAGATTTCCCTTGGCACAAATACAGTCATGGCAGCAGATACAAAGGCAATTAGGTTTGAAAACTCTGGCACGCAAGAAGTCCCCATACAATTGCTTGGAAGAAGGAATGGTGTGTATTAAAAAGCTTTGTGAGTATTCACTACCATCTGCTCCTATCAGGACTGTCAGTTTTGCATCAGTCTTTCTCTTGCTTCCACCCTGTTCCTACATTCTGTAGCAGTGTCCTGTGTTATCCTTGGAACAGCCCTCATCTGGCAGCTTTTTTTTTTTTTAACGTATGTGCATACTCTGTATTTCAGCTTTAAGCATCTTAAAACCCTCCAAAAACTGAAGATGCATACTAAATATGTACACAGTCCTTTATTCTTACGTAGGTTTGCAATAAAATGAGACTTTCCATATTGTCCTGAAAGAATGGTACTTACTCAGCTCAGTCTGAAAAGTCTACACTTACATTTATGTAGGACGTGGACGCCCAGGACAAGGAAATCATTTCAGCTCAATTGACTTTCAAATCTATTTTCATTGAAAAACCAACTTTTTGGTGCTTAAACAGAAAGATATGAAAAAGTTATCTCATAGATCACCGGGAGTTTAAAATGTTTCAGAGTAAGATATAGAGAGCCGAAATGGAAAAGAGATACTGTAGTTAGCAGTTATCTTGAAAGATGACAGATGGGTAAGAAAAGACAGTGTTAGAAGTAAGAGCTTCTGCCATATTTTCATGGACTATATTTTGTGTTTGAAGATGGTGTAAGAGCTAATTCTGTGATCCTCCATGGAATGGCAACTGAAGACCTGGAACAGAGTCTTCAGCAAAGAACTATGTGAGGCAGATACTCAAAATAGTCCAACTACAAGTAGCACAATAAAAAGGCTTACTAATTTGGATGGTGTTGAATGAGATGATGAAACAAATGTGTGGGAGGGTGTTCTATATATCTTTCCAAGAACAGAAAACTGATGGATATGTTTCCCATCCATCTCTTGCTGAAGCCTAAGAGGAGAGATTTGGTTGTTTTGTAAAGTGTCAGAGTAAACTCATCATATAATGGGAAAGCTTCCTCACAAATGTTATCATTGGTCAGAAATGGTGTGAACAAAGAGGGACCTTATTGCAGATTGCTTATAACTTTATTTTTAAATTTATTATTGTTATTATTTTAAATATTTTTTACTGAACAACATCAGATATAAAATGTTCTCCATATGCTGAGGGAAAACACTTTTGGAAAAAAAAACTGAAGTTTAATAGTAGAGTGAAAAGGAAAATTCACAGATAGGCAAATAAATAGAACATATCTACTATTGTTAATATAGAACTGAAAGCTATTCAAATGTTTTTCTTACTGAAATCAATATGTAGATCCAGAATTTTATGTATTAAGTATAATTAATGTAGTTATCTATTTAGCTTGAATTTCTCTGCTCAAAAGTATAAAGAAGAAATTTCATGAAAGAAGCCTTCCTCACATTAAAGAATCTTATATTTACTTCATCCTCTTATAATTAGATGCTGAGAAATTGAAGAACTAGAATATTTTCACTTTAATATCTAGATTGGTTTTTATCGCATTCTTTTCTTCTAGGTCTGTAAATAGCTGTACAATATTGTTTGTACTAGCTATTAAATTGAATAATTTAGGTTAAATTAACCAGAGATTTATCCAAGTCATGGTGTGTTTTATTACTTCTCTTATAGCTTCTGAAAACAATCTAGGTTCAAGGATTTTGGAAGTTTAGGCTAAATTGTCTAAATACTGTTTTGTGGCAATGACATATGACACATACTTATTTACAAGCTGGTGTTTGTGTGATTCTTAGGAGACACATAGGCATGAAACACAGACAGAAAATGAGTTTGTGCTACTGAAGAATAAATTTGTGCCAGCAAGAGCATAACTACACCATCCTTTTGGGGCAGCAGACTCAGTCCTATTTGGAAAGAAAGAACAAATGCAACGTTTTATAGGTAAAAGAATGGGAATAAGGGAGAGAAGAGGCTCCCAGGGAATTGTGTAGAAATGGGACTCAGATAACAAGTGGAGACGTTTCATTCTGCCACTGAGGCATTAACAGACATTTCCTAAAATCTCAAGTGTTTGGAGACTAAGAGTCAATGTAGCTCACATGAAAAGGATGATCTCTGGAAAAAAAAGAGTGAGGTAGAGAAGTAAAATAAAGAGCTTAGAGAATGAGCAAAATAGGGTTGATTCTGTCAGTTGCATAAGAGAAATGAGTGAGATACACAGGCAATAATTTTTACAATTTCTAAAGGTCAGACTGAGAGGAAAAAGTCAGTAAAGCTAGCACTTTCTGCAATCTATATGCTAGTCATTGATTGAAGGACTTCACTTCTTCACTAGTCATTTAAGAGGGTAAGAGCGTGCACTGATAGTTGAGAATTGGCATTGGGCAATCCACTGAAAGGACTTAGAAGTGGACAAGTGACAGGTGGAGCATCCAGGACTTACAGAGAAACCAGTGGAGCTTCTAACTGGGACAAATAGAGAGGTCAAGACATAGGTCATCATGGTATGGGAAGCCCATTAGTCTGATCTTAACTCTTGGTGTTGAATTGTTTTCTGCTAAGTGAGAAATAACCCTGGGAGTAGTCCAAACAGTAGAGGGAGATGATAGATATAGGTAGGTCTAGGAACTTCTGCTTTACTTTACTATTGTTTTGTCAAATTAGTTTAATATGTTTGGTTTGGGAGTTTTGTTTCTGAATTTCTGATTAAGTATTCCAAGTTAATCTTTCACTTTACACTTAAAATGTTACAGTACTAAATATAAAACCCAGTGTGTTCACAACTAAATTCATCGATGAACTCATTTAACTGGCAACCTCACCATTCATCTGCAAATTCTGAAACATATGAACAGTAGGATAGCCCATAATATGCATTTGCTCACTTAAAATCTTGGCTTGAACATTCTGAAAATGAAAGTTCCAGTAATGAAGACAAAAATACATGCTGTTACAGACCAGCACCGGAAAGAAAAACATAGGCTGCAATCCACCAATTTCTGATCATATGTGATTTTGTGAGAATTTCTTTTTGTCTGGAAACAGTCAATTGGTTCTGTAGGTAGACCTCATATCCTCTAGGTTGCAATCCTGTTATTCAGCCTCTTCTCTCTTTTTATTTCCATAATTTTTTATTTATCCTGAATTGTTCAGTGTTAGGATTTTCTCATTTAACCTAAAAAGCCCACTAAATCTAGGTTAGCGATATTTGGTTTATAACGTTTTACTAGATTATGCTTTTCCTTATTTTCTTTGATAGTTTATAAGAAAACAAGAACTTCCTGTAAAAAGCAGTGTTAAAAATGTTCAGTATTTTTGTGATCTGGTTTGGATATGTGCTGTAGGATTGGAACCCAATGTGGTGATATTGACAAGTGCTAGGGTCATTAGGAGGTTAAACCTAGTGTTAGGATCTTTGTACACTATTCTTATAAGGGAATAATTTTATTCTTATGTGATCTAAGTTACATCCTATAAAAAGGGATGTATATATTGAGCCTGGCCCTTGTCTATCTCTGGGTCTTTATCTTGCCATTAGGTAATCCTCTGTCATCCATTCTTACCACTATCATGACATTTGACATGCTGTGATGCTGTCCATGGGGTCCTCACCAGAGATCAACTGGATTGAGCTACCTGATCTTGGATTTTCACTCTACGAAAGTGTGCATTTCAAAAAATTTCTTTCTTTAGTATCTAGTCTTGGGTATTTTGTTATAGCAGCAATATAGACATATTGCTTTTTATTTGATGCTTATTATACACATAGGATGCTAATGCCAATTCATTAAAAACAGCCTTTGAGATTTCCTAGTGTTTTCAATCTTTTTCTTTGATTGGTATATTGGAAATAGGTGTGTTATGTTTAACACTTTATGACCTTGTCACTCTTAGGGTAATGTAGTATGAGCACACTTCTGTTTTCACTTCCTTCCATGGTCATTTAAAATCACCTTAGTGTAATCACCTATAACCAACTGCATATAGTCTCATCCTAGGAGATCATTTCCCCTCAGCAAATCAAGAAAGAACCAATGAGCAAGGTGATCTGGGGTAATAGAAGCCAAAGGAAGATTTTATCAAGTGAAATCAAGATAATGCATAGTTTGTGATCAAGTGTAACTCCAGCTGTGTAATCTCATAGCCACAATGCAATTGTACCCCAGGTGCCATCATATACCCAATTTACAAAGGGCAGACTGGGGCAGTGTAATGTAACTAGGCAGAGAGGGAAAAGAAAGACAAAAAGAAATTGGGAATAAAATTATTTATATAAACAAAAAGTGACTAATTTTTTCTCCAAGTTGTAATTTTCTTCTGGAATTCTTTTTAAAAAATTTTTATTGTAAAAATAAGCGCTACAGTTACATGAGTAATGAGGTACTAAGTACATTTCCTATTGAGGATTGTTACCTCCTCCTTTGTTTTTTCCCTTCCATTCCTTCCCTCCCCACATCCTCAACTCCACCCTCCCCCAGGAAGTTGTAAAGTTCACTTTCAACATAGTGTGTAAAGAAGATGTACAGAAGAGTTACAGTTACATAAGTACATTTCTTGTTGAGCATTATTACACCCTCCTTTACTTTTCTCCTACTAACCTTTACCTCTCCCACTGACTCTACCTCCATTCTCTCCCACCCCGAGCCAAAGTTGTAAAGTTCATTTCCAGCATAGTGTCTTCTGAGTATCATTGTTGCAATGGGTAATCCTGTGTCCTTGTTTCAGCATTTTGTTATTCTCCTTCCCCTCCCCAAATTATAAATATGACTACATTTTAAGCTAAATAAAAGGATTTTCTAATGTGCTCTTGTAATATTCTCAACTTATCCTTAATTTCCACTTGTATGATTTTATCTCTTATTTTATTTTATATATGTTTCCCTGGAGAATTAAAATATTTTACTGATGCTGGCAAAATTGAAGGACTATTTAGAGTTGAATCCCAGAAAATTTCCATACTCACATTAAAACCAGATTCTCTTTCAGTGCTTCTGCGGCCAAGGTTGAGTTTTGTAACATTCTGGGTGATGTTGAAACTGTTGACATGCTAATTGCATTTGGTGTATTTGTTTATCTACTAGTACTCTAAATTATGAGATACAGTGAAGAGCCTAGAAATGCTCTTATGTCACCTACACTTATTGTATGAATACCTAGTGACTATTGTAAGTGAACTCTAATCTTTAAATTTGTGTAAGTCTTGCAATGTTGTAAATTTTTTCCCTGCCACTAAACATTGTATAAGATTATATGATAAAAAAAATACAACAGCAGCAAAATTAGTATTGAGAAAGTATAAGGATATGCTATTATATTTTATGTCCCATATACTAGCTGTGTTAAAAAAGAAAAGAAAAACAAAAACAGCAACAAAGAAAAAAAAATAACTAGCTGTGTTAAACCAATAATCTCTTATTAAGAAATCCCTTGTTTCAACTTGGTGCTTCAAAGTCTGTGAGCACAAGTTAGGCTATTTAGTTGAAGATATCACTGTCCAATATTTATTGGGTTTTGAATAATAAATGCGTATCTTCCTGCTGAGGTTGTGTTGCTTCTGGTGGATAGATAATGCCTCAAGATTGCTTTAAAGCCTAAAGATTTTTAATTCCTCTTGAAATTACTTTATACTTTATTTTTCTATGTAGCTGAGATCTATTAAAACAGCCAAGACCACACCTATAGGCCACTGATGATCAATTACTTCCTGTGTTTAGATTTTTGTTATGCGACCAAGTGAGGTTGCCCTGCTACAGGGAGGTTCACAAGATAAATTGCCTCCCTTTGGCCGTGTCGTTTTCTTCAATTACACAAACAGCAGCCGGGAAATCTGGAGGAGATGAGAACTACAAGAATTCTGGGAGATGCTAACGATTAACTCTTACATTATTAGTCTCCAGAGGTTCTTAAGCTCAAAGTCCCTCATGGCACTGTCAGAATAGCAAAGTGACACAGAAGCAGTCAGCAGTTAGGCATCATTCAGCTGTCCAGGATAATGCTTTTTCTGTGCACAGGCTGTTTGCCCCCTGAGTCCCACAATCTGAGGAGGAATCAACAGACCCTGCTCGGCCATGATGGGTTTAAATAGATCTAATCATTCTGGGAGGCAGATAGCTGTGAAAAACCTTGTTACCCTGGGAAGGAAGCCTATCTTTCTGTAATAAAACAGAATGTAGTTACCCCACTTCTGGTTTCCTAAAGCACTCTCCTTTGTGTTATTAATTTTTTGAAAGTGCAAGTTTGGAAAAGTCTTTAGAGACACTGAGCTTATCAACTCTATTCATCTTATGGTGGAATAAATTTCTTTATCCAAATAAACACTATTTCATTTGTGGTCCTCCAAGGAGAGTATGTTCTATATCTCTACTTATTCTTCTCTATTAAAGGTAAATGATATGATAGAAGAAGAAAGAGGAGAGGAGGAGGAGAAAGTAAGGTGGAGGCCAGAGGGAGGAGGAAGAGGAAGAGGAGGAGGAGGAGGAGGAGGGGGAGGAGAAGGAGGAGGAGAAGGAAGGGGAGGGGGAGGAGGGGGAGGAGGAGGAAAAGGAGAGAGGGAGGGAGGAAGGAAGGAAGAAAAAAGGAAGGAAGGAAAAAAGAAAAAAGAAAGAAAGAAAGAGAAAGAAAAAAGAAAGAAAGGAAAGGAAAGAAGGAAGGAAGGAAGGAAGGAAACAAGGAAGGAAGGAAGGAAATGAAAGGAAAGGAAAGGAAAGGAAAAAAAATCCTGACTCATAATGGGTAGTTTGCCCATAAAACATTCAGCATTCTTGTTCACACACTTGAGCAGCTTGTGTTTTCAGTGTGGCCTGAACCACCCTCTTAGAGGCACATTATTTGCTCCCCTATATAATATGTAGGCAAATATGTAGGTAAATAACAGTATGCTATACATAGCAATTTATTATTACCAAATGAATAAATAATAAGATAGGAAAACAAGAGGTAGAACATCCATGAAAGCTTAAAGCAGACCTTAGAGGAAAGATGTAGGCTTGAGAATTAGATCCATCAAATTATGTGTTCTTTTCCATTTCCAAACCAAAAAAAAAAAATAATAATTTGACTTTCCACAGACGGCTGTAGAAAGTCTCAACTCAATTTGGCCTAATTTAATTTCTTAATATATACTAGGTGACTAATAATGGTCAATTTCACTTTCATAGGCAGAGTTCCTTGCTTCTTCCATTCCTATATTTTGGTGACCTCTTTTATCTCATACAGATTTTATGATATTTCATCAAAGTTATGTGTGCCTAATTTTGATGTTCTCTTGATATTGGGGCCATATATCTTGATTAAAAATTCTAAATCTGTGGTTTATGTATTTGTGCTCAAATTCTTAATTAGTAAAGATGAGGATGATCATACTCCTTAAAGTAACTATGAATTTCTTTGAGGAACGTGGCCAGTGATTGCTAGTCTCCATTCATACTTCATGTGGAACCATTATTCAGCGTGATGGAATAAGAGTGAATGTGGGAGTGAAATGGAGCATGAGAAGAAAAGTCAGAGATTTGGTTCTAAGACTGAGTTTTAAAATGAAGCAACCTGAGGAGTACTCCTTGAGCTTTCAAGGAGTACTCCTTGAAAATTGAAACTTCTGAATTGAAAATTTATTTGTGTGGACTGTGTAACATCTAAAGCATCTCTTAGGTTTAGTTCACATGATCTGAGAGTTAATCTGATGTTTTTTTTGGTCAGGGTCTGTTGCCTTGGATTTACATGAAATTTCACTTTTCAGCATTACTGAGAAACCAATTATAAGAAAGAGCATATTTATTTTTCTGTAAGATTGTAAGTAGTAAACAGTCTTGCTCAATGACAGTCAATTTGTTCTGGATAATAGAAAATGAGACAGTAGTGTATCCGTTTCACATTTAAGATTTATCCAGAGTAGGTACCTGTCTCTCAGGAATCTCTTTGTTTTTTAATTTTTACATTTTTAAATTTTTATAGGTCATGGGGCTTGAACTCAGGGCTTGGTTGCTGCCTCTGAGCTCTCTTGTTAAGGGACAACATTCCACCACGTTGAGCCATTTCACCACTTCTGATGTTCTGGTGGTTAATTGGAGATAAATAGTCTCACAGAATTTCCTACCTGAACTGGCTTTGAACCTCGATTCTCAGATCTCAGCCTCCTGAGAGGCTATGATCAAAAGCGTGAGCTACCAGTGCCCAGCTCAGAAATTTCTTTGTAGAGAACTTTCAGAGAGACCTTAGAATGAAATGATATACTTTGGCTACTTCTGTTAAAGAACCCAGAGGTGCCTTAGCAGTGGGACTTTAAAAAGTAGAAATTATCAAAATGAGGTCCATGGACCAGCAATAGTAGAACAATCATTAATATAAATATTCCCAGCTCCTACTCAAACATTTTTGAATCAGAAACACTGTACGTGGGATCTAGCCACCTATAACCAGGAAATTTTGACACACAAGAGTTTGGGAAAGGAAAAAAATGGTTTAAACAGGGATACAGATTGACCCATTGCAACAATGAGATGTACAAAACCGTTACGTTGAAAAACGAACTTTACAATTTGTGGAAGGGGGCTCTGTAGCTGAGGAGGTGGGAGGGAAGGGATGGTAGGGGAAAAACAAAGGAGGAGGCAACAATGCTGGATAAGAAATGTATTCATTACCTTGCTCATGTAACTGTAACCCCTTTGTACAATATTTTCACAACAAAAAACTTAATTAAAATTGTTTCTAACGCAGTTATAAGATTTCTTTGTTGCTTTGTATGTTCCTCCCCCACAGTACAACCCCTGCTTTCACTGTATTTGATGTCGGTATAATTGGTGGAGGGGAAGGGGAAAAACAAGTCGTTTAAATAAGGATACAGGTTGACCCGTTGCAACAATGAAAAGTACAAGTTGTCAAGTTGAAAACGAACTTTACAACTTTGGGTGGGGTGGATTGGGTGAGGGGGTGGCTTGGGAGACTGGGAAGGGATGGGAAGGGGAAACAAAGGAGGAAGCTACAGTTCTTGATAAGAAATGCACTCATTATCTTGCCCATGTAATTGTAACCCCTCTGTACAGTATTTTCACAATAAAAAAAAATAAAAGAAAAAAAATTGGAAATCACTTATGTGCTGCCTAGTCATGAACATTTGTATATCCATGTTTCAAAGAAACTCCATCATATAAGAAAAGAGCTCAATATATATTACATACAAGTGTTCACAAATTCAAAATATACACTATTTTCTTCTACTTTCCAAACCTCCTAGTTATCCTAGACCTAGAGAATACTGAAGTGATCTGATTGGAAACATGCTGAGATTATTTGTTTTTAAACATTGCATCATGAGTACATGAACTTTTTTTCCTTATTCCATTTATTCTAAATATATGCTACAAATATGATGAACAAGATTTTGAAAGAGGTTGAGATGACATCACCTTGCTACACCATGTCAAAGCCCAAGAGCCATTGTTGCCTTTGAAGTCCTTGTCCCATGGTGTTTTCCTGGCAGCGCTGTGGCTCAAGTGGTAGATTGCTAACCTTGAGCTGAAGAGCATAGGGACAGCACTCAGGCCCACTGTTCAAATCCCACGACAGACAGGAAAAAAAATACTGTACAGAGGGGTTACAGTTATATGAGTAAGTAATAAGTACATTTCCTATCGAGGGTTGTTACCTCCTCCTTTGTTTTAACCCCTACCATCCTTTTCCTTCCCATCTCCCCAATCCCTCCACCCCCTAACCCGAAGTTGTAAAGTTATTTTCAAAATAGTGTCGTGTACATCTCATTGTTACAATGGGTCAACCTATATCCTTATTTCAGCATTTTGTTATTTCCCTTCCCCTCCCTAAATAAAAAAAAAATGTATATACAAGATTCAGGGCACTGGAATCATATACAGTGAAAACAGTGGTTATACCATGGGGGAAGAACATACAAACAAAAAAACAAAACAAACTTAACTATGGTAAATAATGTTGCAATAAACATAGATGGGCTGGTAGCTTTAGCATGGTCTTGTTTGTGATCATTTGGGTAAATGTCCAACAGTGGGATTGTTGGATCATAGGGGCGCTCTTTGTGAAGTCTTTTGAGAAATCTCCATACTAATTTCCAAAGTGGTTGAACAAGTTCACACTCCCACCAGTAGGTTTCTCTTCTGGCCACATCCCCTCCAGCATCTGTTGTTATTAGATTTCTTGATTATAGCCATTCTAACTGAGGTGAGGTGGAATCTCAATGTTGTTTTGATTTGCATTTCTTGGGCTATCGAGGTTGAGCATTTCTTCATATGTCTATTGGCCACTCTTATTTCCTCTTCAGTGAAGATTATCTTTAAGTCTTTTAGCCCACTTATTTATTGGGCAGTTGTTTCTTTGAGGATTTGTTGTTGGAGGATTTAGTTTTTTGAGTTCTAACTATATTTTAGATATGAGACCTATGTTGATTGTATGGCTAGTGAAGATCTCCCAATCTGTGGGCTTTCTATTGATCTTGCTAGCTATGTCTTTTGCCATGAAGAATTTCTAGGATATGGAACCAACCCAGTTGCTCCTCAGTAGATGAATGGATCCAGAAAATATGATATATATTAATATATACATATAAATAATGGAATTCTATGCCTCCATCAGAAAGAATTGCTCCATTTGTTAGAAAATGGAAAGACTTGGAAAATATTATATTAAGTGAAGTAAGCCAGGTCCAAAGAAACCTAGGTCCTATGGTTTCCCTTATTTGCAATAACTAGTGTACATCTGGGACAAGCAGAAAAGCTCAAAAGCTATGCACATATGACCATATAAGACAATGTTAAGCTAAGATAAGGACACAAGTGGTTTCTTCTTTCTTGCTATTGTTCCTAATGTATTTATAATGTACCATGTGATTTTTTTGTTGCTTTATATGTTCCTCCCTATGGTATAACCCCTGTTTTCATTATATTTGATGTTGGTGCCCTGCATCTTGTATATACACTTCTCTAGCTTGGAGAGGGGAAGTGAAAAAACAAAATGCTTAAATAGGGAGAAAGGTTGACCCATTGTAACAATGAGATGTACAAGATACTATGTTGAAAAATGAACTTTACAATTTAAGGGGGGAGAGGGAATTGTAGTCGTGGAGGTGGGAGGGAAGGGATGGCAGGGGAAAAAACAAAGGAGGAGGTAACAATGCTTGATAGGAAATGTACTCATTACCTTGCTCATGTAACTGTAATCCCTCTGCACAGTTTTTTTTTTAATGAAAACACATTAAAAAAATTACCTGTCTTTCTTGCTGCTGTTTTTAATGTATTTATATTGTATTTCAATTTTATTTCTTTCACCTACCTTTGGTTTTTAGAAATAATGAGGACATTTTTCCCCTCTGGATTTTTTCATAGCTTTTCCTTTCCTTAGAAAGAAAAAAAACTCATTAAAATAATTAAGTGGTTTCAGCTTGATTAATTGTATCCTATAGTCATTGATGTCCATGGTAATGAAAATGTTCTACTGCCCTAAACTCTGGAGATAAAGTCAGGTGCCCTCTTTTGAGCAAGTGTGCTGTGTAGGAGGGAGCAACCTTTTGGCACTGCCAAACCTAGATGAATGATCTGTTTCATCTCCTGCTGCAGCTGGATCAATTCGGTCACCAGGAGTAGACAGATTTCATCTGAGCCTTGTGACAGAAATTCATTTGGCACGGAGAAATCATTGAGGACTTTGCAATGCTTGTCAAGGAAATGAATTTTAACATGGAAAAAGAAAAAAAATCTTTCTCTTAGGCAATCACGATGGAGAGGAAGAAAATGAAGGGTCACTGAACACTTCCAGCTATTCTGTCAAACAAATGTGCTTTATGGCTAATTGGGCATTGTAGTTGGCTAATATGGGTGGTCATCTGCTAAAACAGCCAGTCTTTTGATTCTACAAGAGATAAATATAAAGGCATTAACACACTCTATAGATAAAATAATTTTAACCACAAAATTTAATATATGATTCATCTAGACAGGTCACCTGTTCATCAAGATTTATGGAATTGATCCTGATCAGAATTTTTCACTAGAGGAATATACCCCTTTGTATTATTAATGCTCATTTGAGCTGAAAGTAAATATTTGAAATCACATGCATCGTTCTGTTAAGATGTTTGAATTTCTAACTAAAACCAATGGTACTAGACATTTGGACATTTGTAGACATTTGGAGTTTACTTAATGGAGGAAGATTCTTTGTGTGCCACAAGAGTAAGCTCCAGAATCGCTGGCATTGGATAAGGATATACAAAAGCATATAACTTCTCCCAAAGTGAAACATACAAATAAGTAAGTTATTAGAGGAGACCTAAAAGTATGGATTGAGTGTAAATGGAGTTTACAGCTTGATATATGTGAATTGAGTTGCAATACCAATAACACGAATGCTCAGCCATAATGGGATTCCTAAGAGAGTAGGAGGTTATAAGCCACAAAAGCCATAATAGCAATCCTTTCTTTCTTTAATAGCTAATCTTTCTCCATTCATGTTCTGTAGATAATGCTGTGGATAGGATTTAGTCATTTAATTATGAGGCTAAAGGAAAAAGGGCCATAAACCAAAGCTAGTATTACTCAAGTAGAAATAAAAATGTGACTGTCTTAAATATGTCTCATTGTGGTAAAGTCGGGGGGGGGGGGGGGCGGGGGGCGTGTGGGAGGGGATGGTGATTACTAGGAGATGCCATAGTACTTGCATTCCAAACTATAAAACAAAGTATGTTTTTTGTAGCTTCTTTGCATTTCACTAATAGTCCTCAATGCTTAGTATATAAGCTACACATACTTTTAAGACTTTAGTGAAAACCCATCCAGACTGCCTATGTATGAGGTATTGCACCTCCTTAATACTTGCTTTCCTGGTACTTATTACATGATTGGCACACAGCCAATGGGTTTAAACAATGTTTGAAATGCTGAAAACCAGGTTTCTATATTCATATGGAAAAATAAAATATTTTACACTATGTCTCACATTGGTGTGGGCTTTTCAACTTTTGAGTAAAAGGATCCCAATCCTGTACATCTATCAGAGTTATATTAGAATTGTGTGTGTGTGTGTGTGTGTGTGTGTGTGTGTGTGTGTGTGAAAGAGAGAGAGACAGACAGACTGAGACAGAGAGACAGAGAATGGGTCCTGGTAAGTGAATTCAGGACCTGGGCACTGTCTTTGAAATTTTGTATTCAAAACGAATGCTCTTCCACTTGAGCCACACCTGCACTTCCAGCTTTCTTGATAATAAATTGGAAATAAGAGCCTCCTGGGCTTTCTTGCCTGGACTGCTTCAAAACCACAATCCTTAGATCTCAGCCTCCTGAGTAGCTAGGATTATATGCATGCGTCACCAGCACCTGGCCTATTTTGGAAATTGTAAAAAACACATTGATTTTTCCCTAATCCCTGCGAATAAAAACATTAATGCTTGTTGTAAGCCTGAGATACTTGTATGTTTTAAATTTTTTAGGTGATTTTAAGTACAATCATGGTCAGGAGCCACTATTTTCTAATGTTTACTAATGCACATGTCTCTCATTCTGTTTCATCTATTTAGTTCTTCTCTTTTAAGCTTAAAATAATTAAATAATGACTGACTTTTTTCGCAATTTGTTTATAGACTTAAGCATTTCACGCATTATGATTCTTACCTGTAGCCAAATATAATTTCATTGATTAACCCATAACTGAAATGATTAAAGACTTGGAAATATTTAAGATCTAAGTTTTAGATTTTAGGTTTAATTCTATAATTAATTATGTATGGTATCTCAGATCAGTGAATTGGATTTGTGCCATACACATGAAAGGAATTAATAATACTAAAATAAAGCATGATGCCTCTTTACTATCCTTGCAGTTCATAATTTTTAAGTTTTATGTGATTTTAAATTTGTATAACTTGTTCACTCTGCTTGATACTTTATTGCTGACAATAGATCTTAATTTTCGCTTTTCTCTATATACTTCTTTCTGGTGAATAGTTTGTTTTTCCTATTAGTACTTGAATGTACATATTATGAAAGAATTAAGAATTAGAAAAGGACATAAAGAAGATTAAGATCACTACATATTCACTACTCAGTTTAAGAAAGAAAACATCATTGAAATGATTAAAGCCTTCCCTTCTTCATTGAATTGCCAGATGTAGCAAATCACAATACAGGCTACAAGTGAAATCTGGATTAAGAAATAACTTCTTACACTGAGTGAGATACATTTATACTAATACATTATGTATCTGTAGTTAAATGAGTCTGCTACATTCATGTATGTCTGTATATTTCTGCTACATAAATAATGATTTAAAAGCTTATGTAAATAATAACATGCCTTAATATAGTTTGTCAAATGTGTATATATAATTTTTAATATATATACAACTTTGAATATACATATACATATATATTGATATGTGCATATACATATATGTTATATATAATTTTGAATGTATATACAACCTTGAATACATATATACTTATATGTGCCTATACATATATGTATATATATATATATATATATATATATAATATCTTTGAGCACATTTTGAAGACATTTTTGGTGGACATAATGTTTACAATTATAGATAATGCTTCTTTGAACATTACATGTCTATTCAGATATTTAACAGTTTCTCCAGAATTTGTATCAAAGAATGAAATTAGTATATTTGGAATTGTTTATATTTTGTTTGTTAATCATTAATTGACCAATATTTGAAATGAAAGTAATAACTCAAGATATTGGGTATTTAGCAATGATGACAATAACATTTATTACAGTCTTACATTTTAGGTTGTATTCTTAAATGAATAATATATAATATTTTGTCATATGATCTCCAAATGCAACAAAGTAAAGCATTTAAGTGATGATAATTATTTCACTTTTGCATCTAATGCATTTATTCTTATTTTCTCAAGTGACCCACATTGTACTCCAATGAGGTTTGGAAAGATTACTTGCTTTTCTCAGTCTGTCAGTTCATAATAAACCCAATATGAATGGAAGTAGAAAATTCAAGTTTTCTTTCCTTATTAAACTACCATGTACTTACATAAGGTCTTTTAAAGAAGTAAGGGTATTGTTTCAATTATGACATTTCATGTTTGCATCTTAACAAAACAGTTTTCATATTTGCCAAACTACTGAGGCAGCATCTATAACTTTAAATATTGTATAAGAGGTGCAAGAATGCATACTGGGCTTCTTAATTAGGAGATATTCTGTCTCAAATAGTTGCCAGTTTGCAGTTAATGAATGGGACCAAATGTAGACATGCTCACTCTTCACCAAATGTAGGGAGCCAAGCCTAGCAAAGTTGTTGTGCTCCCTCCTGGCTGAATTAGTTCAAGGGGAAAAAAAGAGATTTACAGCAGTATCCATGTGAACATTTCTATTCCTGATGTTGGCCAACTGTACCCCCAACAACCCAGCTGGTTTATAATCCAAGAATCTGAGATTATTCCACACTTCTGAAGATCAGTTCTTAAGCCGGACGCTGGTGGCTCACGCCTGTAATCCTAGCTACTCAGGAGATCTGAGGATCACTGTTAAAAGCCAGCCCGGGCAGGAAAGTCCATGAGACTCTTATTTCCAATAAACTACTCGAAAACCAGAAATGGCACTGTGGCTCAAGTGGTAGAGTGCTCGTCTTGAGCTGAAGAGCACAGGAACAGACCCCAAGCCCCACGATCGACTCCCCCCCCAAAAAATGAAGATCGGTTCTTCAAGATTTTTATTATACACGTTTTGTTATATACACACAAAACCATTGAAGTTCCAAGATATTAGGTAATTTACTCCACATTTTATTAAGTCAAGGAGATGGAAACGCTGTCTAGACTGGCAGTGAGAAAGGAAAACTGCAAACGTTTTCCCATAATTTTATGAGTTTTGTGGTCTTTACTAAGTGAATAAAAGACTCAAACATATCCACATCCTAATCCCAGGAGCCCATGAATATGTGACTTTACATGAAAGAGAAACTTTTTTTGCCAATGAGATTGAGTTAAAGATCTTGAGAGGGGAAGAGTAGCTTGGGTGATCTCATTAATCACAGGAGTTCTAACAAAGGGGTAATGTTTCCAGCTGTGGTTAGAAGGAAGAAGATTCATTCGGCATTTCCAGATTTGAGGTTGGAGAAGAGGCCAGGAAGCAAGTCATGTCAGCAACTTCTGGAAGGCTTAAAAGGTGAGGAAATAGATTTATTACCTCCAGGAGGTTCTGCAACCCCTTCAGCAATTTAATTTTAACCTAGTGAAATCTGATTCACTCTTCCACATATAATTCTGTGTTATTTGAAGCCACCCATTGTGTGTATGTGTGTGATTTTTTTCATTTGTGATTGAAAAAATAATACCTGACCCATTTTTGTTGTGCTTCTATGGTGTTTGGATAATTGATAAACTTGATAAAATTTTATAAGTAATTATTGATGATAATTGTGATGATAAAAAGTATTACAAATATCAGATTTCATTAACAGCACTGATAGCTTATACTTTCACATGTGGAAGAATGAACAGTTTTTAATCTTAAAATGTGAGTTCTTGGTATTTATCTTGAAGATTTCTGAAGAATAGTTGCTGAAATACAAAATAAAAATGTCCCAGCTACTTGAGAATTGGTTTCGTATTTGGAAATAAAACAAATGCCATCTTCTGCTAAATAATTTGATTATGGTACTCATATACTTGAATAAAAATTTACAAATTTGTGATTCAACGTAATAGTATCCTTAAATGAAGAAGGTTATAGAACTTACACAAAAAGTTGAACTTAGACTCAAAACCATCATGGGTAATATTTCTAATTATATTCTGAAAGAAGCAAGAAAATAAAATGGTCCAGAAAGGAGATCAAGATGGTAAGAAGCTAGGAATTGTTGGAAATGACTGCAAGTATAAGAGGGAGATTTGTAGGGTAATGAAAATCTCTATATCCTAATGTGTTAGTAGCAACAGTATAGCATATAGACAGGCAGTGGTAGCTTGTAAGTGTAATCCTAGCTACTTTGGAGGCTGATATCTGAAGATTACGAGTTGAATCCAGTCTAGGTAGACAAATCCAAGAGATGCTTATCTCCAATTAAGCAATAAAAACGCTAGAATTGGAAGTATGGCTACAGTGGTAGAGCATCATAAAGCCAAGCTAAAGCAAGAGGCCTTAAGTTTGAGCCCCAGTATAAGCACAACAAAAAATAAGTGAAAAGAAACAAAAGTGTGTATTTATCCAACTATATTAAACTTTGTATTTATAGAGGGTGGATTTTGCTATTCTGTCTTAGTAACCTTGCATTCCAATAAAAGGCTAGTTTTCTCTAAAACTAGAATGCAGGTATAAGTCACGGGACCAGAACTGTCTTAACTGGTTAGGGAAATATGGAGCTAATGAAATTCACAGGAAAGGACAGAATTCTTTCACTTGATTCTTGAGTTCTAATTAAGCTGTGAAACCCCAGTGAAAATAATTTTCTCATGAGGTTTCAGAGGACTCTACTCGGATCCAATTTTCAAGTTATATCCTAAGACCATGAATTGAAGTCATTGTGTGCTTGGAGATAAAAACTCTCCTGTCCCAGCTAATGTTCCCAGAAATGAATTTTTAAACATCACACAATGTTGGAAAGGAACCTCAGTGGTCATCTTTTCCCATAGTAAAACCATTTCCCTGGGCAATAGGAAAGTTTGGTTTAGCTTCCCTAAGAATTCTCATAATTAGAAAAGTTCTTGTGAAAAAAAAAAGAGAAGAATCTGACATTCAAAAACACTGTGTAATAACTGATTTTAAAATAAAATGGTCACTTATTAAATTGCTACACTTACCACATAATGGTGGCAAAATTTGAGTTAGAGGTTCCATTTTGTGGCTCTGAGGTATTTTATTTAAGCACTGGGAAGCAGCATAAAACATGCTGATACATTTTATATGTTAAGTTTACCTCTTCTCTAGTATCTTTTAATTTATTATAAAATATTACTAACATACACTAATTCATTGATTGACTTGTTGTGCCCTAAAAAGCTTAAGAAGCTTCCGCAAACTAGAAGTGGAAAATCTGGGCAGGGAAAAATTCACAGAATTCCTGCAGATATTGACAGTCAGTCTATGGTAAGAGATGATTGGTATTTTCTGATTTCTTGAGTAAAATAGGAGGAGTAAAATTTCCAAAGATCTTCACTGAAAGAATTCATTTTTCATGAATTAGTAAAATATTGAGATTGATAGAAGTATGATTACATTTTTGACAGTAACCATACCTCTATATAGATTAGACACTGACAGAAGACAGGAGATAATAATGTAACCTTGATTGGATTTAGATAGAGTGGATAGGAAATATTTCCAATAGCACAATAAGCCATCTCAATAGAGCTGTAGGGATAGTTGGTGACCATGTAAATATACAGAAAGTTTTTTTGTTATTTTTTTTTTAATATACAGAAAGTTTTTAAGGATGAGTAAACGTTCGTAGATATACTCAGGTTAGTTACCTTAAGCTGAAAGTGTATAGAGTAGTAATTTTTTAACAGTAATTTCAGACTGTATTAATGTACCCAAAATCTTGCACAGATGTGCTACTAAAGTTAAATCAACACATACTTTTATTTTGTTCCTCTTTAATGTTCTGGGGACTCATTTTCAGAAGACATCTCTTTTTTAGGTCCTTTATTTTCAACAAATATAGTACCCCTTCTGTTACTTATGCAATTTCATTTTTGGGAGTGATTCAGTATATACCTATGGATCACGATTCTTATAGCATAAAGACCATTAATCTTAATATCACCTTTTATCTGACTGGAAACTCCTTTCACTGAATGACAGTCAACCTGAACATGCTAAAGTGGTTCTCTAAAGACATTTTAACTAAAATGCCAGTGAAAAAAATGAACAAAACTCTGAAAGAAAATAAAGCCTCATTGCTTGATTTCAGATCCTTCACTTTTATCAAGTCACAGTCTGCCGGAAGTGTTGATGACTTGGTCTGTAATTAAACAAAAACGTTCTTACAAGAAACTATCCATATAGTTTATTATATCCCTGGAGATCATTTAACTGACTAATTTGGACAACCTAGACAACAAATTGAGGGTCTAGTCTCCTCTCTTTTTATAACTCTGTAAACACAGTCCCAAATTGATTCGTCCTTAATACATGAGAACAAATGAAAAATTAATTAGATAGGCATCCACACTGAGTGAGAGTTTTTATTGCTTTGTTGCTTTGGCTATTTGATCCTTTTTCTTTTGATTTATCAATAAAGTAACCCACGTGGAAAAATAATAGAAAAGTAAGAGCAAGCATCAAACGAAGGAAGGTGTAAAACTGAATAGCCTGTGCAGAATATAAGATTTAGAGACAGTTTCTAGGTATTAACTAGATTGTGAACAATATGTTTAGAAGAAATCAATTTTCCTCATTTATTATACTTATGAGCCTTTCTTGTGTGTTCTTTAAAAAAATCTTTGGAATAGACTCAGTTACTGTTAATATGTTTATCTCTTCATTTCACCTGGAACTAAACTTCATTAAAGGAAACTGTCTTGAAGGCAATTATAGTTATAGAAATTAGAAGGTTACAGATAACATAACCCTTAATTTTTATGGATATAGGATGCTAATGAAGGTATAAAGGGACCAAAGTCATTTTCTTTGTCCCTCATTCCTCTGTTCAGAAAGTCTACTTAGAATTATAATAATCTCCATTGGCCCATGCTGATAGCAAAGGAAGAGAAGTTTGTGGAGCTAACCCTCCTCCCCCCCATGGATGGATACAAGTTTTTCAAAATATTTAGTTCATACCAATATTGACTAGAAATAAAGTTCTAATATGCTTAATGATTATGCTGAAAAAGTAAGTCTACAGAATATAAAATTATATGCATACCAAATATAAAACAAACACAAAAAAGCTTTTTATTTATATCACATCATATATGTCATACATTTGTCAAATATATGTCATAGATCACAACAAATATATGACATTTACTTTAGCTGTCGAAAATTTTATCAACAGTTTCCATAACAAACAAATTTATCATATAATGTGTATTATTAATATTTTAGATAGACAAATTTCCAAAAACAGTCATAGCATAAGAAACGCTCATCTGTCAAGGTGATTCCTTTAACTGCACTAGTTACTATTAAAGTCATGAATTAAACATTTATATAGGATGCTGACAATGGGAGGGTTGGGGTTTGAAGTCAGCCCATGCAGAAAAGCTTGATATAACCCTTCTTTACTTAAAGCTGGGTACAGTGGAACTTGCCTATCATCCCAAGGTCAAAATTAAAAAGGAACTAAATTCCAGGCCAGCCTGGGCAAAAAAAGGGGTACAGTATTGTATCTCAATGGATGAAATTGGGCATGGTAGTACAAGATTGTCACCTCAGCTACAATAGGAAGTATAAAATAGATGAATCACAGTCAACAGGTGAGCCTAGGCAAAGGTGAGAACCCATCTTAGATTAACCAGTCCAAAGAACACTTACAGGATATGACTAAGCTGTAGAGAAACTGCCTAGAAAGTAGAAGGCCTTGAGTTCAAACCTCAGTACCACAAAGAAAGAAATAATTGAAAAAAACGAAAGAAGTAAACAGAAGAGTCGTTCAGAAGTATAAAAATGGAGGAGAAAATATTGCTGCTAGCTTTGAAGATGGAAGAGGAAGGAACATAAGCTAAGAAATACAAGTAATTTCTACCATGGAAAAACTACCCTTAGCCAGAAAGGAAAAAGGGTGACTCAGTACCACCCCTAGAAACAACTGAATGAGCAGATTCTCCTTCAGAACCCTTGCTTTTATGCCCAAAAGCGCTACATCAGACCTCTGATCTACAGACTGTTAGATAATAAACCTGTGTTGTTTCCATTGTTGATGTTATGGTAACAATTAAAAATGACTATAACAGTCTTTAAATAATGAGAATAAAGAACCTCCAGAATTGTTAAACACTTATGAGTTAGTGAATGTTAATCCTTATACTCTACCTAGTCAATTCTCAAGCTATATTCTTGGGCAATCATTGTTTCCTTTCCTTTAACCAAAATCCTGGATCTGGTCTTATTTGTTTATTTACTTCTTTGTTTCATTTTTGAAGTGGAAAATGGCTTTTCTTGAGCCTGTCCTTAGAATTATGAGAAGGGAAATTTCCTTTATTTGTTTAGGAGGTCTGACAAAAATAGTCATCTCTTGCCTACAGTGATACAAATCTAAGGAAACATTCATTTGTTATTCTCTATCCCATCAGCAGCTACTGTTTTAGTTTCTCACATGGTGGTATTCTCTCTCAGATTCTTAGGAATATATGCTTGATTTAGATTTCTAAGCTTTTGATCATAGTACAGCCATATTACTTTTTAAAAATTGCTGTTTATCATATGCCGAGAAATGTGGGCTAACTTTAAATTTGTCATTTATCATAAACAAGATCATGTACATATCAGCAGTATATGGTGGACATGATTATAATCTTTTTTCCATGAGGAAAAATGATCATAAGAGGTTTTCACTTGGGGCTACTAACTCTTGGTAAATTGACTGAACTATGTCACAAAAGCCAGACAATGTCATTCCTGATAAGTTAGTTTTCACTTTGTTTCATTTAATTTTTTAGCCTTTCAAAATACTAATATTTAATCAAAGGATTAGATTTCTTCAAACATTAGCAATCATTTTCTCTGAGGAGATGGGAGGGAAGGGATGGTAGGGGACAAACAAAGGAGGAGACAATAACGCTGGATAAGAAATGTACTCATTACCTTGCTGATGTAACTGTAACCCCTCTGTACAGTATTTTCACAATAAAAAACTTAATTAAAAATTATTTTATTGTTTGAGACTGTTTGTATCACAAGCTGCCATAGCTTTCCATGCTTTCTATTTTCCACACTAAAATGTATCAGCTTCATGAAGAAAGGGGGGTTTTAACCTCTTGTGTATTTATTCCCAAGTCACAGAAAAATGTAAGAAATGATTGTTAAGTGAACACATGAACAAATTTGGAGTAAATATAACTGTCAGATTTAGTTTGCTCACAAATGAGTCCTACTATGTTTCTAGTATTGCTTGAGATTATAAGGCTATGATTTATGTATTAAAAATAGGACAAAATGTATGATGTCTTGAATAAAATAGACTGTCTATGTAAACAGACGGGTACATTGACATTTGTAACATGTTGTCAGGTCCCTCTGGGGCACATCTCTGATAGAATTCATAGACAGGGAAAATGGATCAGAATAACAGGTGTAGGAAGTTTTTGTGGCTCAAATTCAACAAGGGCATCTCAAATTTTTGATTGCATCCTATGGCCTGGTATGTGCAAACGGTCAATAACACCTAATTGCCAGGAAAACATCCTGAGTATGGTTGGGGGATGGCAGCATTCCTTCTCCAATTTACTATCATCATTGATTTTAGATATGGTGGAAGAGAAGATCTTTATTTAGTTCCCACTAGGCTGGTAACCTTTTGGGGATTATCCAGAGCTTTAGACAAAACTAGATGGCATGCTCTCCTACACTGCTTTTAGAGATGAGTAAATAATTCCTTCTCAAGATGTCTAAAAGAAATGAGAATGGATGTGATTCCAATTATATAAATCCTTTGAACAACTAACTTACAGTTTAATAAAATAAATACTGGGAAGATGGAACTAAAGGTATCTTGGGGATTGGAGTCAAGGGGAGGGGGACAGATGAACAGAAGGAATGGAATGAATGGAATGGAATGAAGGGTAGGTGAATGCAGTCATAATTTTCAATGTACATTTGTGAAAATGGAACCAGATACATTGATGTAATTGGTGGGATTGGGAGTGATGGAAGTAAATGATGAAAAGACTGACATTGATCAAGATCATTGTACTCACAATATGGGATGATGAATGGAAACTCCACTAAAAGATAATAAACATAAATTGAAGAATAAATAAATATTTACCCTTGAAATAAAAGAACAGATGTGACAAGGATAGCAACCACAAGGATGTCTTATTGATTGTAGAAATAAAATGGAAACAAAGGAAAAAAGGAAAGTGTGAAGGAAGAGCTACCAAAACTTCAGAAGAATCTGTAGGGAGCATTCCTTAGCAGGACAGTGGTCTTGATTAAGCGATTTTTTTCTCTTTGATCTCAACCTAATCCATCCTCTGTGTCTCTTGTCTAAACTACTCATAGGTGAACGCAAACTAAAACCAGAGAGCAAATATCCATTGATAAAATCTGTGCTCAACCTCCTCAGGCACAGAGAAACAATGTATACTAATTGTGGCTCTAGATAAATAATACAGAAAGTATGCACAACAAATATTACAGTGAAAATAGACAAAGAATACTACAAGACCAAAGAGATATATTGAAATTATAGTGTGAAGAAATATTGCTCTTCTGGATATTTTGTCAATACATGGTCTTATTTTCAAGAAGAAGTAAGAGGTACAGATATTGAAATTGGTTCTAAATAAGAACTTTCCTCTTATTTATTTGTAACGTTGATATGAACTGCACACTTACTCCTGTCAATAACAGTCTTGGACCTAAGGATCTAGCTGAAATAAAACCAATCTATAAAAGCAGACATTTACAATATGGACAAATAGACATACAATTTCTTGGGGAACTAATATGTAATAATTTTTCCCCTGGGTGTTGGAAGAGATACTTTAAAACAAGGGCGAGGTGAGAAATTGTGTGCTGAGCAATTTAGGAAAAACGATGGCTTTGGAAATTTATTCTCAAGCTCTTGGCTCTAGTGCAGCACAGGTCTTTGGGTTAGTTGAGAGGATAACACAATCATATATGCTTTATAGCAATGACAGATATGCTAGATTATCAAGTGGGGGGTTAAGAAGGGTGGTCTTTACTAGAGTAGAAATTTTAAAACCAGAAATACTTGATGATGATACAAGTGTATTTTATCATACACTGTCTAATATTTTCCCATAAACACTATCAAGATTTGTTGTGTTTCTGGGTCTCTATTAAGACTCCGGGGTCTTTGATCAATTTGGAGTTGATTCTGGTGCAGAATGATATATAAGGATCTAGCTTTAGTTTTCTACAAGTAGTTAACCAATTTTGCCAGCACCATTTACTGAAGAGGCTGTCTTTCTTCCATTCTATTTTTTTAGCTCCCTTATTGAAGATTAGATGGCTATAGATCTGTAGGTTCATTTCTGGGTTTTCAATTCTATTCCATTGGTCCTGAGGTCTATTCTTGTGCCAGTACCAAGCTGTTGTGCTTACTATGGCTTTGTAGTAGAGTTTGAAATTTGGTATTGATATTCTTCCAGCACTGTTCTTTCTGTTAAGGATCGTTTTTGCTATTCGGGATCTTTTATTGTTCCATATGAATTTTTAGGTTGCCTCTTCTATTTCCTTGAAGAATGAGGCTGGAATATTGATAGGTAGCGCATTGAATTTGTAGATAGCTTTGGGAAGTATTGCCATTTTCACGATGTTGATCTTTCCAATCCAGGAACATGGGAGTTTTTCCCACTTCCTAAGTTCTGTTTTGATCTCCTTTTTCAGGTTTTTAAAGTTTTCATTATAGAGGTCCTTCACTTCTTTGGTTAAGTTAATTCCTAGGTATTTTATTTTTTGTGGGGCTATTCTGAATGGAGTTGCTTTCCTGATTTCAGCCACACTTTTCTCATTGTTGGCATACAGAAAAGCCATTGATTTTTGAGGGTTAATTTTATACCCTGCTACTTTGCCAAAGTTTTGAATCAGCTTGAGTAATTTGGAAGCGGAGGTTGCACAAATGGGATTGCATGAAATTGCAGAGCTTCTGCATGGCAAAGGACATAGCTAGCAAGATCAATAGAAAGCCCACAGATTGGGAGATCTTCACTAGCCATACAACACAAGGATCTCATATCTAAAATATACTTGGAACTCAAAAAATTAAATCCCCCCAAAATAAATCTTCGAAGAAACAACTGCCCAATAAATAAGTGGGCCAAAGACTTAAAGAGAAACTTCTCTGAAGAGGAAAGAAATATGGACAATAGACACATGAAGAAATGCTCAACCTCTCTAGAAATAAAAGAAATACAAATCAAAACAACATTGAGATACCACCTCACCCCAGTTAGAATGGCTATAATAAAAAATTCTAATAACAACAGTTGCTGGAGGGGATGTGGACAGAAGGGAACCTTACTGCATTGTTGGTGGGAGTGTAAACTTGTTCAACCACTTTGGAAAGCAGTATGGAGGTTCCTCAAAAGACTCCACATAGAGCTCCCCTATGTCCCAGCAATCCCATTTTGGGCATTTACCCATGATCACAAATAAGACCACACTAAAGCTGCCAGCACGACTAGGTTTATTGCAGCCTTATTTACCATAGCTAAGATATGGAACCAACCCAGATGCCCCTCAGTAGATGAATGGATCAAGAAAATGTGGTATATATACACAATGGAATTCTATGCCTCTGTCAGAAAGAATGACATTGCCCCATTTGTTAGGAAATGGAAAGACTTGGAAAAAATTATATTAAGTGAAGTAATCCAGGCCCAAAGAAACATAGTTCCCATAGTTTCCTTTATTTGCAATAACTAGTATATGTCTGAGTCAAGCAGAAAAGATCAGATAAGTTGATGTTAGTGGAATGAACCCCAAGATAAGTATTCAAATTTTGTTTTTGTTTTTTTCCTTTCATGCAATTGTTTCTAACATATTTATAAGATGATTTCTTTGTTGCTTTGTATGTCCCTCCCCCATGGTATAACCCATGCTTTTACTGTATTTGATGTTGGTATAATATGTCGAGGGGAAGGGAAAAAACAAATCGTTTAACTAGGGATACAGGCGGACCCATTGCAACAATGAGATGTACAAGTAGTTATGTCGAAAACGAACTTTACAACTTTGAAGGGGAGTGGGGTGAGGATCCAGTTGGGGGAGGGGGATTTTGGGAAGAGATGGGAAGGGGAAACAAAGAGGAGGCAACAATGCTTGATAAGAAATGTACTCGTTATATTGCCCATGTAACTGTAACTCCTCTGTACGGTATTCTCACAATAAAAAAATAAAATAAAATAAAATAACCAAAAATAAAACACTATCAAGAAACACACACTCACACTTATTATTGACTTTGATAAGAGAAGAACCATTTTATAACCCATTTTCCTCCCATCTATCCCAATTCCACCATTTTCCCCAGTCCCTCAAGTTTCCTAGTTCCATTCTCACATATGTATGTTGAATATTATGGCTACATTTGTCCACCACTCCCTCTCTCTTTATTCTTGATCCATAGTTATATGAGCTTCATTAGCCTTTCTGAAATGTTCATTTTTCTCTTACTATTTACTCATCCATCTAATTTATTATGTTGTTTTTCTTCTTTGTATATTCACACAAATTTGTCTCTTCTGGATAGCTTATATTTTCCTTTTTCTATTAACTAGCACATGCTTGTCTTTCAGAGACCCATTTACGTGTTACTATAGACGGGATAAAGTACTTAACAGCTATCCCTCACCACCAGCAATTTCACTGCAGATGTACATGTACCTCATTCCTCCATACACTGAGGTAAAAACTTACCCATGTGCTCACATGGCCATCAATCTAGTCTAACCACTCATAGTTTAATGATGCATATAGTTGTCTGCATACCAAGAGGATTCTGAGTTATAAAACTGTCCAATCTCTTCTACTAACCATCCTCCTTCCCAAGCATTTAGAATATGTTTTGATGCTATTGCACTAAAAAGTACAAAATTTTTTGGAATGATTAAACATTTAAATAGAAAGCAGAAAGAGAGCTGAGAAAAGAGAAGTCAGAAAGCTCACATTTTAAGGTGACTAAGAGGACTGTTTAAGTTGAGGCTGTGGAAAGTAAAAAAGCATATCACAAAATTCAAGAAGAGAGTTCTCAAGGAGGAAAAAGCCAACAGGCATCATTATAGATGTCACATTAAAAAGAAATATAGCCTTGACTTTGCCTTTCTTAGGAATTACATTATTTGAGTTTGTACTTGAATCTACATATTTCAGTTAATACATTTGTATACATGTGTGTACCACCTGATGTATTTAATTATATTATAAATTAATGCTGACCTCTACATATTTGGAAAAACATGCAACCTTTGTCCCTCTGTGCCTGACCTACTTAACATAATTTTCCAAGTCTTTTCATTTTTTTACAAATGGTAAAACAATTATTCTAATGGATTAGTAAAATTCTATTTTGTAAATATACGATATTTTCTTGATTCATTCATCCTTTGAGGGGCATCTGGGTTGATTCCACACCTTGTCCTTGGTGAATAGGATTGCAACAAACAGGGTTGTACTGGTGGCTTTACTGCATCCTGGTTTGTAATGTTTTGGATAAATATCCAAGAACAGAATTGCTAGCTCATTGAGGAGTTAAATGCTTAATTTTGAGGAACATTCATACAGCTTTCCAAGTTTACATTCCTCCCAACAAATGAGTGGGGTGGGGTCAAGGGGAAAAATGTACACAAATGTAGGGAGAAGGAGAGCATGGAGACAAGAATTCCATGTATGTCCTACAACATTAAGAAAAGCAAGGGAAGGGGTAGGTTGGCAGGTGAGAATGTTGAAAGGGGTCACATTGACCAAGATGCTTTATATTTATAAATGGCTATGTTAAATGTCAATTCGTTTGAATAACTGCTTAAAGATAATAAAACAATATTCAGTTGGGCCCTGGTGGCTCACTTCTGTAGTCCTAGCTACTCAAGAGGCTGAGAACTGAGGATTGTGGTTCAAAGCCAGGGAGGACAGGGAAATACGTGAGACACTTATCTCCAATTAACCACCAGAAAACTAGAAGTGGAACTGTGGCCTTGAGTTCAAGCCCCACAACTGACAAAAATAAATGAATGAATGAGTAAATGAAATAATAATATTCAGTTAAAAATTTACAAAAATAGGGCATTATACTCAGAAACTGACAAGTAACTCCTTGTTAAGATAATGTATCTTACAAGCTAACTTTGAAACCTATATTGATAGACATATATCACTTCAGTATCTTTATTATCCAATTATAATGACTCTTTTAGTTAATTTTATTATCTTTAAGTAGATGTATGAAGGAGTGGCCATTAAACAAAGCAGTGTATGAATACAATGCATCTTGATCAATATTACCCCTTTCAACATTCTCACCCATCCTTCCAATCCACCCCTTCCCTCACTTTTCTTAATTTTTAAGGTATACATTGAATTCTTTTTTTAATTTTTTATTGTAAAAGTACTGTAAAGAGGGGTTACAGTCACATAAGTAAGATAATGAGTACATAAAATGCCTGTTTTAGAATGAATGAAAACAACAAGATTTTTAAATAAAAAACATATGCTTTCTTCTCCAACAGTCAGGAGAAATGAGTGCCTATAGATTACTTATTCAGTACTTGCTTAGTGTTTCTAAATATTTTATGCATAGTAAAATTGCCTAATTGGTACATAAACCACATACCAAATGATCCTTTAGAGCTTGCATAAATATATCAATACTATTTCTAATCTATGCATGTTAGGAGATAATAAGCAATAAATACTTGTAAATACTGTAAAGGGATTTCTATGACCTTGACACTTTGGTAAGATGATGAAACATTAAACTGACTTTTTTATGACTTATAAGTGCTCAAACATTTGTCTAATTAAATAAATGTTCTTTTATGCTCATCTTGCCTTCTTTCCTTTTTTCTTTTTTTAACAGTCCTTGGGATTGAACTCAGGTGTTCTACTGTATGAATCATACCCTCCTCGCCTTTTTAATTTTAGTTCTTTTTCAGGTAGGGTCTTGATTTACCTAAGGCAAGTTTTGAAAAATAGATCCTCCTACCCACACTTCTTGTGCAGATTGGATTTCAAGTGAGTTGCCATCATGCTTAGATTGAATCTTTCTAAATTTTCCCTAGGCTGGATTCAAATGCATATCATCTCAATCTTTGCCTTCTAATAACTGGTTATTAGGTTTGCACCATCATGCCAAGTTTTGCCTTTTGTCGTAAATATTATCATAACGTTTCAGATATGAAGTTCAGTGGTGTGCAAATGTATAAAATGTATTAGCTGAAAAATGATAGATTCAAGAAAGAGTTCAAATAATATAATTTCTTAGAAAGGCAAAGTCCAAATTCAACAAAATAAACAGGAGGAAGCAAATACTTGAAGAAGGGTAGGGTAGGGTAAAGGAGAAAGAAGTAAGAGGAAGCAAGAGGAGAAGAAAGGGAGAATTCAATCAAGAATTCAATGTATACCCTACCAAATTAAGAAGAGTGAGAGAAAGGATTAGTAATGGAGGGATGGGTGAGAATTTTGAAAGTGGTTACATGGATCAACAGGCATTGTATTCATAAACTACTTCATTAAAGGGAAACTCCTTTGTACAACTAAAGATAATTTTTAAAAGTTCAGATATGATATCCAATTTGGCAATGTAATATGATATTAATTTACTATTGTCAGTAAATGACAATATGTGTTGATTGCATTTTTCTGATTTTTTTATTTTAATGTATTTAATTTTTGGTTGGAGAAACTATTTAACCCATTAACTATTTTTTCAAACAATATTTGATATAAAACAAAAAAATCAAGAATTAATATTCCCTATTAAGTTAATGATTTAAAAGAAAGATCTAATTCTTGTACATTTATGCATTCTATTACTCCACCTAGCTATTTTTAACCTGGTAGTAGTCATTCAAAATAAAGACATAATAAACAGAAATCTCAAGTATGTGTTCTTCTACCACATATGTTAGCACAAATGGGCAGAAGTACTTTAGTGAATATGCATATTATTGGAACATTGGGGAAATGAAAATTAGGATGTCTTGATTAAAATACTTCAACTTCTGAGGCATATTTTCTCTTAATGTATGTACAATTACCTTTAGTAATAATCATTGATAATAATCTGTTTTTTATAGTTATGCCTTTGCAAAAAATTCAGAATTACTGTTGTAAAAAGAAAATTTGTAAAAGTTGATATTACATTTTTCTCTTCTGGTCTTGTAATATTTATGAAATTTTGTTTGCATTGTTATTTTTTAGCTGTGTTATATTAACTGCAGGATGGTGAGCTTGAGAATTATATTACCTTGTTTCTTTCTATCTGCAGGCATCTAGTAGAATATTTCAATAAAGCTTTGGGTAATATGTACATAATGAAAATATAAATTAAGGAAAACAATTACTATCATATTCTTTCCATTTTATAATGAAAATCTGAGGAACAAAAATGAAAATAGAACTACTATGGAAATCAGAGTTTTGTGACTACTGTTGAGAAATGGATTCGCATAAACTCACCATTTTCTGGATCATCATTTGTGGAAAGGGGAGGATTTGTTAGAGGCTATTTGAAGGGTTTTTCCACCTGTATGGATTTATGACTTGTTATTGCCACTTAGCAAAGCAGTATAGCATTGAGTGCTTATCGATGAATATTCCCGTGAGCATTTCTTTAAATAACCCCACATTTTAGGTAGTGTGATATGCCTCTGCAGTAGCATGTTAAATGAATCTAACCATGTGCATGCAGTAAATTGTGGCTAGTGTAAGATTGAAATCATAATGGAAGCCAGTGCAGGTGGATGCATCTGATACATGTGGTTGCAAAGCCAAAAACCCTGCATACATGGAATGTTGTTTCATTTTTAATTATTTGCTAGGTTTTATTATTCTCATTCTTCTTTCAAAGAAATTGAGGTTATGAGAGTCAGATAATTGCTCAGACTACCACAGCTAGTAATTATGACAGCAGTGTAATATCTCAGGCTGCTCTAGGCCCAAATACATACTTATTATACTGTACTTACAAGAAAAATCTTGTTTAGAATTTTAACTTAGAATCGGTTTTTGTTTTATTTTGTTGTGAATATTATTGGTAGAATGAGAGAACTTTTAGATATCAGTCTATAGTTTTATTTGCTGAGATACTACAATGAAAGATCTGTCTAGCTGAAAGGGAAATTAAATAAAGTTGAATTTGTCACTGGTTTTTTAAACATGACTTTAATTCATTGATGGGTTTATACGTCAGTGTTTTAGAAATAATCCAATATAAAACAAATATAAACTTGAAGAAACCAAATAACTTACTCATGTTTACAAATTCAATTTTCTTCATTACATTAATATTTACCCAATTACTGTACTGCAAAAAGCAAAAAGAAAGAAAAGGAAGAAGATTATATAGCTAAGATATGGAACCAACCCAGATGCCCCTCAGTAGATGAATGGATCAAGAAAATGTGATATATGGGCTGAGAAGGTGGCTCAGTGGTAGAGCGCTTGCCTTGCATGCATGAGGCCCTGGGTTCGATTCCTCAGCACCACATAAGCAGAAAATAAAAAGCAGGAAGTGGCGCTGTGGCTCAAGTGGTAGAGTGCTAGCCTTGAGCTGAAGATCTGAGGGACAGCGCCCAGGCCCAGAGTTCAGGCCCACAACTGCCCTCCCCCCCAAAAATGTGATATATATATACATATATATATATAATATTAATTTTATACCTCCATCGGAAAGATTGACATTGCCCCATTTGTTAGAAAATGGAAGGACTTGGAAAAATTATATTAAGTGAACTAAGACAGGCCCAAAGAAACATAGGTCCAACGGTTTCCCTTATTTGCAATAATAAGTATATGTCTAGGACAAGCAGAAAAGGTCAAAAGCTATGTACATATATATGACCATATAAGATAATGTTAAGTGAAATGAACCCCAAGACAGGGACATAAGTGGGTTTTTTTCTTGCTACTGTTTTTCAATATGCTTATAATGTACTATATGTTTTTTTTGTTTCTTTTGTATATTCTTCCCCCATGATATAAACTCTGGTTTCATTGTGTTTGATTCCAGTGCCCTGCATCTTGTATATACACTTTTCTAATTTGGGGAGGAGAAGGGAAAAAATAAAATGCTTAAACGGGGATACATGTTGACCCATTGTAACAATGAGATGTACAAGACATTATGTTGAAAATAAACTTTGTGGGGGGGAGGGAGAGAGGAGTTGGGGATGTGGGGATGGAAGGGATGGTAGGGGGAAAACAAGGAAGTAACAATGCTTGATAGGAAATGTACTCATTACCTTACTCATGTAACTACAATCCCTCTGTACACTATTTCTACAATAAAAACATATTTTTTAAAAAGCAAAAGATTATAAGCACCTACAAAGCTTTTTATGTACCAGGAATACTTGAAACACTTTACATTTAAGAAATACAGTAATCTTTGCAATAACCCATGCTTTTGAGTACTTACTACAAACACATTAGGAGAAGATGCATGCTTAGAGGCACAGTGAGAAGAGGAGATGTGTAAAGTGGAGATCTGTCAAGCTGTGACCACTTTCATATATATATTTTATGCATAAGTACATAAAAATAGTGTTCCTCATTGGTGGGGTTGAATGATAACATTTATTAATACCAGTGTGATTTCAGCCACTGGCCAGGTCCACTGAGCAAAATAAAAATGCACTCTTGCAGGTTAAATCAGTCAGCCATCTTTGATTCCTACCTCTGTTATGAGTGATTGGATATTAGAATTGCTATACTGTGACTCATATCTGCTAATAATTCTAAGAGAAGAGTCATTCTTCAGACCCCTCAAAATGAAAAAAACAGCCTATCTTTGGGGGTTTCAGGCTGTGACTTAATTACCACCTTTATTCAGAGATGAGAGTTTCTCAAAATAAACAATTCACTCATGTTTACTTTGCAATCTGATTTTGAAAGAACATCTGTTCATATATATTTTTTTAAAAGAAGAAAATGTTGGCTTTCTGAGAAATCTCTAATGAGGAACCACAGTTGTGTCTACTTTGCTGCTTCTTTTGTGTTTGTACACTATTCTTTCTCATTATTTTGAGCCTTTGTAGTCTCTTTAGATTCTACTCTCTACATAAGCTCATTCATATGATCGCTTCATATTCCTCTGATTATTTCATGAGGAAGATGTTCCAACACAAAGAAAATCACTTTTATTCTATGTAACATTTATTTGCATGTTGAGGCAGTGCCACAAATGAAATTTCCTTAGTTAACAAAGTGTAGTACAACAGTCCTGCTGTCATACTGTGCTTCAATCTTTTCCCTTCTTAACAATTTTTATTAGTTATACAGGAGAGTTTCATTTTGACAAGTGTGTGTAAGCACACTATGCGTTTTGTTAGGATTCACCTTCCACCTCTCTTTTTCCTTATGCTTCTTCAAGACTACTTACAAGCTTCATTATTCGATAGCCACACACATACCTGAAGTATTTTGATCATATTCAAGCTTCATAGTTCTCGGGGTTTTTGCTTCCCTCTCTCATTAGTATCCACACATTGGACTGGAACTAATCTACATTTCTGTCTTTTCCTTTTTCCTTTCAGTGTATGCTAATCGTTCAAAGGGACACAGTCTTGGTGTTTTACATATGCATGTTGGGTCCTCATCCCTCTTTGTCTGAGGAAAGGTAAGTGTGGCTGCTCGCCCATTCCCCAGCCTCCCTTAGCCCCAGAGACAATCAGACACAGCAGCGGGGAGTCAAGCCAAGCAGGAACTCATGTATTAACATGGAGCATGTCCTTTATAAAGCAAAAGACTGTGTGGGAGGGGAGGAAATGGGACCAACCAATCAATGTAAAGGCCACACCTTATCATGCACCTAAGCTTCCATGAGTTGTTTACACACTGAACATAAACAATTCCGGCTCTGCCCACTCAACTTTCTCTCAGGGCCATCTTTGCTGCCTGTGTTCCCCACAGATTTCCCCACAGATTCCCCCTTTTTGTTTTAATGGCAGATCCACATCCCAGTTAGTTATCTTTTCCCCCTCCTCTGTAAAGGTTATTTTAACAGGATTACATTTGGCCAAGCAGGGGGTTGGAGGCAAGTCTGGGGGGAGGGAGGGTCCTTGTGCATAAGAGCCCTTCCCAGTAACTTTTGGTAGTAGACCCAAGGTGGCAAAGCATTGAAGAAAATGTGCTTGTGAATGTTTAGTCCTTTCTCCTCTATGTGCTGTGGCCCAGGGAGAGTTTGGGCCATCCTCCAGCACCGCCTGGCAGAGCTCTTTAAGATCCTTAGCTTCCATGGATACCATTCCAAGGGCCTGTTAGCCCCTGGTGACACATTGACCGGATACGCTTGGGGAAGTGAATCCTGTGGCCTAGAGTCTGGGCTCTTGGGTGGCCCTTCCTTTCCAGAGGAGGTCTCCAAGTAGGTTACTTCCCCAGCCCTCGGTCCCTCCATGGGGTAGGGGTCTGGGTCTTGCAAGTCCCTCTCGCAGGTCTCGTAGGCCGCCATACCTCCCTTCCAATCGGGGGAATAGGGAGGGGGCCTAGGACCATCAGGGGCACCTGAGTAGCTGCCTCCGCCCCTGCATGCACAGATAGTGCGTTCCTGGTTGAATTTGACCTGTTCCTTTTCCTTCTCACTTTCCAAGTCCTCCTGTACCCTTTCTAGGCCTAATGTTGCCTCCTCCTCCTTCTTTTGTGATATAGCATTACCCATACTTAGGGTTTCACTTACCCCAAAAGACCGCTTAGCCTCGGCTGGTATCATTTCCTTTCGTGCCCCATGTTGGGCACCAGATGTTGGGTCTTCGTCCGTCTTTGGATGGACAGGGTCTGAGGAAAGGTAAGTGCAGCCGCTCTGTTCCCCAGCCTCCCTTAGCCACGGAGACAATCAGTCAAACCAAGCAGGAACTCATGTATTAACATGGAGCATGTCCTTTTTAAAGCAAAAGACTGCGTGGGAGGGGAGGAAATGGGACCAACCAATCACTGTAAAGGCCACACCTTATCATGGCACCTAAACTTCCATGAGTTGTTTACACACTGAACCTAAACAAATCCGGCTCTGCCCACTTAACTTTCTCTCAGGGCCATCTTTGCTGCCTGTGTTCCCCACAGATTTCCCCACACATGCATATATGGTATTATGATCAGATTAAACCCCTGGCTACTCTACTTTTTCCATCCCTAATACCTCCTATCATTCAATGACTTTCAATGAGTTTTCTTTTGTTGCTTTCATTCACAGATGTCATGTATTGCAACATATTTCATCTTTTTCTTTCATTGCAGCTTCAAAAAAGAGAGGGAAGAGAGAGATATAGACAGAGAAAGAGAGAATCTATACTTTTGGAAATGTTTGATTTTAAAGCAATATGGAACTGCTTTCATGAAAGCAGCATAGGATCTGGATCTATTTCTTGAACTGAGCTTATGTTAAATAGCACATCCAGCTAAGATGTACCATTTTGATTTCAGAGTTGATTTTCCTTAGGGATATACTTAGAGAAATGCACATATATTATGTATATATGTATGTATTTATATATAGACATATATGCATGTGTGTTCATGTGTATGTTTTTTATATGGTTATCTTTTTATGTCTAATAGCCATGTAGGTAGGAAAGAAAGCATTAGACCTTTGTCTTTCTTGACCTGGATTACTTCCAGGTCCATCTATTTCCTTGCAAATAGCATAATTTCATTCTTCTTCATGATGGAATAATATGGTGTTGTGTAAATGTAACATCTTTTCTTGATCCATTCATCAGTTGTAGGCATCTGGGTTCTTTCCACAGCTTGACTGTTTTGAATGGTGGTAACAATGGTCATGGATGTACAGGTGTCTCTACTGTATCCTGACATATATCCCTTCAGATAAAAGCCTGAGTGGTATTATGGACCATATGCTAGTTCTACTTTTAGTTGTTTTTGAGATAATTACATGCTGATTCCCATAGTAATTTTACTAGCTTACATTTCTATCAACAATGCTACAAGGATGCTTCCCCCTTCAGTTTCAGTTAACCCTGTTATCATCATAATGGTTGACACTAAGCCTCTCAATGAGGCCTCTGAAAATGAAAACAATATGGCTTATATCTCACAGGAATAACTAAATTATTATATAGAGAGCATTTTGATTAGCTACTGTAATTACTATTCTGATGGAGTAGGGTAGAGGGAGTAAAAACTTGTCACTTAGCAGCCCCACAAAGTAGGTCTATTCCTGGCATTAGTTTTCCTTCAATTATCTTTCTTCTGTGTTTATAACAGACTTCTTTTGGATGATCTACCAGCCATCCTTGACTTGTTCTTCTCTTCACCCACTTCACTAACAAGTTCACTAAATCTGTCTTAAATATCTCTCCAGTTCTCTTCATGTATATTGTTAGTCTCCCTGTAAAATTAATCTTTCTTCATTTTTTCCATTTTATTTTATTAAAGTTTTATATATACACATGATATGTTATTATTATTGTAAAAGTGATATACAGAGGAGTTACTGTTACATGAGTACATTTTTTAATGGTGTCATCTTTTTTCTTACTTTCTCTGTTTTTCCCTCTTATCCCCACACCACAAGTTGTGTACTTCATTTTCAATATAGTATCTAGTGAGTGCCACTGCTGCATTTATTCTCTCCTTGTTCCACCTTTTCTATGCCTCACTCTTACCCTCCCAAAACAGATAAACTTAGAAACAATAAAAAGGTACAGAAAACAAAAAAAGCAACAAAGAAAAATAAAACAAAATCCTTGTTTCCATTTCCTAGAGTTCATTTTGATAAATATTATTTTATATAATAATCACATGTACAAGACTATTGAGCCTTTGTGATACTCTACTAAGAACGTCCTGCTGTAGTTTTTATCAGCATCAGTCTACTTTTTGCAAAGTTCCAGGATGGTATGTTAAGCATGTGCGTTAAAAGTTGTACACCTGATTTTAAAACCCTTAATCATTTTCATGCAGTCCTTGAAATATAGTCTCATGCTCTTTCTGTAATATGATTTATATTTTCCTTTATCTTTAGCCACATGCTTGTATTCTCATTTTTTATATTCTTGTCACACTAATCTCTTTTCATTTCCTCTCTCATTTATTATGGCCTAGAGATGCATGTTCCTGGCTTGTGAGTTGTCTTATAAATATACTTTTCTGCATAACTCATTTGTTACGTATCACTAAATATTATGACCTTAGGGAATATTCTCTTAAGATACATAACTGTATAAAATCTTATAGTTCCAAATATCAAATTATGTCTCGATTGCCAAAACTTACTTTGCTATATTCTTGACCTCCACCTGAAGCAATAATATGTCACCTTGATAACTATAGCCTTAGCACTTTACATAATCTATTGCATGCATTAAATATTCAGTAAACGATTTTGAATGAGTTACAGATTGAACACAGTCTAATAGACTGATACCAGAAGACCTTTCCTATACTGGAAGACCAAGCTATCAAGTACTTCTAGGTGATCTGAGCCTTACATATTTTCAAGATACAGCAATGTGGAAAGAGGGAAGCTGTAGGATCTTATTTGTAATTTCAAAATATTTAGGGAAGGGAAAGAGAATAACAAAATGGGGAGACAAAGGATAAAAAAGGTTTTTCCATTTCCTAACAAATGAGGTAATGTCATTCTTTCTGATGGAGGCATAGAATCCCATTGTGTGTATATACCACATTTTCTTGATCCATTCATCTACTGAGGGGCATCTGGGTTGGTTCCATATCTTAGCTATGGGAAATAATGCTGCAATAAACATAGTTGTGCTAGTAGCTTTAGTGTGGTCTTGTTTGTAAACAGAAGTAAGCCAGGCCCAAAGAAACACAGGTCCCATGGTTTCCCTTATTTGCAATATCTAGTATATGTATGAGTCAAGCGGAAAAGGTCAGATAATGTGATGTTAGGAAAATGAACCCTTAGATATGTATTTTAATGCTTTTTTATTTCATGCATTTGTTTCTAACGCATTTATAAGATTATCTCTTTGTTGCTTTGTATGTCCCTCCCCCACAGTATAACCCCTGCTTTCACTATATTTGATGTCAGTATAACTTGTGGAGGAGATGGGGAAAAACAAGTCGTTTAAGGATACAGGTGGACCTGTTGTAACAATAAGAAGTACAAGTTGTCATGTCAAAAACGAGCTTTACAACATTGGTGCAGGGGGTGGGGGTGGGGGGGCGGGAGGGGGGGAGGATTGGGTGGGAGGTTGGGGAGGAGGCTGGGAAGGGATGTGAAGGGTAAACAAAGGAGGAGGCTGCAATGCTTTATAAGAAATGTACGCATTATCCTGCCCATGTAATTGTAACCCCTCTGTACAGTATGTTCACAAAAAAAAAATAAAATTAAATTTAAAAAAAAAAAAGGAAAAAAAGGTGAACCAATGCAACAGCAGTACTAACAAGACACTGTGTTGGAAAGGAACTTTGCACCTTGGTGGAATGGGAATGGGGAAGGGAAACTGGGAGAAAACAAGGGAGGGAAACACTATTTGACAAGAAATGTACTCATTACCTTATTTATGTAACCGTAACCCTATAAATTTTTTTAAAGAATAATATTTTGTTGTCAAGGTGATGTACAGAGGGGTTACAGTTACGTAAGTAAGGTAGTGGTTACATTTCTCATCTAACTTTTTAACCTTTCCTTCATTTGTCTCCCTCTTTCCCTCCCACCTCAACATGTATGGATCATTTCCAACATCTTGTCTTGTATCACTGTTGCACTGGTTCCCTCTTTGTCATTTGTCTCACCATCGTGTTATTCCCTTCCATTCCCTAGTTCAGATACACGTATACACAATGTCCAGGGTGCCAAAATTGAATACATCTTATAAATATTTTAGAAACAATTGCAAGAAAGAAAAAACATTTGAGTCCTTATCTTGAGGTTCATTTCCCCTAACATCAACTTATCTGTTTCTGCTTGTCTCAGACATATACTAGTTATTGCAAATAAGGGAAACCATCGGACCCCTGTTTCTTTGGGCCTGGCTTACTTCACTTAATATAATTTTTTTCCAAGTTTTTCCATTTCTTAACAAATGGGACAAAGCCATTCTTTCTGATGGAGGCATAGAATTCCATTGTGTATATATACCACATTTTCTTGATCCATTCATCTACTGAGGGGCATCTGGGTTGGTTCTATATCTTAGCTATGGTGAATACTGCTGCAATAAACATGGTTGTGCTGGAAGGTTTAGTATGGCCAGGTTTGTCTTCATTTGGGTATATGCCCAAAAGTGGGATTGCTGGGTCATAGGGGAGTTCTATGTGGAGTCTTTTGAGGAACCTCCATACTACTTTCCAGAGTGGTTAAACAAGTTTACACTCCCACCAACAATGCAGTAGGGTTCCCTTTTTGCCACATCCCCTCCAGCATTTGTTCTTACTAGAGTTCTTGATCATAGCCATTCTAACTGGGGTGAGGTGGAATCTCAATGTTGTTTTGATCTGCATTTCTTTTATTACTAGAGAAGTTGAGCATTTCTTTATGTGTCTATTCACCATTCTTATTTCCTTTTTGGAGAAGTCTCTCTTTAAGTTTTTAGCCCACTTATTAATGGGTGATTGTTTCTTTGAGAATTTGTTCTGGGGGATTTAATGTTCTGAGTTCTAAATATATTTTAGATATGAGACCCTTGTCTGTTTGATGGCTAGTGAAGATCTTCCCCTAATCCATGGGCTTTCTATTGATCTTGGTAGCTATGTCCTTTGCCATACAGAAGCTCTGCACATAAAACAAATGATTAAAGAAAAGAAAATCATTTTTTTTTCAAATAGCATAAAATATATTTGTCATTTTAGGAGAATTTGGATTTTTTATTATGCTTTGCATTCATAGTTTTAGTATCTCTCTCCACTTAGTTACATGTTACGCACTGAATTTTGAATTCCTTCAAATGCCTACTGTTAGTTTCATTAACAGATGGGTCCTAGTTTAGAGTTTTAGACCATTGGGTATCCTCCCAAAGGGACTGTTTGAATCTAGTGTGCTCTTTTCTATATGCTAAGAGAGAGTGAGCAGTTCTGAGCTTCCACATGCAAGACAGGTTTTTCTGAACAGTTTTCTTTATGGAAAGGTCTCAAATACTTGATATTTACACCACATTTTCTTGATCTATTCTTCTAATGATGGAATTCTATGCTTGCATCAGAAAATATGCACTGCTCTCTTTGTAAGGAAATGGAGACTTGGAAAAATCATGTTATGTGAAGTAAGCCAGACCCAAAGAAACATGTCCCATGGTTTCTCTTATTTGCAATAATTAATACATATATGATAATCCTAGCAGATGAGCATAATAGATCAGTAGCTACATACATATGACCATATAAGATGATGCTAAGTGAAATGAACTCCAAGATATGTACACAAGAGGTTTTCCTTTGTTGCTCTTGTTTTTAAATGTACCATGTGATCTCTTGGTTTGTGTGTGTGTGTGTGTGTGTGTGTGTGTGTTCTTCCTATGATTTACCCTTGTTGTCACTGTATTTGATTTTGGTACCTTGGTACTGTATATACATTTATCTGAATTAGGGAAGAGAAGGGGAACAACAAAATGATGAGACAAAGAACAAGGCGGAAACCAATTAAACAGTGTTACTCACAAGACAATGTGTTGGAAACAATCTGTACAACTTGTGGGGTGAGGGGTATTGGGGAGAGGGAAAGTGGAAGAAAAATAATGGAGAAGGTAACAAGTTTGACAGAAATGTGTTTATTACCTTACTTATGTAACTGTAGCCCTTCTGTACATCACCTTGACAATTAAAAACATTGAGAAAAAATAAACTTTTAAAATTAAAAAAATAAAAAATAAAACACCTCATATTAACCTTCTTCTATGAAGGTCATGTTTGTTATTAGAACTTCATGCCATTGTATTATATCTTCTTGACTCTGATTTCGATCCTTTCTTGCTTATTATATTGATCTGTGTAAGGTCCGCTCCTGGATGGTGAGCAGACTCCACCCTCCTCGCAGCAAAGTCTCCATCCAGTACCTGCGTTACCTAGGCAACTGGGACACCTGGAAGAGGTCACATCTGCATCTGCTGAGGTCACATCTGAATTTGATGTGGCCACACCTTTCTCCGTCTATGCCCTAGATAAGGGCTAGCCCAGGCCCAGACTCTCTCTCTGTTCTTTTCTAGCTCTCTCTGCTCTCTCTCTGCTCTAGCTCTTTCCTCTCTCTTTCCTCTCTTTCTCAGCTCTCTCTCATTCCCAGGCCTTTCCCAGCCACGTGGAGTGCTAACCTTGCCTGGTCCCAGCAGGTCTACTGAATAAACCTACCCCTCACCTGAATACCACGTGAGTGCTGCTGTTCTTACTCGCTTACCTCTTTTTAAAAACACAATGCAAGTATTCTGTGTTTATCTATATAAAAGATAAACTATTCAAGATAAAAAGGGATTTCCATACAAATTATGTTGATGCAGTTGCAACTTTTGTCAAGATGTATTTTATACACACACATACATACATACACACACACACACATGGCTACTCTGTGCCTGTCACTAATGATATTTTGGTATTGGTTTGGTACTATTTTTATACTTGCTTCTTTTTTATGAAGGTTCTTTAAATTTTTTAAAATTTAATTTTATTGTCAAGGTGATGTATAGAGGGGCTACAGTCACATATATAAGGGAGTAAGTACATTTCTTGTCAAATGTATAGCCATTTCCATTATTTTTCTCCCATTTTCCCTCCTCCCCAATTTCCCACCCTAAATTGTACAATTCACTTCCAACATATTGTCTTGTGAGTATTGCTATTGCATTGGTTTGCCCTTTTTCCTTTATCTCACCATTTCATTGGTTCCCTTCCCTTCTTTAATTGGGATACATATATATACAATGCCCAGGACACAGAAATCAAATACAGTGACAACAAGGGATAAAACATAAGGAAAAATCGCAAAAGAAAAAAGAAATCATGTAGTACAATAAACATGTGGTGTATATACATAATGGAATTCTATGCTTCCATCAGAAAGAATGACACTGCCTTATTCATAAGGAAATGGAAAGAATTAGAAAAAAATTGCATTAAGTGAAATAATCCAGACCCAAAGAAACATAGAACCAATGGTTTCCCTCATTTGTAATAATTAATATATGTCTAGGATAGTCCTAGCAGATAAACAGAATAGCTCAATAGTTATGTGCATATGAACATATAAGAGGATGCTAAGTGAAATGAACTCCAAGACATGGAAACAAGAGGTTTTTCTTTGTTTTTGTTGTTTTAATATGCTATGTAAGTTTCTTTAATATCTTTAAATATTAATTTTATTATCTTTAAGTAGTTGCACAAGTGTTTCAATTCCACATGTCAGTTTGTTAGTAGAATAAATTTGTGAAGCCGTTACTGTGCCATTAAACATGTTTTAGTCCTTAAGTTCTCTTCTTCACTTTTTTTTTCTTGGCTTGATTCCTTTTATTCATTTTATGTAAGGTCTGGATAAATTCCATATGACTTTGGAATCACTCCTCATACTTTATTTCCTCTTGGATTGTTTGTAGGAGGTGTTGCTTGAGTGTAATGAGAAGGAAGTTGACTCAAAAGGAAGGAACCAAAACCCTCCCAGTGTACAGGAATAATTTTCGTGGTGCAGAGTTTTGTGCAACAGAATGTTCTTCCAGCATTGTCTAACTCCCAGGTGCCTGGGTTGAACATTGCACAGCTGCTGATAATGCAGCATCTCTCATTCCCTCCTCCTGAATCAACAGACTGCTTCTGTAAATATAGCTTGTTTGTGGTGCTCCACACTCCATACAATCTGCTTTCAGGGGAAACTCAAGCCCTCAGCCCAGGCATGTTATTTCTATTGTTCTAAAGAAGGAATTTCTGGGCTTTATCCCTCAGAGGCTTTGTTCCCTACTGAGCTGGGAGCTGAAAGCTTTGTCTAAATTTGGAAGCCTTATCTGTTATTCCTACCAGATGAGCATTTACTCATTCACAGAGCAAATAGTTCTGAGAAAAATATGCCAAATACTTGGTTAGTTTCTGTGGATCATTTTTCAATGGAAAAAATATGAAATATGCCTTCTACACATTTTTTATTGTTGAGATGACTTATTCTCACATTAAAAAATAATAATTATAATGATAGAATTATACACAAAAGGATTCAAGGCAAGAAATCTGAAGTCTGTGTATAAGAAGCAGAGGAGGCCAGGCGCCAGTGGCTCACACCTGTAATTCTAGCTACTCAGGAGTCTGAGATCTGAGGATCACAGTTCAAAGCCGTCTCGGACAGGAAAGTCCATGAGACTCTTATCTCTAATAAACCACTAGAAAAGCGGAAGTGGTGCTGTGGCTCAAGGGGTAGAGTGCTTACGAGAGTTCAAGTCCCACGAGCACAAAAAATAAAATAAAATAAAAATAAAAATCAGAGGAAGTTTCAGGTAATCCACGAAGTGGGACACAAAACTGCTCCATGGAAGGCACTGTGCTCTGTGGAGAAGTGGCAGTGATGAAGGCCAGCATGATCTCTGTCCTTGAAAAACTTAGAAGCTTGCGGACTGAAAGAATGAAATGGCCTGATCCATTTATTAGTTGTAGGGTACCTGGGCTTTCTCCATAATCCGGGCAGGCAGGTTGTATCCTGATTGATATTTCTTTGTGTAAATGTCCAAGAATGATAGTGTTGGATCATAAGGGTAGAACTACCTTCAGTTTTTGAAGAACTTCAAAACTAATTTTTGTAGTGGTTGTAGTTGGTTTACATTTCCACTACTGTGTTACAGAATTCCTCTCTCCTTAGATCCTGCCTAGCATTTATGGTTGTTTCCTTGATGATGGCCATTCTGATTGGAATGAGATGGGATCTCACTAGCATTTTGACTTACATCTCCTTTCTGGTCAGGGATGTTGAATATTTTGTCATGTATTTATTGTTCTAGGGCATTTGTTCTAGTACTTTGTACTGTTAATTGATATTAATAGTAGTAATACAAAATGAAATATTTCTTAACCTGACGGGTTAAGAATAAGTGGTAGTTTTGCATAAGAATAGTAAATAATGTCCAGCACCAAGAGTGGAATTTCCAAAGGAAAGAAAGAGAATCAAAATGTCAAGTAGTGAGTGTGATAGAAGCTGAAGCTGGACAGACAAAATAGGGCCAGCTAAGAAAGCTTATTCCATACAATTTCATATGTATTCTATAAGAATGAGGGTAATGTCATTGAGGAAATTTTAGCAGCAACAACATTAAGGAAGGAAACAAAGTAGAATTCTTATTGTTTCTGTGACTCTGCCCATACATTTCTGATTCTAACACAGTAATGACGTCATTTCCTGAGAAAGTTCTAGAAGTTCAGTTATATCTAATGTGTCAATATCTAATTTTTCCTACTTGCAGCTATTGGAAAGGTTTTATTCTTAATTTAGCTGCAAAACAAGTCATTGTTGTCCTTTAATTCTTCTGACTCAACAACTTTGTATATAATTGTTTTCAAAACAACTTATCAAAAATAACAATTAGTACTAAAATGAATATATTTGTTAGATAAAATTCCACCATGATGCATTTTAGGTCCTTTAATTCCCCAGTTTAATACAGCAGATGATCATCATTTTAAAAGTGGTAGAAAATTGAGAGAGAAGATAACAATGTTTGACAAAAAAGTATTCATTACCTTACTTATGTAACTGTACATCACCTTTACAATAAAATAAAATTAAGTAAAAAAAAAAACACTTGTTTTCAATAACTAGTACATGTCTAGGACAAGCAGAAATGGTCAAAAGCTATGCACATATGACCATATAAGATGATGCTAAGGGAAATAAACCCCAAGATAGGGACACAAGTGGATTTTTCTTTCTTGCTATTGTTCCTAACATATTTATAATATACTATGTGGTTTTTTTGTTTCTTTGTATGCTCGTCCCCAATGGTATAACCCCTGTTTTCACGTATTTGATATCGGTGCCCTTCATCTTGTATATATATTTCTCTAGCCTGGAGAGGGGAAGGGAAATAACAAAATGCTGAAATAAGGATACAGGTTGGCCCATTGTAACAATGAGATGTACAAGACACTATGCTGAAAGTGAACTTTACAACTTGGAGGGGGAGGAGTTTGGAAGGTAGGGAGAGAAAGGAGGGGAGGGGAAAAACAAAGGAGGGGGTAACAATGCTCAATAGGAATGGACTCATTACCTTACTCATGTAACTGCAACCCCTCTGTACAGTATTTTTTAAATATATATATATATATAGATATATATATATATATATAAAATCACTTGATGTAATAGAGCATTTCTGATTCAAGTTCTAGTTCTTACGCATGATTGCTAAGTCTCCTAGTCTAATAACCTAATTTTTATTGTCTGCTACCATAAGCCTGCTACTATATAGTTCAATAGTAACACCTAACATTGTTAGCATCTTAATGAAAAATACAAAAAAATGTTGTCAATGGTGTTACTCTGAATAGTAAAAAGTTGAAATATGCTTACTAATATTTAACAATTATAGAAAGTGAAAGAAAAGCAAAAGTTGTGGTCTACTCTAAATTCAGGGAACCTTCCTATTTCTTTTCTGTAGCCTTTGTCGTGTGTCTAATTTGATCTGATTTACGGAGAGGTAGAGGACACACAGAAATGGTGGGACAAAAGGTGAACCAATTCAGTAGTGATATTCACTAAACACTATAAACTATACATTTGGGGGGAGAAAAGTTAGGAGGGGAAAACCAGGGAGGAAATGAGGAAGGGGGTGACACTGTTCAAAATGAAATATACACATTATTTATGCAATTGTAACCTCTCTGTATATAACCTTTACAATAAAATACTTTTGAAAAGATTGTCTTCTTAGTGTAAGGATTTAGAATTACATAAAATCAAGTTTAAATAAAACCAATAGACATCAAATCATTTCAGGAAACGTAGGAAAGGAGATAAGAATTGTATTTTAGAACTATTTTGATACTGGAATTATTTCAAGAAACGTAGGAAAGGAGATAAGAATTGTATTTTAGAAATATTTTGATATAGGAAAATGAAAGACCAAATCATCAAAGGGAAATATGGAATCGAATGAGAGGGAAAAGCAAATGGTTCAGATAATTCTGCTGTTGCAAATGGTCAAAATTCATGTGACAAGCAAATGATGCAGCTGCCTTAAGATTACACCCTGATTTGTGATTCAAATTTTGTGTTAAAATGTATAGATGTTAAGCATATTTCTTCGGTAATTCTGTTTGAGGTAGTATATATAGATAGAATATGTTAGTTTTAGATAGATGGATATGTATAGATGTATAGTTAAAATATTAGTTTTAGATCTCTTCACCAAGTGTTTAACAGTGCTTGTCTGTTTTTTCTTTTTTCACGCCATACAAAGGTAAAAAAGTGATTAACTCTTCACAGACTCAACATTTAAGTTAATGTCTTCTCTGGCTAAAAGTGCTCAACCAGATATATAGCTACTTGGCAATAACAAAGACTATTTTATTTACCATAATGGTCTCTTGGATTGTTTTGGCTTTTTGAATATTTTTAGTTTTTTAAATTTTATTTTATTGTAAAGATGCTGTACAGAGGGGTTACAGTTACATGAGTAAGGTAATGAATACATTTCTTTTTTGGGGGGGAGGGGGTCTGGTCGTGGGGCCTGAACTCTGGGCCTGGGTGCTGTCCCTCAGCTCTTCAGCTCAAGGCTAGTGCTCTACCACTTGACCCACAGAGTCACTTCTGGTTTTTTTCTTTTTGCTTATGTGGTGCTGGGGAATCTAACCCAGGGCCTCATGCATGCAAGGCAAGCGCTCTATCACCGAGCCACCTTCCCAGCCCCATGAGTACATTTCTTGTCAAGAATTGTTACCTCCTCCTTTGTTGTTCTCCCACTATCCCTTCCCTCTCCAATGGAGACTACAGCTTGTCTAGGACTTGTTTAATCATAATCTAAGATATAAAACTGAAGTTGTCAAGGGATGATACCCATGAAAAAACAGGAATAGTACAACATTCTGCCTTTCAGAAGTTTATACACAGCTCTGAATAGCTGAGACTGCCTACGTGACTTTTACTGTGTTCATGTGAATCACTAGAGGGCAACATATACTGTTCCTTTAACAGCCACACATCACAGGCAGAGGGGTTTGTAGGTACATAGAGTAAAAGCAAAGTCAGAAATGGAACAACTCAGGAAGACAAAACCTGTGATTGTCACTGCTACTAAAATAACCGGGTACTTTAGCTCCCTGTACCAAATCATCAGTCACTAGTTATTTCTGTAGCAAAACCTACATAGTAAGGTCTTAAGGTTTTTCATTTAATTTGGGGGATAAAAAGACTTTACTCTCTTTTTATGAAAGCATGGACACAAATGTATAGAATATGAAATGAAAATGTACCAAAAATTTTGATCTTTCAAGTATATGCATCAATTACAGAAGGCAGTATATTCATTATTTTTCATACAGACTGACCTGCCAATGAAGCCTGGTAATGTTCTCATGGTGTTACAGTGGACTCAGTTCTCCACTGCTTTGGTTTAAAGCAATGAAGAAGTCTTCTGGGGAAGGACCAACCAGAAAACTATTTAGCTCAAACCAAGGGACCAAATCACCTTTGAAACTGCTGTTAAGATTTTCATCCTTAGAAGTGTATTTTCAAAATGTGTATCTAAACATTGTCTTATATTTGTGCTTCAATAATACAATTGCTCTAAGTTTACTTTGGGAAAAACACAGGTTATAAAAATGAATGGATGATTGAATACAAATAATATAATGAGTGCAACTTATGGTCCCCAAGGACTTCCACAAACACAAAACAAACATGCAGATAAAAGATGCCAGAAACCTGAATAAACAACTGAGATGGAGAAGGGAGGCCAGAAAACAAGTAAGCATCGTGAAAACACAATGTTACATCTTAATGACTGCATTTCATTTCAAAAGAAGTTCAGCTTTTAATTTTTAGATTAGATTAACTCTAATTTTAGTCTTTCAGACACAGCAGGTTTAAGATTATAGTTTCCAGTTAATTTTAAAGCACTTACTATTATGTGTTCGGCAAATTATTTTACTACCTCATTGAATCCTTCCCATGTATTTGTCCATCAGTAAATTGTTAGTTCAGAGATATCCAAGCATTGAATCCATAATCTACAATAGTATTTACTATCTGGTACTTTCTCCCACAAACAGAGGCTATCTCAGAAGGAGAATATACACAAAGTGAAACATCTCTGTCAGGAAATGGTTATATACATTTCACACTCATTCATCATTGGTTCATTTCCCTCTTATATGACTAGTTTAAAATTCTATGTAGAAGCAACCAGGTTTATATTTGTAAAATGTATAGGAAAATGGATTTATTGCAAAAATAGTAAGCTGAAGTTCACTCTGATGAATATGAGTATAACTCAGAGTTTGAGCATATTTGCCAAACAGTCTCTATTCTGTGATTTTAGGAAATAAGTAGAGGCCTATAAAGAAGGCTCAAACTGTTAACCAAGGGAATTTTATATAGTGAAATTACAAAATCTATCTATTCATGCATTGAATATTTTAAATGCTTTCTTTTGGAGGCATTCATGAAAAACTGGAGGAAAAAATGAGGTATTAGTCCATGATTAAATTCAATTTTTAATCTCTTTATATTATGTGATTTTCCAGAATTTCACTTATGCTCAATCCATTGAGAAGATAGACTATTTTGGAGTAAAAAACACAAATAACAAAAATATCTGAGGTGCTGTGAGACCTGAGGTGTGTCTAGTTTTCATTGCTTCATTCCTTAATTTTGTCTTTTGTAGCTTATTTCATTTCATTATGTTAATACATTTGAATATATTATTATTAATGAGCTTTTTGCTTAGATATACCATAAACATTTCATTTTTCTTTTTCTGATTGTCAGAGAATTAGGTTTCTTCTTGCTTTAAATCTTATGTACTAGCTAATTCCAAAATGGTAATCACTTTTATGGCGCATTTTAGTCATTAAAATGGTATTATACTTACACTTTTCTACTCAGCCTATCCTTTTTATCACAGAATTGAAGCAGGGACTTCTTTTTCATGATATATGTATTCAAATTATAAAATCACATGTAGTTTTTCCCTTTACTATTTTTCTCATTAAAATTTAATTTGAAAATGCATTAAGTATGTACCCAAATTCTTTTTTCAAAAAATTCCAAATTTAAGGAAATTGGTAGTAAATAAAAGTCACAATACAAACATCAAGTTTCCCTTGGTAACCCTGGCACAGGCAAATGAAAGTTTGTAATCACTGACAAAAATTTCTCATTGAGAAAATTTACCACTCCTGGTTTCAAGTATTATTAACATAGAATGTGTTTAAGTCATACTTTGCTTATTAAAATATTTTTATGCTAAATGTTGTATTAATGATAAAACATTTGCTTTCATTTATAATATTGGTAGGACTTTGAGTGACATGGTTAGTGGAAAAATAGTTACATTTCATTCCTTTCAATCAAATAGTAAAAGAGTAGTTAAATATAATACTTAAAATTGAGACATCTCAAAATATATTACTGATACTAAAAGATGATTCAATTAAGAAGGAAAAGGAGAAAATATTAAGCAGCATAAAATGCGTGCCTTTAAAAGAAGAAATAAAAACAAATGAATCTGAAATGAATAGGACAGTTACATCATAAAAAATATACTGATTTATTTCAGGTATTTTAATCACTTAAAACTTTTTAACTACAAGTATTCTCGATCTCTGCTGTGAAGCATCTACCATTTTTTCACTTTCTCTAACTATAACAGTCCTTGAAATATTTCTTACACCACTAGGGTGCCATTCAGTAAATTGCTTCTTCATCAGCGTTAAATTGCTCAGTAATATCTTGAGAAAGAAAGCCATGTACTCCCTAAGATTACAAATGTTATCTCATTAGTTCTAAAAACACACCTATGCGGATGGAAAATAGAAATGGGAAATATTTCCATTACTCTAGAGTTTGGATAAATTGAGACACGAAACAGAGAATAATAGAATTGTTCTTTTTCCAAATTTTAGAGCTCCCAATGTAAAATCTAATAGTTGATCTGCTAAGGATGAGAGTTTAGTCATCTTTTTACTCATGTTTACAAGGCATGTATTAGTACTATAAGAACCATCTGGCTTTAGTATCCTTCATTTGAAATTTTATGTCAAATATCCATTCCATCCTTTTGCCCATTTCCCCAAAGCCAAGTTCTATCTTTTCTATTTCAATTGTACTTACTTTGTTAACTTAAAAAATAATAAAGCTGATATTATTCTAGGGGAAAATTCCTATTTTGCAAGAAGCCTGTGTTCTATATTTTGTATGAAATACAGACTTTTCATTTGCCAAACTATCTTTCAATTTTTACTAGTAAGATATTACAGAGTAATTTCGACTGGTTAAATTAAGGGAACAAAAATATATTCAGGAAAAATCTCTAGTTTTATTGAGAAATGCACTTGTCCTCTGACTTCTAGCAATTTCACTCATGAGACCTGAATATGAGTGGAAATATCACTGTGTGCTTCAACGCTGGAGCCTTTATCTAAATCATCTATCAAAATTATCACCAGTTACAAGAGAACATATGCACTTGCATATTTTCAATGTTTGATAGTTCCAGAACTATTATGTTTTATACAGCGTTCTACCTTTCTGTGACTTTAAAAATTTTTGGTCTGGGTGCAGTTATGGTGCCTAGAATCCTTGCTATGTAAGTATTCAGGTAGGAGTATCTTCATCTGAGGCTGCACTGGACATAAAGCCTGAGACCCTACCTGAAAACACAAAGAACAAAAGGAACTGGGGATATAGCTCAAGTATTAGAGTGCTTGCCTATAAGGCAAAAGGCCCTGATCTAAAGTACCACAACAAGCAAACAAAGAGAACATTAATGTCAACGCTACAGACTTGTTATGAATCTAGCTCATGCTGGGAAAGGTTTCCCAAACATCTTGTGAGCAGAATGCTAAAAGACAAACTGAAAGGAATTTTAAGTAGGAACACACAACTTCTGACAAATTTGAAGTTTGTCAAAATATAATTTCCAATCTAATAAAATCACAATTTTTGTTAAAATATAAAAGAAAGACCTGTCATCTCAATTTATCATTCATCCCAGTAAGTAGAAGCTAGTAAGATGTTATGGTGGGTTCAGAGACAACCAAGAAATTAGTACATTTATAAGGGAAAAATATTTCTCAGCTACATTAGAATGAAAACTGATTAACATCAAAATAACTGTTAGCTTGGGATCTTACATGTGACAGGCAAAAATTTATATGCAATTTTACAGATGAATTGACGAACAATTTCACTGTGTCATAGAACTTTAACGAGTCAAACAGCAAGAAAATAGGAGAGGATCACAAAGGCTCAATAGCTGTGGGCATATGATCATATAAAAATGATATTTATCAAAATGAACTCCAAGAAATGGAAACTGGAGTTTTTTAATTGTATTGTTTGCAGCTCTTTTTCTTCTTTGTTGGATTTTCATGGTTTATTCCCATTTGTGGCCATTTTTTATTTTTATACCCTTTGTCTTGTATATGCTTATCTGATTTGGGGAAAAGGAGGAGAAATAGTGGGGCAAAAGGTAAATCAATTCAGAGTGAAACCCATGAGACATTATATTGGAAATGAACTATACTATTTGAGGGGGGACAGTGTCAACAGGGGAAAAACTGAGAATGAGGGAGTGGGTGACACTGTTCGAAGAGAAGTATACTCATTACCTGGCTTATTTAGCTGTAACCTCACATCACCTTCACAGTTAACAAAAAGTAAAGAAAAACAGAAAAACCAATGGTGCCTCATATTTCTTCAAAAAGTTATATGCCCATCATTTTTTGCTTTCTTCCAAAAATATAATACATATTATAAATCTAGATATAATATTTCAATTATTGTATTGATGCATTAAAATAGATATATTCCTTTGGTTTAAAACATCTCAAATATTCATTTTAGTTATATTTAATATATTTGTCAAAGATGATGACTGCTTATGACATAGATACACAAGATGATGTATGTGTTGAACAGATCCCTCTCCTCAGAGGAGAAATATTTTATAGCAGTTAAGAGTTTGTTTTTTTCAGCTTGGTACTGGCACAAAAACAGACGTGAGGATCAATGGAATAGAACCAAAGACCCAGAAATGAACCCACAGACCTACAGCCACCTAATATTCAAAAAGGGAGCTAAAAAAAAAATAGAATGGAAGAAAGACAGCCTCTTGAGTAAGTGATGCTGGAAAAATTGGTTAACACCTGTAAAAAACTAAAGCTAGATCTTTATATATCATCCTGCACCAGAATCAACTCCAAATGGATCAAAGACCTCGAAGTAAAAGCAGACACTCTTAAAACATTACAGGAAGGAATAGCAGAAACTCTAGGGCTCCTTGTCAGAGGCCAAAATTTTCTTAATCAAGACCCAGAAACACAACAAATCAAAGAAAGGTTGGACAAATAGGATTGCATGAAACTGCAGAGCTTCTGCATGGCAAAGGACATAGCTAGAAAGATCAATAGAAAGCCCACAGATTGGGAGAAGATCTTTAACGGCCAAGGGTCTCATATCTAAAATATACTTGGAACTCAAAAAATTAAATCCTCCAACAAAAAATCCTCAAAGAAACAACTGCCCAAAAAATAAGTGAGCTAAAGACTTAAAGAGAAACTTCTCTGCAAAGGAAAGAAGGATGGCCAATAGACACATGAAGAAATGCTCAACCTCTCTAGCCATAAACGAAATACAAATCAAAACAAAATTGAGATACCACTTCACTCCGGTGAGAATGACTATAATCAAGAACTCTAATAACAACAGATGCTTGTTGGGATGTGGCCAAAAGAGAACACTACTGCATTGTTAGTGGAAGTGTAAACTTGTTCAACCATTCTGGAAAGCAGTACAGAGGTTTCTAAAAAGACTCCACAGAGAGCTCTTCTATGATCCAGCAATCCCACTTTTGGGCATTTACCCAAAGGATCACAAGACCATACTAAAATTATCAGCACAACTATGTTTATTGCAGCATTATTTGCCATAGCTAAGATATGGAACCAACCCAGATGCCCCTCAGTAGATGAGTAGATCAAGAAATGTGATATGATATATATATATATATATATATATCATATCACATTGCATATATATCACATTGCATATATATATATATATATATATATATACATATATATATGCAATGGAATTCTATGCCTCCAACAGAAAGAATGATACTGCCCCATTTGTTAGGAAATGGAAAGGCTTATAAAAAATTATATGAAGTGAAGTAAGCCAGACCCAAAGAAACATAGATCCCATGGTTTCCCTTATTTGCAATAACTAGTTTATGTCTAGGACAAACAGAAAAGACAAAAACAAAACAAAACAAAAAAATCTATGTATATATTGCCATATAAAATGATGTTAAGCAAAATGAACTCCAAGATAGGGACACATAGGTTTTTGTTTTGTTTTGGGTCCAGTCGTGGGCCTGAACTCTGGGCCTGGGCACTGTCCCTCAGCTTTTCAGCTCAAGGCTAGAGCTCTACCACTTGCGAGTCAGTGCCACTTTTTCCCCTGCTTAGGTGGTGCTAAGGAATCGAACCCAGGGCCTCGTGCATGCAAGGCAAACACTCTACCACTGAGCCAATTTCCCAGCCCAAAGGGACAGGTTTTTTTCCTTTAGTGCTGTTGTTTTTAAATGTACTATGTGAATTTTTGTTTCTTTTGTAGATTTTGGTGCCCTGCATCTTATATATGGGGAGGGGAACAGAAATAACAAAATGCTGAAATAAGGATACAGGTTGATCCATTGAAACAATGGGATGTACAAGACACTATGTACAAGACAGGAGCTTTACAACTTCTGGGGTGGGGAAGAGAGGATTTGGGGAGGTGTGGTGGGAAGGGATGGTAGGGGAAAAACAATGGAGGAGGTAACAATGCTTGATAGGAAATGTACTCATTACCTTACTCATGTAACTGCAACCCCTCTGTACAGAATCTTTACAACTATATAAATATATATATAAAATTAAATTTGAAAAAAGCCAAAAACAAGAGTTCGGATTTTGTAATCATATTATGGCAAGTAAAGAACTTAAAAATGGGTTGAAGTTCTTTTTTCAGTGTTTATTACTGTGTTAGTTTGGACATAGTTCTATTTACTTATCTTCAGAAATACCATATCAACAATTAGAGCATTATTATGATGTTAATGAAGTAAGTAATGTGTAGATTACTTAATATGTGTTAAATTTATATACATGGGGTTGTGTATGTATGTGTGTGTGCTCACACATGAAAACATACTCACAAACCAACCCAGCTACATTAAAATTAAAATTAGCCTTTGTCATGAGCCTAGTTTGAGTTTTGGGGCATGTTTTACAGTGTATAATAAAAATTTGTCTAAATTCAATATTCAGACTTCACTTTGAAAACCAAAGCTTGGTATTTCTGAGTATGTTTCATTTGAATGTCTAGTATATGCTGTGCAAACACTTGTCAACTACAAAAAAGCATAGTAGTAAGCGACTTCTTCAACAAGAACCTTTCAGAATGACAAGGATATGATTTTTGAGAGAGTTCAGTACTTTTTGTTTTCAGTTCTTTACACCACTCTCATTGAGACAAGAAGAATACTTTCTGGAAAATACATGGTTTCAAAAAACAGAACAAAACAAAAACACCTTACTCAGAAATGCCTTAGCTGTTTTGAAGAATGACCATGGACACCAGATTTGAGTCTAAAAATCCCAATGATATAGTCTTAAGTCTTAAAATTAAGCACATATAGTTATCTAAGTAGAGTAGGTCTTGATTAAAGCCAATAATATACAAGAATTAGTTTTCACAATTACTTTTACATACTGTTCTCCATTTTCACTGTGAAACAGAATTTGAAACTAATGACTAGATATTGTAAACTCATCCCAATACCATTAATATATTTTCTCAAAAAATCCACAAATATTTGTTCAACGCATACAAATATCATTTAACATATTAAACATTAGTATGAGAAAAATAAGCTAGCAGCAGTCCTATTTCAAATTTCCAAGCAATTTTATTGTCTTAAAATTCTGAAACATTTTTTTCATTTTATAAATGATTCCTTTACATAAAGGCAACGTGATTCTGAAATACAAACAATAAGCTATTCTAGTCTCAACTTCATAGACAGCACGTAACATCACAGTTAGCAACTGCTGTGGGGAAGAGAAAGACATTTGTTTATTTGGTCTCTAGCCAAGGTCTGTAGCTAGGTTTCCCTTGGTAGTCCCCTAGATCCTGGGCAGGTAAGAGCAATCCTGTCCTCTGTGCTCATCTCTCTGTTTGCACTCATAAGTGAGTTTGCAGTACTTTCAATACAGTAATTACAGAACCAAAAGTGATGTGATTTCCACTGTCCTGCGAAAAACTTGGGATTAGTTTATTTTGAATGACATAGAGGACAAATAGACTCTTGTGATGTGGGAAATAATGTCCACACATATGGCAGCAGAAATCAAATCATGGAACATGTAACTATGTGCTTGATACATATTTGTAAACTATGGTCATGTTGAATTGTGTCTGCTAGATGACTTTTAAGCAGTTTCATTTTTGTAGGTATGCAGTAGTTTGTTACTTCAAATGTCACACACTTGGTGGAGAGAATAGGATAAATGGGCAGGGATATGAAATGTAAAATGCAAATTTAGTCCTAGAATCTGTTAACAGGCAGGAAAAATAGGGCATGGTAAATAACTTTTAACTCTGATAAATGCAGCATAATTCAAATTTCACAATGATGACAATTTCCCCTTCTCATCCCACACTAACTCTGTGTTCCTTTATTTTCTTTTTTGTTTTCATGATTTTTAAATATATTTTTACTGTAAAGATACTGTACAGAGGGATTACAGTTACATGAGTCAGATAGTGGGTACATATCCTATGGAGCATTGTTACCCCCTCCTTTGTCTTTCCCCTACATTCCCTTCCCCCACCCCACCTCCCCAAATCCTCCCTCCCCCCCATAAAATTGTAAAGCTCATTTTCGGCATAGTGTCTAGCACATCTCATTGTTACAATGAGTCAGCCTTTCAGCATTTTGTTATTTCCCTTCCCCGCCCCAAATTAGAAAAATGTATATACATGATATAGGGCACGGGAATCAAAATACAGTGAAAACAAAGTTTATACCATGGGGGAGGAACATACAAAAGAAACAAAAAATCACATAGTACATAAAAACAACAGTGACAAAGAAAAAGGCTTCTTATGTCCCTATCTTGGGGTTCATTTCATTTAGTATCAATTTAAATGGTAATATACAATAACTAGCATATGTCTAGGATAATCCTACCAGACAAGCAGAAAAAGTCAAAAGCATGTTCCTTTTTTCTTGACAGACAGAGGTACTTCAATTTTTGGAAAGTAGATTTTTTTGTGACCTAGTCTGAATCTGATGTTATTCTCTTGAATTAAGTGTTCATTTTCTTGCACACTTGGCACACATACACATGTGGATATGTATGGAGATTCCATGTATGTGAATATGAATCTATATGTACACATATGTATCTATTCTTTTTGTTTAAATACAATTTTGCCATTATATTTATTGCAAACTATTGGAAATGAAATTACATTTCTTAAGAATTTTAGTACATATTTCTCTGATTAGTAATAAGATTGAGTAAATTATCTTATGCTTTGCCACCTGTGTAATTATTTCCATATGTCTGTGTAATTATTTTCCGTATTTTTTCTTCTTGGTGATGTAATTTTATTCATGCATAGGAATTAGTTCTATAAATTTATTATTAGATACATGTACTATAATTTCATATTTCTTCTTTTTAGGGTGACCTCTGGCTTTTTTGGTATATTTTTATTATGCAAAATCAACAAAGGCAATAATGATATAGTGGACAAAAATGACTCTTCTTAAAAATTAAAAAATATTTTATTTATTATTCATAAAATTACACATAGGATACATTATTATATTTGCCTATATGCATGTACTGTATTTTGATAAAATTCATCCTCCTTTACTTTTTAAAAAATTTTATTGTAAAGATGCTGTACAGAGGGGCTACATTTACGTAAGGAAGGCAGTGAGTACATTACTTGTCAATCATTTTTACCCCTTCCCTTTTTGTTGTCCCACTATCCCTTCCCTCTCCCACCTCCCATACTACTTCTCCCCACTCTCACCCTGCAGTTAGTTGTAAAGTTCATTTCCAATATACTGTCCCATGGGTATCCTTGTTGCAATGGGTCATCCTGTGTCCTTGTTTCACTGTTTTGTTGTTCCCCTTCCCCTCCTCAGATTAAACAAATGTATATACAAGATGCAAGGTACCAAAATCAAGTCCAGTGACAACAGGGGATATACCATAGGGGGAAGAACATACAAAAGAAACAAGAAAAAAATCACCTACTACATTTAAAATAACAACAACAAAGACAGACCTCTTGTGTCCATATCCTGGGGTTGATTTCACTTATCATCAGCATATATGATCATATGTACATAGTTTTCCAGCATTTCAGCTCATCTGATAAGATTATACTATACGTATACTAATTATTGCAAATAAGGGAACCATGGGGCTTAAATTTCTTTGGGACTGGCTTACTTCACTTAATATGATTTTTTTCCAACTCTTTCCACTTCCCAACAAATGGGACAATGTCATTCTTTCTGATGGAGGCATAGAATTCCATTGTGTATATATACCGCATTTTCTTGATCCATTCCTCTACCAAGGGACATCTGGGTTGGTTCCATATCTTAGCTATGATAAATAAACATAGTTGTGCTCGTACTTTTAGTGTGGTCTTGTTTGTGATCATTCGGGTAAATGCCCAAAGTGAGATTGCTGGGTCATAGGGCAGCTCTGTGTGGGGTGGGATGTTCTGTTCTGGTCTAATCTATTTGGGGTTCTAAAGGCATGTTGTATCTGAATGGGCCTATCTTTTTGCATGTTTGGGAAGTTCTCTGCTAGGATACTATTAAATAAATTTCCAAGACCTTTGATTTGTTTCTAAGCCCTCTTCTACACCCATTAGTCTGAAATTAGAACTTCTGGTGGTGCATTCTATATACTGAATAGATCTATTATAATTTTTGGATTTGTTTTGAATACTTGTATGTTCTTTCTCTATAATGTCTATGCTGTCTTATACCCAAGAGATATGGTCTAGTCTAGTCTAGTGTACTGTCCAGACTTTCTACTTTGTTTTTTATTTCCCTTCCTTCTAATTGTTCAGTCTTAATAACTTCAATTTCTTTGTTGAAACTTTCTTTTAGGTCTGGTATGGATTTCTTTCTCTCCTTAATTTGGTTTTCCATGTACATGCTCAAATCTCTTATCTGAGTAGCTATACTTTCACTGGACTCACTTATCTTTTGTTGGGATTCATTCAGCTTTCTGGTTGTGGATTCCATGAACTCCTCTATTAATCTTTTGTTACCTCATTGGGCTCGCACATAGCCTTATGTAGGCTTTCAAATTTTTCATTCAGCATGTTTACCAGTATTATTTGTAAAGCTTTTGTGAGGTATCCTCTGGATTTTTTATTAAATGCTCTCTTGTCTGTTTGTTCTGGGTGGGAGTTGAAATTCCTTGACTTGCCATTTTTCTTGTGTTTCAGTGGCTTGTTCTGCTCATTTGGGAATGAAGGAAATCCAGTTCCTCACTAGAACACAAGTACCAACCCAGGGCCCTGTGGTTGCACAGGTTTTTGAGATTTACAATTAACGATGGGTGTTTTTACTCTATCTTGCCTTTTTTGGGAGTGAGTGTATATCCAATTACACACCAGAACTCAATTCTAAGACAAGCACCTTCCCAGTGCCTTGTAGTTGCACAGACTGGGAGTTTATAATCAATGATGGGTATTTTTACTCTACCTCACCTTTTTGTGAGATTATATCCTATTCCACATCAGAACATACATCTAAGACTAGCAGTTACCCAGAGCACTGTAGTAGCACAGACTTTAGGGGTTTACAATCAAGAATGGGAGTTTTCACAGTTTCTTATCTTTTAGGGGAGTGAGAATATATCAATTCCCAACTACATTACAATCCTAAGACAAGCCCCTACCCAGAGTCCTGTAGATACATAGGAATTGGAAGTTCATACTTCAAATTGGTATTTTATCTCCATTTCTTCTTTTAGAATTGAAAATATCTCCACTTCCCCACCAGAACCTAATTTTATGCCTAGCCCTAACCCAAAGACTTTAGTTGCGCAAATGAGAAGTACAAAATGTCATGTCAAAACCAGCTTTACAATGTCGGTGGGGGGGGGGAAGGGGGGGTATGATTGGTTGGGAGGGAGGGGGGAGGCTGGGAAGGGAGGTGAAGGGTAAACAAAGGAGGAGGCTGCAATGCTTGGTAAGAAATGTATGCATTATCCTGCCCATGTAATTGTAACCCCTCTGTACAGTATGTTCTCAAATAAAATAAAATAAAATTAAAAAAAAAGAAAAAAGAAATTAAAGCCCCCCAAAAAAAAAAAGACTTTAGTTGCGCAGACTGGAGGTTCTCACTTAAAGATAGGTGTTTTCACTATGTCTCTCTTTCTCTCTCTCTCTCTCTCTGTCTCTCTCTGTCTCTCTCTCTCTCTCTGTCTCTCTCTGTCTCTCTGTCTATCTCTCTCTCTCTGTCTCTCTCTCTCTCTGTCTGTCTCTCTTTTGGAGATGAAAATATATCCAGTCCTTCACCAGAACACAATTTTAAGATAAGAGCTCAGAGCTCTCAGGTTGTACAGAGTTTGAAGGTACACAATCCATACAGGTATTTCACTCTATCACTCCTCTGTTGGATATGTAAGTAGGCCCAATATCACCACTGAGCACAGTTTTAAGACAAAATCCACACCTGGGCAGTATCTTTGCACTGATTTTACAGGTTCCCAATCATAGATAGGTGTTCCCTTATTTATCTCTGCTTATCTTTGTCATGGGAGGGTTATTGTTTTTCAGAAGTGGGGATTATAAACAATTGTAATCAGTGAGTAGCTTTGTTATGGGGTTTAGAATGGTTTGTGCCAAAGAGATAACACCCTGAGCCACTTTGGCTCTGTCTCACTGACTACCGATATAATCTAGCTCGATGTTTCACACTTGGGGATCAACAGAGTAAAGAAATTGAAGAGGGAATGAAGGAGTAAAAATAATTGTAAATGGGTTGAGGTGTAGTTAGAGGAAAGATTAAGATTAAACAATGAACCTTTGGAGGAGAAAAATCAGATTAGAGGGATATAACCATGGAAAGGAATAGAGGGAGGAATGTTGTGACCTAATTTCTAGGTAAGGAAGGGAGAAGAAATATTAAAACAGATAAAACAAACAAAAAGTAAATAAAGCAAAGAAGAAAAAAATACATAAAAACCAAAAAAAATAGAACACTTATGTACGTGCAAAGTAATAACACTAAAATTAGGAATACTAATATTGTGCAGTAGGGAATTAGGTGCTCAATTTATACTTTGAATTAAGTCTATAGACAGTTAAAGAGAAAGCCTTAGGTTGTGTATCTATTTGTGAGCAGAACAGCAATGAGGAAGGAAAACAAACAAACATAGAATTGTTGCAAAAAGAAAAAAAAACCACAAGAAAGCAAAACTAAAATGTAAGGTCTACACAGGGACACCTCCCTACCTCTTGGTTAAGTTTCTGCCCAGTATCTGTTACCTAGGTAACTGGCAGACCTGGAAGCAGTCACCTTCACCTCCTGCTAGGTCACATCCTGGGCCACCTCTGGTCACATGCCTCCCATTTGACCTTAGGAGGGTCCCAGACCCTGAGGTCACATCCAGATCTAGTGTGGCCACACCTTTCCCCCACCTGGCCACACTCCTTCCTGTCCCTGGCCTAGATAAGTCCTGGCCCAGGAGCGGGTCGCCCCTTCCTTTTTAGCCATGCCTCTCCACCACTGAGTGCAGGGGCAGCAGTTTGGTAAATAAACCTCTTTTCCTGCCTGAATGGCCAGTGGTGTTCTTTTCATTAGCTACTTAATGAAACCTGCCAATTTAATTTACCTAACAAAAAACACTGAAAAAAACTGACAGAAAAAAGGCAGCAGAGAGTTAAACTAGTTGCACAAATTAAAAAGAAGAGAAGGAGCAATATTTTTTTTTAAGACTGTGAAAAGAATAAAGAAAAATAAAAATTATAATTGGGGAAAAAGGGAAGAGAAAAAAAAGTATCTCCTATTTGGCGGGCTCTTATGTCTCCTCTAAGTCTGCTTTCTAGTCCCTTGATAGTATCTCTGATTTGCTTGTAAAGGTCGATTTTCCCAGTTGCTTTGTTGGTTTCTCAAATCAGCTTGTTTTGGTGCAAGGCATAAAGTTCTGCTTTACAGGCTTGGGAACTTTGTGACCTCTTTCCCAGCCTATAAAGCATAATCTGCTTTTTTTTGTTGTTTCCTTGTGCTGCTGGGAGGAGGTGGCTGGAGATTGTAGTTAGTTGGTACTGGGACTAAGTGTAGGCATGGTTGGGGTTTTGGCATGTGTGGAGTCAGTGGTCTTTCCCAAAGTGGGAGGCCCCTTTGGGCCTCTAACCTGGTTGCTTTCTTGGCATTTACAGCGTGCTCAGTTTTTATTATTTATATATTTAGTTATTTATTTGTCGGCTGTGGGGCTTGAACTCTGGGCCTCGGCCTTTCAGCTCAAGGCAAACTATCACTTAAGCCACAGTGCTACTTCCGGTTTTCTCCAATAAAGGAGATAAGAGTCTCAGGGACTTTCCTTGCCTGGGCTGGCTTTGAAGCATGATCCTCAGATTTCAGCCTCCTGAGTAGCTAGGATTGCAGGCATGAGCTCCTAGCGCCCCGCTTTTATTCATTTATTTTTAATGAATTTTACTGAGATTCCTGCAGCCTGCTGCAGTGCCAGTTTGGCTGTAGTATGGGTGGAATTCCTTTGTTTCCTGTTGGGGGTGTGGGTACCTCTCTGGGCTCACCAAGTTGGGAAGGTTGATCAGCCCTGGCCCTGTGAGGCCTCCTGGGTGTGGCAGCCTTCCCCTGGGTGGAGCTGGCTTTCACTGGTCCAACTCTTTTTCCTGCACAAAAATGGTGCTGCTTGCTGCTTTTGTGTCCCGAATTATCTGCTAGATGTTATGGTGGAGTCTATGCCAGTGTCAAATATGGAGATCTTCTTAGGGGGTGGAGAGTGGGGGTCTGCCTTCCTGAGGCTGCTCTGTGGTAGGGATTGGGGAGATTCACAGTTTCTCTTGGCTTTTCAACCCGTTCCTATCTTTGACCGACAGTAGCCAGCTGGATGTGGAATTCCGCCTCTGGTCTTCCAGTCCGCGCTGGAGGTAGGTGAAGACATGGGTGTCCTCAGTGTCTGGCTGGTCCCACAGCAGCTGCCCTGGGATTCAGCAGACACTTGTGCTCAAATCTGCCTTCTGGTGCAAACTGCCTGCATTTTTTTCCTGGCTCGATAGAATCTCTGTACTATTATGGCTCACTAGGTATGCTTTTCCCATAGTGGGTTATTCCCTGAATTTGAAAAACTGGTTTCATGAGGAGAGCTCACTTATAGCCCAGCTCTATCTCTGCCATTTTCCTCCAGCCCTCTTTTATTCTTCTATCTTCTCCTCCCTATGGCTGTACTATTCTATGTACCCAACTGTCTCCCTTTTGCTTTCATGTTCTTATTTTTCTGAAGATTCCACTTATCATTTGGGGACAGGCTTACTTTACTCAACGTGATCTCCAATTTTAGTTATTGTTTTTGCAACTGGTATTTTATTCTTCTTTATGACTGAATAAAATGATTGTGCGTGATCTTCACATTTTATTCATCCATACATGTGCTAAATGGCACCTAGAATGGTTTTGGCTGCTATAAATAGAAAGGCAATAGGAATAAGAATGCAAATCTTTATTGTATACTGACATTTATTCTTCATACACCAAGAAATGGTATGACTGGATCATATAGAAGTTCCACTTTAATTTTTTGAGAAACCCTTATACTTATTTGAATAAAATATTGAGATATTTCCTTTTATAAGCTTTTAAGGTATTATATAATTCTCTTCTTTATCTGTGAAAGTTTCTGATAATAAAATACCTGGAAATTCTTAGATGAAACATTTATGGTCTTATATATAAGGACATATAAATTCAAGTATGAATACTTTAAAAATTTTAAATGACTATATTCATTGGTAAGGTTGGCTCTAGTGTTTCCTTTTGTACTCTTACATGAGATAAAAAGTGTACTTGGGACCACATTCATTTTGACTATTCTCTAGAAAATTTTATGATACAAATTATTAATTCCTAAAACATTTGGCAAAATTTCTGTGAAAAGCTACTTTAGCCTAGTATTTCATTTAGAAAAGTTTTGAAAACTGATTCAATCTTGTGAAATTATATTTTTAAAGATAGCATGCAAGCCCTTTAGATTTTAGCAAGCTTCATTTTTCTCTGTGAAATCCTTATGGAGTTTCTTTTCTTTTCTTTTTTCTTTAAACTGTGTGTGTGTGTGTGTGTGTGTGTGTGTGTGTGTGTGTGTGTGTGTGTGTGTGTGTGTGTGTGTGTGTGTGTGTGTGTGTGTGTACTGGCCCTAAAGCATGAACTCAGAGCCTCACAGTGCCATTTGTCTTTTGGGTCTATTGTTGGCATTCTCCTACATGACTTCTTGAACATTTTTGCCCAGGCTGGCTTTACACCACAATTCTCAGTTTCTGAGCTGCTAAGATTATAGGCATGTGTCACTGGTACCCAGCTTCATTCTTTCAGGCTCTCTGTGTCTTTTTTCATTTTTTAAAATTCTACTGAAGCCTTCTGTTTTACTAGTTCATTGTGATATTTTCTACTTTTTTTTAAACAATTCTCTGTATTTATCCTACAGTTTGCAATTAGATCAGTTTCAAGAAAATCTTCTTGTTCTTTACTCTCTTTTTCTTTATCCTACTTTAAATGCTTTTCATATGTGAATATATTGTATGCAGTTACTTTCCGTAGTAAATATTTAAACTTGAATTTCTTTTTTTGTCAAATTAGAAAGCACCCACTTATTTCAATATGTATGACATTTATTCTTTATATTGTGAAAACCTTACTGTACTTGCCTTTTACATCAATGTTCGGTAGAGTTATAGTTTTAAATGTATATATATATATACATATATATATATTATATATATACATATATATATATTATATATATGTATATATATATTATATATATATGTATATATATATATCATGTTGTATTGTTTGCAGATTTTGAAAAGAAATGTTACTAGTTTACCTGAAGTAAAGAAAGAGACCCTACCTTGTTTTACTTTCTTTGTTTTGGGGTCTGAAGATTATACAGATGTCTACCATGAGCTGGGTCACTCTTTGTAGACATCATGATCCATATCTACCACTACAGAGTATTCACTTACTTTGGGATACATCTTAAAGATAGACATAGATAAAAGCCAGTTTTTGAACTTTATGTTTCCCTTCAGTACTTTTCTTCCCCCTCATTTTGAAATGTACACTTTCCTTGTTCATTAGATCAAAGGCTTAATTTGCATATTATTGAAAAATATATTCTAAGTTTTCATATTACTTAGTTCATTGGCCATATTGCAAATGAAAGACTCTCAACAAAACCTGCTTAATTGATATGTAATCACTATTTACAATTGACATCATTCTTCTTTCACATCTTTTAAACAAGATATTCAGGACCTAATGGAACATATTTAAAATGGCCTGCCTGGCCAAGAAGTTTTAATGATTCTATTACTCCTTCCTTTAGTAGTTTAAATGTGTCATATTATACACTGAGGTCTTTGATCCATTTGGAAGTGGTATTAGTAAAATTGATTGAATAGGGGACAATTGGAATCTACTTAGTTTTAGCATGTAGATATCCAGTTATCCAACACCACTTGTTGAAGAGACTGTCTTTTTCCCATACTATGTTTTGGATCTTTTAGCAAATATTAGATGACTGTAGTTCTGTGGATTTAATTTTGGTTCTTTTATTCCTCTGATCTGGTCCTCAGGCTGATTTTTGTGTCAATACTATGTGAAAAAATTAGTAGTTGTCAGTAAATGGATAAATAAAAACTGAAGTACTAAAATTAGAGCTAATGTATTTTTGATGGGAGGATACTCTGCCACCTGACCCACAAACCCAAACCTATTTTTGCTTTATTTATTTATTTGTTTGTTTGTTTGTTTTGTCAGTCGTGGGGCTTGAACTCTAGACTTGGGCGCTATCCCTCAGCTCTTCAGCTCAAGGCGAGCACTCTACCACTTGAGCCACAACACCACTTTTGGTTTTCCAGTAGTTTATTGGAGATAAGTGTCTTGTGGACTTTCCTGCCTGGGCTGACTTTGAAGCATGATCCTCAGATCTCAGCCTCCTGAATAGCTAGGATTACAAGCATGAGCCACTGGCGCCCAGCTTAATTATTTTTGAACAGGTTCTAATATTTTAACTGAGGCTGGTCTCAGATTCTCTTAACTATACTTGCTGTCCAATGAGATTATAGGCAAATGCCACCACATTTTGTTTTTTGTTAAGACAGCTTTACACAAATTATTTTGTCTGGGCTGATGTTGAACTGTAATTTTCCTGATATCTGCCTTCCTAGAAGCTGTTATTTAAGGTGTGTGCCATCACACCTGGTACCTCAGAGGATTTTAAGGTAATAAAATTCATCTGTATGATGCTGTAATCACAGATATATGACATTCTACACTCGTCCAAAACAAAGAGTAAATGCCGAGATAAACGAAAAGTTTTGGGTCATTATGATTTGTCAATTTAAGTTGACAAGGGAATATATGAAAATTCTTTGTAGCTGTTTGTTAGTTTTGTGTCATGAACCTAAAAATAGTCCTTAAATGTGAAACAATATGAAGTAAATGAAAACATACATCAGCCTAGCACCAGTGGCTCATACTTGTAATCCTAGCTACTCAGGAGACTGAGATCTGAGGATCAAGGTTCAAGGTCAGCACCCGCAGGGTTCTTATCTCCAATGAATCACAAAAAAGCTGGAATTGGTACTGTGGCTTAATTGGTAGAGCACTAGCCTTGAACCAAAGGGGCTTGGTGACAGTGCCCAGCCCCAGAGTTCAAGCCCCAAGACTGGCAAAAATAAAAAAAGAAAGGAATAAAGAAAGAAAGAAAGAAAGCGGGAAGGAGAGAGGGAGGGAGGAAGGAAGGAAGGAAGGAGGAAGGAAGGAAGGAAGGAAGAAAGGAAGGAAGGAAGGAAAGAAGGAAGGAAAGAAAAAAGGAAGTATGAAGGCAGGAAGGCAGGAAGTCAGGAAGGAAGGCAGGCAGGCACGCAAAGAGATAGAAATGGAAAACTCATTAGAAAAGGGTCTCAAATGTAAAGTATACTTAGAGCTAAAAACATTAAAGTCTCCAAAAATAAACCCTGCAAGAATCAACAACACAATTAATACATGGGCTAAAAGACTTAGAGAAAGACTTCTCAGAAGAAGTAAGAATATCCAATAGACACATGAAGAGATGTTCAACATATCTGACCATAAAAGAAATGCAAATCAAAACTACACTAAAATTCTACCTCACCCCATTTAGAATGGGTATTACCAAGAAATCTAACAATAATAAATTCTGGCGGTGAGAATGGCTAAAATGGAACACTACTACACTGTTGGTGGGAATGTAAACTGGTTCAACAACTCTGAAGTTTCCTTAAAAGACTATACATAGAGCTTCCCTATGACCCAGCAATCCCACCCCTGGGCATACAACTCTTGTTTATTGTAGCATTGTTTACCATAGCCACGATACAGAATTAGCCCACATGCTGCTCAGTGGTCAAATGTATCAAGAAAATGTGATATATATATATATATATATATATATATATACACACACACTATATATATATATATATATATATACACATACACACAAACCATATCTATATATTTATATATAATGGAATTTAATGCTTCCATCAGAAAGAATGATATTGCCTCATTTGTTAAGAAATGGAAAGACTTGGAAAAATTATATGAAGCTAAGTAAGCCATACCCAAAGAAATATAGAGTGCATATTTCCCCTCATTTGTGGTAACTAGATTGTGCCTATAAATCTACAAGTAAACACATTGGATGGTAAGAGAAGAAAACAGACACTGGGGCCTGATACATTATACAAGACTCTAGGCATTTACACAGTGAAGCCAAAGATATTCTTAGAAGAGGATCACAAAGGCTCAATAGCTATGTTCAGATGATCATCTAAAATAATGTTTATTGAAATGCACTCCAAGAAATGGAAACAAAAGGATTTTTTCTTTTTTGTTGTTTTTGTTTTCTTTTCCTTTTTTCTTGTATGTTAGTTTATCTGTCTTTGGGATGGTAAGGGGGACAATGAACGAGTGGGACAAAAAGTGAAAAATTGCCGCAGTGACGCTTAGACACTATGTTGAAAATGAACTATGCAGCTTGTGTGTGGGGACCACAGGCAAAACTGGAAGAGGACAAGAAAAGGGTGACCTTGTTCAAAAAGAAATGTACTTTTTGTCTGACTTATGTGGCTGTAACTTCTCTGTGCATTACCTTTGCAATATGAATAAATAAATGAATAAATAAATAAATTCAAATGTACAGGCTGGCATGCATATCCGTATTTCATCATCTTCTCATTTGAACATGTTACCTTTGGGGAGAGGAGAAGCTATGGGAAGTGAAAAAATGCTGAATAATTTGTAAATTATATTCATACCATTCCAATTCTCAGCTACTATTATCTCATAGAAATTTTGCTTACTTAAGCCATTTACACAAGGGATATATATTTGCATATACTTTAATCCAGAGCATCATATTTACCTATAATTATCTGATTTTGTATTGCAATTTGATCCTATGTCCTTTGGCTTCATAACTTGAGACTTTTTCTGGTATTTATCAAAACTCTACTATGGACTTTGTATTAGCTTACTCAATTTATTCCTCTAATGTAATATGTGAAAAATACAATAACGTGTAAGGGAGGGGTGTGAGAAAGGAAGGCAGATGGCATGAATGATGTCTCATTTTCCTGACAAAGAATACAGCAAGGAAAGAAAATGATGCACCGTGAATCCATTGCAGTGACAAAGACTGTAATGAGAATTGGTATGCACATAAGCGACGGCATTCTCATTACATTCTGCAGATTGTAATCTTCAGATCTTCCTCAGAACTGCACCCACCCTCCACTGACTGATATGTCCTCCATATAGCTCTATTTCAATTTGCTTAAAACTATTTCTGGTATAAATGGATCATTAGGAAAAGCAAGTAATAAAAAATTTTAAATTGATGCTGGGCTCCTAATTCTAATGACTGGTCAAGAAGAGGTATTTTAGCTGCTGATATAAAATGGTATTTGTAGGATCTTTAACAAATAGCAATATATCAATCAAAATCTATCTCCTCACTCTTGCAAATAAGGCCTTCCTATAAGCTTTGTTGCACAAGATGAAGGCAGGAAGTTGGAAGAAACAAGAAAGAGGAAAGTTTGGGGCTGGGAAGGTGGCTCAGTGGTAGAGCGCTTACCTTGCATGCCTGAGGCTCTGGGTTCGATTCCTTAGCATCACATAAGAAGAAAAAAGCCGGAAGTGGCGTTGGGGCTCAAGTGGTAGAGCGCTACCCTTGAGCTGAAGAGCTGAGGGACAGCGCCCAGGCCCAGAGTTCAGACCCCACGACTGGACCCCTCCTAAAAAAAAAGAGGAAAGTTCATAATGACTAAGAATGCAATCCTTTTTTAAAAAAAAAGTCATTGCATGTGATTGTAATATGTGATAAGCCATTGTTGTCATAATCATATGTACAAGTGTTTTAAGTGGAATTATCAATTTGATTAATTGGTATTTTAAATATTGACATCTATAGTACTGTAAGCCATTATTCCAGTGTAGAATAAACTGAAAATATAGTAATTTTTTATAATAAGTGACCTAGACAGCATTATTACTGAGTCTTATCATACTTTGAAATTTACCTCTGCCTTTGCATAAAACAAAAATTCCTTAGCTAAAAATGTATTAGAAAATGTCACAAAAGTATATTTTAGGCTAAAATATAACAAGTACCAAATTAGAAATAATGATTTGAGATATTACCAACCTTGTCCTAGTGGTCCAAATTTGTGAAATGAATCAAGAAAGAAGGAAATAGTACTGGAAATATAGGTGCCAAAACAATATGGCTCCAAGATAACATTATTAATGTAGCAAGCATGGAGAATCAACTTCACTAGAGTTAATAAACTAAGACATTTGTTCACATCAACAGTGACCAGTATTTTTCATCTAACTTAATAGTAATCTATTAAAAATAATAAAAATGCTAGCCACTAAAGGAATTGACCACATATGTATAAATGAATTCAAGCTGTCACCAAGAACTGTGGTAGCAGGCTTAAATCAAGGAGGATATACCATTCTGTAGCTGAAACTTGATTATTATTTCACCAAAACACCAGAAACCTTACCAACATTATTTGTACTTGAGATTGTAGGCTTATTGGACAATGGGCAATCAATGTAGTGAGTACTGATTATATGAACTTGTACTCTCTAACTATAATAAGTAAAATGTGATGTTATTCACTGTGAAAGTAAGCAGACTGAAAGGTTGATCTGTTGTAGATTGTGTATAGTTAGCATTTGACATCCTAAACATGCTTACAAGCTGTGGAAATATAAATATGTAACATAAAATAAACATATAAAATGATTTTTAATATATTTGATATGCATTTAGAAAATACAAAGAGACATTCATATCGCACATTATTTACATCACATTTCAAATGTATCCTCAGACTAAATAAATTATTTAAAATGCTGAGTGAGCTGTAATACAGGATAGCAGAAGATATATAATAAAGTAAGGTATTAAAGTTATGCATTGAGTTCATATGCAAAGCAAGTGTTAAAGTAAACTAAAATGAAATAGCATGAGGTACCATCAATTGTGAAAAATTGCTGGGCACTGGTGGCTCATGCCTGTAATCCTAGCTACTCAGGAAACTGAAATCTGAGGATCATGGTTCAAAGCCAGCCTGGGCAGGAAAGTCAGGAAAACTAGAAGTGGCACTGTGGCTTAAGTGGTAGAGTCCTAGGCTTGAGCTGAAAGCTGAGGGACATCACCCAGGCCCAGAGTTCAAGCCCTAGGACCACCAAAAAAATAAAAGGAAAAAGAAAAGAAAACAAAAAATTAAAGAAAAAAAGAAGTTTCTCGGTGAAATATTGTTTTTCTTTTTTTATAATAATTTTTATTGAGATTAAATGATTACATAAATTTCACAAATTTCACAGTATTATAGGATAGTGATACTTAAATTTACAAACACATTTTAACCTTCACAGGACAAATTGTCCTTCTGGTCAATAAAGTTTGTGAATTCTTTGACAGTACAACTATTTCTTCCACGTTGGGTTACATGTACATTTCTTTTCTTTTGCTTAGTGTTAGCTGTTCCCTCTTTCCTTCTCCTTTGAAATCTTGTTTTTCAATCCCTGTGAAGAACTTGACATTGTGTAACATCTATAAAAACCTATCAATAAGTAAATCAATAAGAAATACTTCAAAATAAGAATTCTTCTTTTCACTTCTGATTACTTTAGAATTGTGATTTTAAAACCAGATTTTAAAAATACCAGATGAGGTAGACTTTCTTACTTTCTCTTGAAAGCATTTAGTCTAGTCCTCCTGTCAGATAAGGAGCAGATGAGCTAAATGGATTCAGTGTCTCCTTCCTTACTAGTGGGAGACAATGTAGAGAATTGATTTGGTTTATTGGCAAAAACAAAGTTGTTCTTGCATTAATGATAGATGGATTTTCCAAGAAATACCCAGGACCTTTAACCTCCTTATTACTGGTTGACAGGTGGACTGCTTACTGATCAAAAGCAAAACAAAACAAACAAAAACCTGGTTAAAATCTTGAGTTTAGATAAAATAAAATGAAATAAAAATAAAATAAAAAATAAATTAAACCACCTCATTCACATTTTTATTTAAGGACCCAACATAGTTGATTTGGAGCTATGATTAAGTGAATGGAAATTATTATTCAGGTTATTGCATTTAAAATCGGCTGAAAGATTTTCAAACAAGTTTGTTATGATCTGTATGGTAACATGACCATTTGAGTTTGGCTTGGTGTCTTAAATTATTTTATTGCAGAAAATAACATCCAAGAGAAGTCTTTCATAGAAAAGCAGCTGATAATAAATTTCTCAAAAGGACATTCTTATCTGTGAAATAAATATATATGTATATGTTATGTAAATTATATATTATACTACTGCATTATATATGTTATATATAATATTTATTTTTATATGCTTTATCAATACATTATATAGTATATTTAATCTATATGACACAGGTGTAAAGATTAGAGTTCATTCTTTTGAGATGGGCACTTTTAAATGGTTCAAGTATATTTTATGGCATTAGTTATTGCCAATAAACTAAAACTATGAAAAATATTTAAGAAATAATTTCCAGACAAAAACTTCTGTTAAGATATAGCATGTATACAAATAGGTATTACTTACATACAAAAGTAATTTACTGAAAAGAGTTCTGATGTTTATGTAAGATTTGTGAAAATGATCCTGACAGCGTACTTCATATGTTCATGTATGTCAAACTGCAGCAAGAATACAAAATTTCACAACAGAATCAGAAATATCTATTGTTCTATATCATAATCTTGATGTTTTAAGATGAGGGATAAAGATGCACAAAGTTCTTTAGGTGGCAAAATATTTGCAAATTTAAAATTTCAGATTGAATGTGTACATATGTATTAAGCAAGATGGTATTTATTATTTTGTTAGAAAATGTGGTTCTGTTCCCCTTTATGCCCTTTATACTGTTAATTAATGAAGAGTTTAAATTAAAAGGATATTCTGATTTTTCTCAAAGTAAAAATTTATGTATCAGTGGGACTGTGTGTGTGTGTGTGTTTGTGTGTGTGTGTGTGTGTGTGTGCGTGCGTGTGTGCACGTGCCAATACTGGGGCTTGGTATTTAACCCAAGGTCTCAGTACTCTTTCTGAGATTGTTTTTTTCTCAAGGATGGCATTCTACCATTTGATCCACACCTTCAATCTGGACATTTTTTGTGAGGGGTGAGGAGTAGTTTATTGGAGATAAAAGTATCAAGGACTTTCTGCGCCGACTTCAAACCACTATCCTCAGATCTCAGCTTCCTGAGTATCTAGAATTACAGATGTGAGCCTGGTGCCTGGAGGCGTTACTGACTTTTAAATGATCAGGATATATTGTATAAAACAACTGATGGAAGAACTGCCAGTATAGTGAAAGATACTCACTGTCTTTGAACATTCTCTGTATTACGGCACACAAATATTTAGGATAGCACTTTGGTCAAATTCATCAGTAAAATAATTTTTTAAAGTGTTCTGGGCAGCAAATAGTTGCCTTTTGGCTTCCCTCATTTCAGGACTCAGATCCAAACTCTGAAATTCTGAAAATGTCCTGTTTGCAGCACAAATGGAAGTTCGGACTTTAGATTGCTTCCGTTGGAAGACTAATTTCATCACTGTACCATCCTTGTGAGTTTGGGAATGTTATTGCCCACTTCTCATCTGCAAGACAAGAATGAAGACAATGGTATTTCTAAAATAAGTATTTATTTTTAGATTATTAAAGTCAAATAAAACATACAAAATACCTCAAAACATACAAAATTCCTCAACTATGTTAGATATTATCATATATTTTTTTCGGGGTACTAATAAAGAACATTTCTTGTTGCATTTGACTTTCTGTTTTTGGTTTAATCCTATTTTGTGTGAAGTATATATAGCCTACCTATATTTATGCTTTTCTTTTGTTTCCATTTGTATGGATACCTGTTTCCATCCCTTTACGTTCAGCATCTCTGTGTGCTTTAACTTACAGTGGATCTTTCATGAGTATCACATGGTTGGGTCTATATTTACCCCTCCTATGTCTTGGCTAAGTTTAATTCATTTACATTTAAAATAATTCACATGTAGTGCAATAAAGTAGATTGTTTTTCTTTTGTTCTTTGTTATGTTCTTTATTATTACTCTGTAAAAGATAGCAAACAAAGCACGTGAAGTTTTATTTGGTTTAATCATTAATTGTAAGTTCAAGAAATAGCATTGAGTGCTGCTTATGTATGATGAAACTTTAGGCTTCATAGACGATTTTACAGCAGAGAAAAACACAGACATGACCCTTGTTATTATGAAGATGTTTATTCTAGCAAAGGAAGCAGATAAATCCGAACCTAAATGAATGTAATTTAAATAATAAGAAAATACAATTTAGATCAGCTCTTTTTCAGATCCCCATATAGGATTGGGTCCAAACCAAACTTCTGAGAAATTGAAGACTAAGTTTTACAGAAAAGATGAGAGTAATTGTTATGCTAATGATAACAGAACAATTCTTGAGCAATGGAGGAAAATGTTTTAGATTAAGAAATATAATGATTTAATGGGCTGGGAAGGTGGCTTAGTGGTAGAGCGCATGCCTTGCATGCATGAGGCCCTGGGTTCAATTCCTCAGCACCACATAAGCAGAAAAAGCCGGAAGTGGCTCTGTAGCTCAAGTGGTAGAGCGCTAGCCTTGAGCTGAAGAGCTGAGGGACAGCACCTAGGCCCAGAGTTCAGGCTCCACAACTGGCAAAAAAAAAAAAAAAAAAAAGAAATATCATGACTTTAATACACTTCAGAATATTATTATCATGTTACATAATATATTATGTTATAATACACTATACATTATAATGTATTGTATTCTAATGATATTAATATCAATCAATTTATATATTAAATTATTAGTTCAATAATAAAATATTAATATATCAACTATAATATTAATATGTTATATACTATATTATATTTATTACTTAGAATATAAGTTAGAGCATCATGGCATAATGATAATTTTATTTTTTTAAACTAAGACAAATTGTATGGTATTCAGAAATTTTTATATAACAAGAAGATTTAGGTTTTATTCTATATATAAGGGGAAATATTAACTTTAAGTAGTTGTGCATAATGTGATTTTCTTTATCAATCTACATACTTGTTAAAATATGCCCAATAGATAATAATGGAAACATGGTATGGTGTGGTGACTTAGACCATACAGCAGCATTAGAAATAGAAAAAGATGAATTTACATATCTCATTTGCAGGTGGAATAAGGCAGACTTGATATATTAACTGCAGAGTATTATAGAAAGAGACACTCATTGAATAATATTCCATCATTGTGTGTACCAGTACTTGCCTTGAATCCTTTCTTGTATTCTTCACTCATGACTGCAGCTCTACAATTGAGCCACATTTCCAGTTTTGTTTTTTTGCTGGTTGTTAGAGAAAAGAGTCTCAAGCATTTTTTTGCCTGGGCTCTAAATCTTTATTTTAAGATCTCAGCCTCTTGAATAGCTCAGATTATCAGCATGAACATTGGTGCCCATTTTAGCAATATTAATTTTAGTAAAATTAAATGTACTCAAAGTAGTTTTTATTTTTTGAAAAATAGAATATGGCCTACTAGAATGAATGTCAAATTATTCCATATAGTAAAGAAATATCCAAGTCTTTCTATTTCCTAACAAATGGGGCAATGCATTCTTTCTGCATTCATAGAATTCCATTGTGTATATATACCACATTTTCTTGATCCATTCATCTACTGAGGGGCATCTGGTTGATTCCATATCTTAGCTATGGTAAATAAGGCTGCAATAAACATAGTCGTGCTGGTAGCTTTAGTATGGTCTTGTTTGTGAACATTTGGGTAAATGCCCAAAAGTGGGATTGCTGGGTCATAGAGGAGCTCTATGTGGTCTTTTGAGGAACCTCCATACTACTTTCCAAAGTGGTTGAACAAGTTTACATTCCCACCAACAATGAAGTAAGGTTCCCTTCTGTCCACATCCCCTCCAGCATCTGTTGTTATTAGAGTTCTTGATTATAGCCATTCTAACTGGAGTGAGGTGGTCTCTCAATATTGTTTTGATTTACATTTCTTTTATGGCTAGGGAGGTTGAGCATTTCTTCATGTATCTATTGGTCATCCTTCTTTCCTCTTCAGAGAAGTTTCTCTTTAAGTCTTGAGCCCACTTATTTATTGGGCAGTTGTTTCTTTGAGGATTTGTTGTTGGGGGATTTAATTTTTTGAGTTCCAAGTATATTTTAGATATGAGACCCTTGTCTGTTGTATGGCTAGTGAAAATCTTCTCCCAATCCGTGGGCTTTCTATTGATCTTGCTAGCTATGTCCTTTGCCATGCAGAAGCTCTGCGATTTCATCCAATCCCATTTGTCCAACCTTTCTTTGATTTGTTGTGTTTCTGGGTCTCTATTAAGAAAATTTCGGCCTGTGCCAAGGAGACCTAGAGTTTCTCCTATTCCATCCTGTAATGTTTTCAGAGTGTCCGTTTTGACTCCGAGGTTAATCCTACTTTCATTGTATTTGGTGTTGGTATAATTTGTGGAGGGGAAGGGCAAAAACAACCCATTTAAACAGGGATACAGGTGGACCCATTGCAACAATGAGATGTCAAATAGTTATGTGGAAAAACAAACTTTACAACTTTGTTTGGGGCCTGGGGAGATGGGAAGGGATGGGAAGGGGAAACAAAGGAGGAGGCAACAATGCTTGATAAGAAATGTACTCATTACCTTGCCTGTGTAATTGTACAAAACTAAAATTAAATATAAAAAATTAAAAATTTAAAAAAAGAGAAAAAAAGTTGGCAGCAACAGCCCCTCCCCAAAACAAACTTTCACTTCCTCAAAATGGTGTCAAATTCTGATCCTCAAAATCTTAATGACTTTCTATTTCTGCTGTGGAAACAGAGGTGAGAAGAACTTAATAGGTGCTTCAGATTAGGAGTGGTTTTCAGGAGCAATTAAGGCATTTAACTTATTTCAGCAGTTTTATAAACACTTGGTGCTCCTAAACACTTGAAAACTGTAAAGGTTAAAAAAAAACCTTCAGGCATCATTTTAGAAAAGTGCATGCATCCACTTACAATCCTGTTGTCACTTGAATAACACTCAATGTACTCAAAATTATAGTTATTACAGAAGGAATTGCAAGTTGAATATAGGGAAGTGTATAAGCAATGTTTGTCACCAGCACGGTTACTAAGCACTACCTAGGCCACTATGAGACCATCCACCTAAGTCACAAAACCCATGATGCCCATGCCCGATTTGATACTTTCTTCTTACATTTTTTTGTCATGACTATGATTTTAATCTTTTAAGTAAAAGTTAGTTTTTTTTAATCTTTAACCTGCCATTGTCTACTTAGCATCTATTAGTCTCTACTACCAGTTTCGTTGAATGAGAATAATTCACAGTTTCTTTTCCTGGTGCTATAAGACTTGTCAGGTTGTTCTAGTTGACTTCTTTTTTTCTTTTCTTTCTTTTTGTTTTCATTTGTCAGGTTATTCTAGTTGACTTTTTTTAAAGGAGCTCTTCATTTTTTTCCACTATAGTTTATGTACCTACAAATAAGCTTCTAAAACATTGTAGATTTGAATAGACTGTATGTAACCTTGAATGGGGAATAAAACCTCTATTCAATGTATGAATGATAGAGAAATAAGGATAACTTGAATATATAGAATCTAAAAAATGGTTTAAAATTGTAAAACTTTTAAGCAATATTTTTAATTATCTTTCTGTCCCTCATTTCAGTATCACTGTCATAAAAGAGGACAGTTTTGCTGATTGTCCTACAATTTCATTTTGTTTTGTTTGTTTTTTATTGTTGTTGTTGTTGTGGGTAAACATTATCAAGAAAATAGCCTAAAGACAAATAGTTGCAAAGTGAAGAATTGGTCCTTATGATATATAAGCTGGAAAATTGGTCCTGTAGTCCCAGAAAATCCACTGGAACTTGGGCAATGAGAGCCATCTTGCATACAAATAAACTGTTCATGACTCCAAGAAACTAGCAAACTAGAGAATATTTAAACTTGTCTTCTATTAACCAACAGAAATGCAGAATATTTTTTTAAGATCACAAATCATGCCAGACAGGAATTTTCTAGATGATAAATTTCATAATTGCCAAGTCTTTCATATTTTATCATCAAGTAACCATGCTTGGCATAAAATTAGGTCTCTCTGCTAACTAGTAAGTGCCAATCTGTAACAATAACTTTATTTTATAGTAGAATATAGTCACATATGTAGGAAAACAAATCACAAATAACAAGCCACATGTAATAGCATAGACAGCTGAATTATCACGTGGATAGTATTTTCTAATATTTCTCAAACAGAGTAAAATCATTAATGTAATACTAGTACTAGTTAATCATAAAATGTGCAGAGTGTAAGGTGTAAGGTATGAGTACATTTCTTGTCAAACTTGTTACATTCTCCCTCATTTTTCTCTGTTTCCCTACCGTGATGTTCCCTCAGTTCCTTGCCCTGATGTTGTACAGTTCATTCCCAACATATTGTGAGTATTGTTGCTGCAATGTGCATGTTTTGAATAAATTTGTAGGACTTAGAACATTTTGTTAGTTGTCACTCATATAATTTGCTATTATGTCATACTTGTGATTCTAAGCCTAGGATTCAGATTTACAAATTATGATGATATGATTCTTATGATTATTATTAACTTTTTTTGCTATATAGCTCAAGTGGACCTAAAATCTATGATTCTCCTAATCCATCTCTAGTGACACTTCTGACCTCTCCTTATTTTTATTATACATCTGATGATAAATTTTCTTCTATCATTGTTGATATTAGGAATTAGTTAAGTAAATTTGTAAAAAGCCTTTAATGTTCCCACTGTAGATGAATTTCTCAATGTATATCTTAACAACTTGTCTTCAACAATAAAATTCAATTATGCCATTAATTTAAAGATTTTCAGTATTAAAGTTTATGATATTTTAAACTGATCTCAGCATTTGATATTTTTGGGTTCTAGATAGGCAACAAAGAATTTTGTTTCTTTTATTCCCATTGTTTATGTTCATGTAAATAATGAAGGATTTTATTGTGATATTTCACTAATGATTTCACCTCTAATCTTTGTATTTTCTGTCCACCCCAAATACTCATTTGAAAATTTCTTACATATTTTAGATGGATTACATTATGAGCTTTTTATATGTACACACAATGTTTTATGTAACTGTAGTTATGTTTGAATTGTGCAGGAAAGTCAGAGAACAGGGCATGCATGTTGGTGCCAGGAAGACATGAAATGGAAATAGACATAATGACATTTAGACAAACTGTTTCCAGTGTGCTTCAAGGGATTAGCTACCTAAAGCTGAAATACTTCCACTAATATTCTCTCACCTCTTCTTAGTTTCCAAAAGCTCTTCTGGGAAAACCACCCTGAGAGTTTCTACTCATAATTTGAAAATTGCTGCTTGAGAAAAATCATGTAGAAGGATTTTGAATACTTCTTTGTTGATTAGACACCCATGAATAAAATGGTTAAAATGAAATTAAGCCACATTCTTTGAAAAAATAAAAAAGTACTCTTCATCTGAACTCTGTACAGCACCTTTATAACAATAAATAAACTAACAATAAATTTAAATAGCACAGATTAAAATGGCAAATAAAATGATAAAAAATTCGAAATGTCTTGAAAAGTAAAAAACATGAGAATATTTGAACATGCTTCCACAGAAATATTTGTGAGGTAGTAATTTCCCATTCCTTTTTTTCTGGAATATCCAATGGTGATTACTCTTAACCTAAAAATATCAAATATGCAAACACAAAAGAAATTCTGTATTGCATTATCACCTTCACACAATATGAAATATTGAAAAAATTTAATGATGCATCTGAAGTATTTAAGAAAACATTCAGCCAATTACAACTGGATAGAAACATATAGAACTCTGTAGAAATACAGAATTTTCACTCAATCTTATTATTTTTGGTTTCTGGCATATAATATTTAGAACATATGTTATCAGTGATTCTTACATTTGTAAATTTTATATTTGTAAATGGCTCATAATTCTTACATCGTAATTGCCCCAAATTGAGCCTGCTATGGTTCTTTATTCTTTCTTTCTTTCTTTTTCTCTCTCTTTCTTCTCTCTTCCTTCCTTCCTTCCTTCCTTCCTTCCTTCTCTTTCTCTCTCTCTCTCTCTTTCTCTCTCTCTTTCTCTCTTTCTTTTCTTTCTTCTTTCTTTCTTGAACTCTTGTACTGGGAGCTGTCCTTCATCTCTTTAGCTCAAGGAAAGCACTCTACCACTTGAGTCACAGCGCCACTTACAGTTTTCTGGTGATTAATTGGAGACAAGAGTCTCATGGACTTTCCTGCCAGGGTTGGCTTTGAACCATGATCCTCAGATCTCAGTCTCCTGAGTAGCTACTATTACAGGTGTGAGTGACTGGCGCCTGGCTATGGTACTTTCTTAATAATATTAAATAATGATAACTGTTCTTCATTGGAAAATATTAGCTGAATATTTTAAGAATTAAGCTGTCACTATTATTCACCTTAGCTAAGATATGGAATCAACCCAGATGCCCCTCAGTAGATGAATGGATCAAGAAAATGTGGTGTATATATATTCAATGGAATTCTATGCCTCCACCAGAAAGAATGACACTGCCCCATTTGTTAGGAAATGGAAAGACTTGGAAAAAAATATATTAAGTGAAGTAAACCAAGCCCAAAGAAACATAGTTCTCATGGTTTCCTTTATCTGTAATATCTAGTGTATGTCTAGGACAAGCAAAAAAGGTCAAAAGCTATGTACATATGACCATATATATGTATGTATATGGTCATATATGATGATGCTAAGTGAAATGATTTTATCTTTCTTGCTGTTCGTTTTAATGTACTTACAATATACTGTGATTTTTTTTTTACTTCTTTGTATGTTCATCCCCCCTGGTATAACCCCTATTGTTACCATATTTGATTCTGGTGTCTTGAATCTTGTACATACATTTTTCTAATTTGGGGAGGGGAAGGGAAATAACAAAATGCTGAAACAAGGATACAGGATGACCCATTGTAACAATGAGATGTACAAGACACTGTGCTGAAATGAGCTTTACAATGAGTTGGGGAGGTAGGGAGGAAAGGGATGGCAGAAAAAAACAAAGGAAGGGGTAACAATGCTTGATAGGAAATGGACTCATTACATTGTTCATGCAACTGTAACCCTTCTGTACCGTATCTTTACAATAAAAATATAAACAATAATAAAAAATAAAACAAATAAAAATAATTAAGCTGTCATAAGGAGATACAATTGAATATTACAACATAAGTGTGTTGATAACCTTACCAATGCTTAATATATAGTACATATTATGTTTGAATTTAAATTATATTTACCATGACTGAGCAATTTAATATACTTTTGTTGTTGAAATTGAAGGAGGAAATATAAGATAAAATAAGATAACTGTCCAAAAAGAAATGTACTCATTACCTGACTTATGAAATAATAACTCCTCTGTATAATGCCTTTATACTAACAATAAAAATAATAAAACATATAAAATACAATATTGTTATTTTGTTGAGGGATGAAAGTAAACCACATAGGTAATTTTTACAGAAAATATTTTCAAATTATATTGATATGAATAATTTAATAATTCAATAATATTATTGTATTAATTATAAAATAAATCTACAAGACATTCAAGGTTATTTCAGTGGCGACAAACTACATTGAGTTATTATTCTTGATTATCTTACATTCATAGGGGAAAAATCCAGTTCAGTTAAGAATAGCCTTACAGAAGGACTGAAATATTTTAGTTGATATTATTAATATTTTAAGAAATATTCAATCTTTTTATTATTTTCAATAATGAAATCAGGTTCAGTTGTTTTGGTAGCAAGCCAAACAAGCTGTTGATTTGTATAACATCTTTTAGAAAATCCTACTTGTCAATTTACTACCAGTAGTTTTACAACTGTTTCAAATAATATTTTAAAATTATTTTCCATCTAAATATTTGAATGAAGATAAATTTTCTCTGTATACACTCACTTAAAGATCACAGTAAAATTAATGTAGAAACAGATATGTAAATTCAGTTTGGTCATAAATACTTGAAAACAGTTACTTTGTCCTGGAAAATATAAACTTTCTAAATCATACATCATTTATATTAAGTTGCTTTGGATAAATTACTTATTTTTAAAGATGAATGACTATATACTTTTTAAAGTATGCACATTTGATTTATAATAAGATGATTAAAGGGAATTATGCACAAAAGCAAAAGTTCTTTAGGGTTCCACATAGTTGAAAATGTAGGTACCTTAATGGCATCAAATGTAGAGTGTTTTCTTTCTTTTCCTAGATATAACACTTATTAGAAGCAAATTTTTATCTTATTATTCCTCTTTTAAACAGATATTCAATAGTCTAAGACATTGAACTGTCCACTTACTCACTCAATAAATATTGATTGTGCACAAACTTCTTGCCTGCAGCTAAAACTTGAATCAAACTAATGCAAATATTTTTTCAGCTTTACCTAGGTATTTCTTAGAATTCTTACTATATTGCAGTCCATTTCCATATTCCTCTCTATTGTTGGCTCACTAGTAGGACTTTTCAGCCAGCGCTTGTCAAAAAATAGATATGTAATATCTCTTTCTGGCATAAATACTATATTTTCATCTCACTTTCCCATAAAGATTATTAAATAACAAATTACAATTATAGTTAATTTGATAGAAGATGTGCTTAACTAAGAAAAGCATATAATAGAAATTGTGAAGTTATTTAATATTACCACTTAAAATTTTGAAGTATTTTGTCATTACTACTTAAATTTAAAAGCACATTTATATCTTTACGCAGAAAAGTATATATGCCTTTACAACTGTGTAGATAGTTAGCCATCGGGCAGAGATAAACTGAAGGACACTAGCAGACGGTCTCTGGAATGGAAGGAACGTGAACCTAATAATACCTAGATTTTCACTGACTTTGAATCACTTAGACCCATGGAATTATAAGAATAAATTTAATTTTTGTTAAGGTTATCATGTTTGTGGTAATTTGTTACAGCAGCCATATGAAACTAACACAAATCTGGATAAGTAAAATTCTATATAAACATGCTAAGGAAGTAAATCTCTAACATGCAAAAAATATAGAATATTCATTATGAAGTTATAACTTAAAGTTGAATAAGATACAAAATTATTTTAATTCAAATTCTCTCATTGAAAAGCAAGAAATCTTTATGGAGACATAGTTGAAGTAACTGTTTCCAAAGCTATTTCCAGTGTAAAATGTTAATTCTATTAAAATTTCATATTTTTAATGTTTTGAAAAGCTTAGTTTCATACAGGTAGACCTGTAATTTTTCTAGAGTTTATAAAAGATGTAACACCCTTTGGGGGCTTTCTCTAGTTACCTATAGTTTAATTATATCTTTATGAAACTGAATATATTCTTGAAAATATGTGAGAGGAGATACGCTCAAGGTAAGTGATCATAAGACTTTCAATTCTTTTAAATTTCGTATTCAACTTTAGGGTTATATTAGTATACGAAATATGTCCCCTCCAAATATTTCCCTTTGCAATTTCAGTACTACAAGGATATTCAACACCACAATAACCGCACTCACTAAGGTGAGTAAAATAAAAAGAAATAGGCAATCACAATTGTTGGAGAAAAGGTGTAAATGCTGAGTATGACAACTGTTATGGCTAAAGATGCCCAGAATATTTCTCTAAAGACTAGAAAAAAAAAAACTCCTTTCTCAAAATTCTTAAACTAAGAAGTGTCAAATTTTCTATTGTAAAAGCTTAAAATATATTAAACAACAGTATAATGCTCAATTTGTAATCCATCTATGCATTTTTACATTTCTTTCTGTTGAAAACTGCATTCAAATGTGCAAAGTCCTATAGTCTGGTATAGTTTCCCAGCCAAATGTAAATTATCATTAAGATTTTATCACAGTCCATTTACTGTAGCTAACCCTTATGGCACTATTATTAATTTATTTAAGTTCAAAATTCATCATTCTCCAATATATTATAAACTCCTCAAAGGGACTTCCATGAACCATCGAACTTTGAAGCTCCCAAATGCTGTACATAGTAAACACAGCGTATGTTTGTGAAGTGAACCCAAAATAAGTAAACATCATGGATAGTTACATTTCAAACTCATTTGTCTGTATCTAACGCTTAGAATGAACATGTTCCATTTTGTCCTACAATCAGTAAGAGAAAATTTTTTCAGTGTTAGTACTGTGTTCTCTACAACTTGCTTCAATCAGCTTTTTGAGCTGAGTAGCAATTCCCATTTAGTATTGATTCTTTTTAGAACAGTGTCTTTGGACAATTTAAATCTTGTAAAGCAGAACATTTTGAAATGACATGTCAGAAACTCTTATGTTCTATTAAAAAAGCATCAGATATATTCTAACATTTTTCTGGTTTATGCAGAACTTCTAGTCTTTTTTGTCCCACAGATGACAATCTAATGTGTGCCAACAAGCTTAAGTTTACATTAGATAAAGAACTCTCCTGAAAGTCAATTTTCAGACTGTCAGTGTGAGTACACTGACAAATTGTCAGGATGCCATAATATCGTCTGCAAATGCAGCTTTCTCTTTCTTAATACTAGTGGATTTTATTAATGAGAAACAAATCTCTTAGAAATGGGTATGTTAAGAAGTAAACTCAGTTTTAGCAAATTGTAAGTAGGACTATTTGGGTTGATCTAGTTCCCTTACAACTATTCTTCCCAAAACAACAATCTGACCTGACTTAAATTCGACTGAAGAAAAGTTAATGTTACTATTTATAAGATTATTTCTTTGTTGCTTTATATGTCCCTCCTCCATGGTATAACCCCTGCTTTCACTGTAGTTGATGTTGGTATAATTTGTGGAGGGGAAGGGAAAAAACAAATCGTTTAAATAGGGATACAGATGGACCCACTGCAACAATGAGATGTACAAATCTTTATGTCGAAAAACAAACTTTACAACTTTGGCGGGAAGTTGGGGGCGAGGGTTGGGGCGGGGGAGATGGGAAGGGATGGGAAGGGGGAACAAAGGAGGAGGCAACAATGCTTGATAAGAAATGTACTCAAAGGGAGGTGAAGGGTAAACAAAGGAGGAGGCTGCAATGCTTGGTAAGAAATGTATGCATTATCCTGCCCATGTAATTGTAACACCTCTGTACAGTATGTTCTCAAATAAAATAAAATTAAAAAAAAAAGAAATGTGCTCATTATCTTGCCCATGTAATTGTAACCCCTTTGTATGGTATTTTCACAATTAAAAAAAAATAAAAGTTAATGTTACTCTCTTTTAGATGACTTTTATATTGCAGACAATCTTGTCGGTGGTATATCTCATTTAACTTCTGCCAAAATGAAATAGAAATGTACCAGAACAATTTAGGAGCCATGAAAGTGAATATTTACAATTTGAACACTACAAAAATAAAATAAAATAAAAGATCAAATAAATTCAAGCCTTACAATCCTAATTCCAAATCAGTATACCTTTTTATATGCTCATGCTTTCTTAATAATAGGCAATAAACTATTTGACCATAAACATAATTCTGAGAGAATCTGGTGGGAATTACAATGAATACTTTTGATTCTATAATTTATGCTTCATATTTTAAATCATGATAGTTTATTGATTGTAGTCTCAAAGTTCTGGAGAAAATTGAGGGAAGGGGTAACAAGGTGGACAAGAAATATACTCATTACCTTACTTATATAATTGAATACCCTCTCTACATCAATTTGACAATTAAGAAAACTGAAAAATGTATAAAATATATAAACATTATAATGTATAAAAATGTATAAATGTATAAACATTACCAACAATCAAAAAAGTTCTGGACATAATAGATCCATAATTTCCTTTTTCTAAATTTTTTAATTTATAACATTAAATATGTTCTCAGAGGATTAGCAAAAATATTATTCAAGAAGAATAAGAACACTTTACAGAAAATATTCACCAATTTAATGTATTTATTGAATATCTATTACATATCAGCACTCTTTTTAGGAATGACAATACAAATATGTCAGGTTCTATTACATCTTTCACAAATCAGGATGAGTGGGAACAGACACTATCAAAATAATTTTACATACAGAGTATTAGGAGTCATGTTTTAACTCACTTACCTGGTAATTCCAGTGATATTCTAGATTTTTAAAAAACTAATGTTAATTTGAGACTCTTTTATCTGATACTATTATTGCTAGGCAATCACATACAGTGAAACCAAAGGAGGATATTCTTAGAAGAGGAACACAAAGGCACAATGCCTATGAACATCTGATCATAAAATATTTATAGAAATGAACTCCAAGAAATGGAAATCAGAGATTTTTTTCATTACTGTTGTTTTCTTTGTTTTTGTAATGTTTGTTCATTTATCTGTTTTTGGGAAGGCAAGGCAGACACAGAATGCAGGACAAAGGGTAAACAAACTCAGCAGTGGTTTTCAGTAGTCACTATGTTGAAAAAGAACTATAAAACTTGGGGGGAGGACAGGAGGGAAAAACTGGGAGAAAGCAAGAATGACATTGTTCAAAAGGAAATGTACTCTTTCTCTGACATATCACTGTAAACCCTCTGTATATTACCTTTACAATAACAATAAAATACAAAACATAGCCCAATTCCTCTTATTAGAAAATGTCATAATATATCATAGTAGTTAATATAGCTAGGGTTAGGGCTCATACATGCTTCAGGGTCAAGGTAGTTTTGAGATTTTGGAAAACTTATTTAATTACTGGCTCCCTTTTCTGTTAAATAATAATGATAAACTCAATTTAGAAATTTTTTGATGTTAAACTAAATAATGTGTCTAAAAATATGATAAGCAATAAAATTTGGCAAACATTGTCTCCTTCCTCTTCTTGAAGAATCACAAGGTACATTGTGATCTAAATAGTAAATGTTGCAATGCAATATCTTGTTTGTTTAGCCCAGATACACTTAAAAATGTTTCATTGACTAGGTATAGTTGGTCATGGCATTTATAATTACTTGTGATATTGAGAAAAGTATAGAATCTCTTAGACTTGATTTTCACAATTGTATAGTAAGAAAATAATTTTTATTCAGTAATTCTGAGGGTTTAAACAAACTTATGGAAAAATATGGTCATATCATGCTTACCGTGAAAGAACTCTTCAAATATTTTAGCTTTTAAATTACAGGTGATTCATAATTAATACAAAGAATTACTTTTAAAGTCCTATAAGTCTTATTTAATGAATAAAATATTACTACTTCTGGTTTATAATATTGAAACCTTGGATTAAAGCCAGGCCCGGGTGGCTCACTCCTGTAATCCTAGCTACTCAAGAGGCTGAGATCTGAGGATTGCCCTTCAAAACCAGCCCCGGCAGGAAAGCCCATGAGACTCTTAACCTCCAATTAACCACTCAGAAAACCGGAAGTGGCACTGTGGCTCAAGTGGTAGAGCTCTAGCCTTGAGCTGAAGAGCTGAGGGACAGCGCCTAGGCCCAGAGTTCAAGCCCCACGACAGACAAACGAAACAAACAAAAAAAAAACCCTTGGATTAAGTATGTATGTATATCTGTCTACATATGTGTATAGAGATAGATATATAAAATGATATTGTCTCTATGTTTATATTTACTAAATAGCCTACCAACATTAAGCTATAGAATAATGTACAATATCAGTTACCTCAACTATTTTCTCTGTGCAGACTACAAACTCTTCCAGTGTTTATGTTGTTATAAACTTTTCCCAGAATGGTTATTCCACAGCATGGAATGACATCTGCTGATTCATGATCTGGGGCAATTTTTTTTTTTATTGTGAACATACTGTACAGAGGCGTTACAATTACATGGGCAAGATAATGAGTACATTTCTTATCAAGCATTGCAGCCTCCTCCTTTGTTTACCCTTCACATCCCTTCCCAGCCTCCCCTTGTCCCCCACCCAATCCTCCCCCCCCCAAGTTGTAAAGTTCGTTTTTGACATGACAACTTGTACTTCTCATTGTTGCAACAGTTCCACCTGTATCCTTAAACGACTGGTTTTTCCCCATCTCCTCCACAAATTATACCGACATCAAATATAGTGAAAGCAGGGGTTATACTGTGGGGGAGGGACATACAAAGCAACAAAGAAACAATCTTATAAATGCATTAGAAACAAATGCATGAAAAATATTTAAATACATATCTAAGGGTTCATTTTCCTAACATCACATGATCTGACCTTTTCTGCTTGACTCATACATATACTAGATATTGCAAATAAGGGAAACCATGGGACCTATGTTTCTTTGGGCTTGACTTACTTCATTTAATATAATTTTTTGATCTGGGACAATTTTAAGGAGCCTGTTCTTTTCACTAAAAGAGCATGCCTCAAGAAAGTTTTTTCTTCTATAATTACATCAACACTCAGTATCAACACTCAGCCTAAATTTAAAAGTTTCCATTTCTCTCTTCTTAAATCAATACACAGATCTTTCTCAATTACAGAAAATCTTATGCTAACACTGTTTTCCCTATCCTTCTAAGGATGATGTTACAGAATGCAATTAGTGTGGTGTGTATACATCTTGGGTTATTGTGTTCCAGTAGGGTGGGCTGTTTCGCGCTGATCTGAGGAAAGGATCTCTAGTACATTTCCTTTGTCAGTAAAGGTATGTGAATATACACAGTCATGGAAGTTAAGGCTAATGTATGACCAACGAACAAGACAAAGCAGAGAGACACCAAAGCACCCTTGGCATACTCCACTAGCACTGGAGCAAATAAAGATCATTTTTAATAAAAAAAAGAGCCAGCTGCTTCTAAATGGGAAGTCAGTCACACATGCACTCTTGCCTAGTGATTTGGTTCTTTCAATTGGCCACTGACTGAATATGTTTACAGAAATTGATAAAAAATCTCCCTGATAAGAAAAATAGTGAGAGCAGGGCGCCGGTGGCGCATGCCTGTAATCCTAGCTACTCAGGAGGCTGAGATCTGAGGATTGAGGTTCAAAGCCAGCCTTGGCAGGAAAGACCGTGAGACTCCTATCTCCAATAAACCACCAGAAAACCGGAAGGGGCGCTGTAGCTCAGGTGGTAGAGCGCTAGCTTTGACCTGAAACGCGCAGGAAGAGCGCCCAGGCCGAGTTCAAGCCCCATGACAGACGACAAAAAAAAAAGTGAATCGTGATAGATATCCTGGGATATTACAAACACTGAATTTGATCTGACTCAGAAATTTTCCTAAATCTTAGAATATGTGCATAAGCATTGGGGGAGCAAAAAAAATCATTAAATTATTACATAATTTACATTTATGTTAGTGAAAAAAATGCTCTGTTTGCAGTCCAAGAAAGTGAAGTCAAATATGCTTTTTTAATAAAGCAATTTTTATCATGGAAATACTTTTCTTTCCCTACAAAGTAGCATTTGAGTAAACGTTTCTACAGAACATGTTTTTTTTTAATAGTGTTTTCTCTCTCACTGAACTTTAAGGGCATTTGCTATTCCAAACAAAAACAAAAAAACAACAAAAAATACCCATGTTGGTTTGAATTATTTCCCATAGAAAAATATGTGAAATTCAATAGCTATCTTAGCATTTTGTTCTCAATTTATTGTCTCAAATGTATTTTTAAAGCAGGGCCTCTAAATCATCTGTCATTCAGGAGTCTACTCTTATTCAGTGGGGCTGTCACAATATATACAGCCTAGTTTCTTTATTCCCACTTCAAAAACTATTTCAGTGTTTCTCAATAAAAAATAGCCAACTTAATTGGAAGAAATGGAAGAACTGTAGAGAGATGAGGCCAGTGAGACCTTCTATGTTATTAGGCATTTATATAACACTAATTTCCTGAGCCCTCCTGTTTTTGCCTTATATTAAATGAGGTCATATGGGAATAAACACAAGTAAGATGTAAACTTTTCCTTCGAAACTCTTACTCTATTAGAACAAATTAAGATAATAATAGGACTAAATGACATAGTGTTTTATGTCAGATATAAGTAATATCTTATTTAGTATACAAGAGAATAGAATTATCTTTCAGAACAAACAAAAAAGAAACAAGGCAAGCATTGGAAAGAAATGGTATGACAACCTGCCCTGGAAAGTAAGTATTGCCCTAATTTCCTTTTTCTTAGAGCTGTAAGACATACTATCAAAAATAAACAGGAAAAAATATAGCATAAAAAGATGCCAAATTCTCCCTTCAAGAACTGTGGGTAGGCTGGGCACCAATAGCTCACGCCTGTAATCCTAACTACTCAGGAAACTGAGATCTGAGGATTGCAATACAAAGACAGCCCAGGCAGAACAGTCTGTGAGACTCTTATCTCCAAAAACTACACAGAAAAATCCAGAGGTAGCTCGGTAACTCAAGTGGTAGAGTGCTAACCTTGAGCACAAAGAAGCTCAGGGATAGTGCCCAGGCCCTGAGTTCAAATCCCAGGACAGGCAAATATATATATATATATATATATATATATATATATATATATATACATATATATATATATACATATATATATACATATATACATATATACATATATACATATATATATACATATATATATATATACACACACACATACATACATACATATATATGTGTGTGATGTGTGTGTATACACATGCACATACACACATGTATTACACACACACACATACACACACACATATGGATAGGAGCTGGGTGGTGAGCACTTATATCTATAATCCTAACAGCTCAATAGGCTGAGATCTTAGGATTCTGGTTTGAAGCCAACCCAGGAAAGAAAGACCATAAGATTATCTTTAATTAACCACCAAAAAACTGGAAGTGTAGCTATGGTTCAAGTGGTAGAGTCCCAGCATTAATCAGAAAGCTAAGGGATAATGCTCAAGCCCTGAATTCAAGCCCTAGTACACACACACACACACACACACACACACACACACACACAAAGTCTTGGATAGTAATATGCCTGGCACAATCATAGGAAATATCAGATATACATAACCAACTGTAATCTGTGATAGAAGAAAATAATATTTTAAATATATTTAAGTATTAAAATATTAGTAGCACTTACCAATGATTAGAAGTATTTACCAATTATCTTTCTTTATGGCCATGCTCTACCAGACCCAGATTTCTCAATTTTATTTTTGTAAATATTCCTACCATAGAAGATTTCAAGTGCCAACAAAAAATAAAACATGAAATAAGAAGTGTGTATAATTAATTCTCCCACGTGTCCATTTTGTTCTCTATGGAACATAATCCTGGGATTATACTAGATGGAAGTACTTAAATTTCACAATTTAAGAAATTGAACTATAGTCTTTACTTAATGGAATTACATTAAAGCTTATGAGCAGGTGAATGACATGACTATTATAATAGTACCATGGTTTTAATTTAAGCTGTGATTGAGGGAATTAACTTAAAGAAGATTCAGGAGTATGAAAATGATGACACACAGGAAAAAGTGGCTGGCCAGATGAGTGCAACCAGAGAAAAGGAGAGGTCAAAGATGAATATTCTTATTGTGCTATTATTTGTGTATCCTAATGTTAACTTGCCTCTACATCTGCTTCTGTTGGTTTTCTTTGGATTGGTCTGTTACTGGAAACTCTATCATAGTTTTTTTGTTAACTACTTAAGTCTAGAGGAGCTGTGTTAGTCGCACTGACATGAGGGGAAAGACTGGGGAGATCTTAGAGGCAGAACAGATTGAATCCTAATAGAGAAAATAATTCAGAAATGAGACAAGTAAGTAGAAGGGAAGAAGTTAAACTTTACTCCGTGTGTGAACGTGGGGCTCTCAAGAGACAGGCAAGCTACGTGGGATTTTAGAGAATATTTTATCGATAAACTTAAATAGAGGGGAGAATTGATCATGAGTCAAAGTAGTTGGAAAAGGCAAGGAATTTTAGGAATAGATCAGAATTTCCCTGGAATAATGTGTATTTCATATTACTCGGCTCTTACATGTGGCTTTTGAATGTGTTATACAGTAAAATGTAGGATGAGAAGAGCCAATGCTGAACAGCTGATGGCATGAAGATGCTTTTACATTGAAGCAAAGGGCAGTTAGCAGTCTTTACAGTTGGCTCTTGCAGTTTGGGTGATCTGGAGTCTGAAGTTAGAGTGGTCACATGCTGTTCTGTTGTACAATAATTCTGCTGTTGGGTCAGCTACCACCACTATGTAGTATAGCTCTACTTTTCACCCTTTACCTGTCTAGCTTGATACATTGAAACTATGCCCTGAGAATAGAATCACTCAAGAAGAGGGCACTGTTCCACTGTTTTGTGCCAAAACCACAGTGTCTCAGAGTGCTCTAATTATTGCAATACTACCATGGTCACTGTCTCCATTGCATTTACTCTTGCAATTCAAAAGTTTTACTTTGATAACAATGTCTTTTAAGACAAATTGCAGTCTGACTAGACTGTCTACATCTTCCAATTGTAATACCTACACTCTTTCAACTATTACTTGAAAGCCTCCTTCATACTCTCCATTTGACATGGAATATTAGTACTAATAACTTCATGCCTTAACTTAGTGTATGTCTAGGATAATCTTAGAAGATGAGCAGCGTACCTCAATAGCTATGTATATATGACCATATAAAAGGATGCTAAGTGAAATGAACTCCAAGACATGGACACAAGGGGTTTTTCTTTGTTGTTGTTGTTGTTTTAATGTACTATGAGATTTCTTGTTTCTTTTGTGTATTCTTCCCCCTATGGTATATCCTCCATTGTCACTGTATTTGAATTTGGTACCCTGGTATTTTATTTGAATTAGGGAAGGGAAGGGGAACAACAAAATGGTGAGACGAAGAACCAATGCACCAGCAATATACACAATACAATATATTGGATATGGTCTGTACAACTTGTGGGGGGAGGAAAATAGGAGAAAAATGAGGGAAGGGGTAACCAGTTTGACAAGAAATGTATGTATTACCTTACTTATATAACTATAACCCCTTTGTACATCACCTTGACAAATAAAAATTGTTTTTCTTTTTTCATAAATGTTTTTCAAAAAAAAGAATTAAACAAGTTATTTATCAGGATATAATATGTCTTATTAAATACTCTATGTAAATATAAACATGTTATCTCAAATAAGTATGTATGTGTATATCTAGACTCAACTTACATTTTACATTTTTCATAGTTAAAAATATTATCAGAATAATAGCATACACCTGTATGTAAATATTATGTTAATATACATATCCTATTGGTCTAAAAAAGTGAAAATCAGAAACAATAACTCCTGTAAGCCTTGAAAGTTCTATTTAACATGGGAAATTATTCTAGGAAACTTGTACTTTATGTATTTATTTAGTTGGTATTGCATACTGCTTTCTGCTCCACAACATGACAATCTCTTCACATCCTTACCCCTTAAGAAACCTTCCAAGAGCAAAAAGAAAAGTGTAAGTCCTTGCAGGCAAACACTGTGAGCAAATAAGGAGATTGTAGGTGAATATAGCCAATTCATATTATCATTAAAATGTCTGCCAGTTATTTCATGAGATTGCTAAAGTGTGACACACCACATGCCAAAATAAAAATGTACATTCCATCAGTATTGGGACTACAAATTTGGGACTTGTGCAGGTATGTAATCAGCAGAAGTGTCCTTCATTTCCATTTTGGCATTCCTATGAGAGCACTATTTGTTTCTGTTTGAAACTTAATTGTGGTTTTTATCTGACAGAATGAGCTCCTGTAGCAATGAATCCAATACAGAGTGGGCAGACAAATGCAACCAAACTCTCATTGATGTTCCTCATTATGGATCTGATAACCAATGCTACTAACACAACATTTGTGAAGATGTGGGTGATGGAATGTTGCAGTTACAAAATGAAATGAAAGACTTCTGGGAATACTTTTTAATGATCTAAGTCTATAAATAGGCATTAAAATTTAAAAAACTTTCTTTTTTGACAGAATTAAAAGGTACTTACATGTTATTGGTGTTCAATATCTGCTTCTACTTATTTTTTAATTACTTAAAAATAAAATTTGGCTGGGAAGGTGGCTCAGTGGTAGAGTGCTTGCCTCACATACATGAGGCCCTGGGTTTCATTTCCCAGCACCACATAAGCAGAAAAAGCTGGAAGTGGTGTTGTGGCTCAAGTTGTAGAGCACTAGCCTTGAGCTGAAGAGCTGAGGGACAGCGTCCAGGCCCAGAATTCAGGTCCCACAATTGACCAAAAAAAAAAAGAATAAAAAATAGTTTGCATTCATTTACAAAAATGGGATTTTTAGATGCATGGGAGAAGGAAATGCAATATTGGTGGATAAATGTTTATGTGTATATGTATATATATATGTGTGTGTGTGTGTGTGAGAGAGAGAGAGAGAGAATGTATATATAGAGAGAGAGAGAGTTCTCAATTTATTGAGAGACATACTTTCATTCATGATTCACTAAGTTTTATCTAAATCATAATAAGAAATTAGAATTTAGGAAAGATGTTTGATTTATATCTGTATGCACACATAAGAGATCCTGAAGTGCAGAAGAAAATTATTTGTCTATGTGTATTCTTGAAAGTCCACTAAAAATAAATTCAAAGAGTTAGAAAATGTGATATTATATTAAACATGCTAAATTATTAAGTATGTATACTTTGTAGAGACCATAGTAACTTCTAAAACCAAAGTGGATAAATATACTTGATAAATGAATTATAACCTTAAAACATGCTTCTGGTTTTGTCATCATTTTTTATTTCAAAATTTCTGTTTTGTTTTCCTTCCCTTAAGGCTTCATTTCAAAATACCAATTCTCTCTTAGTCTTAGAGTCATTCCCTGGTAGCAAAACAATTCTTAGGGAAGCACTTAACATTTTCTGGTCTAGTTCAATGTTTAAGAGTCAGGGCCATGAAGAAAGACTGTCTGGGTTTGAATTTCAATTCCTTAGCTTAATATTTGGGTAGTGTAGGGCAAATTGCTTATATTCTCTTTAAACATTATCTTTCTCTTTGGAAAATAATAGGAAAATACATTCTTACAGAAGAGACAGGTGCTAAGTATTAATTAGGAGACAATATGTAAAACATGATAGCATACTACCTGCCCTGTAATAAAGCTGTCTAAATCTATCATCTGTCTATCTGTCTGTCTGTCTGTCTGTCTGTATCTTTGCCTATATCTGTCTACATCTAGATAGATGTAGATGAATATTCTGACTTTAAAATTCATATATATGAGCTATTACCTAACTGTCATAATTACCAAAAGAATACTTCTCTGTAGCCAAATCTAACATGTAGAAAACAGCCAACGGTTCCATTAGTATCTTGATTACATTTGAAAGGACACGTCATATGTCTTGTTATTATGTCTAAGAGTGGTGATTGTGGACATTTGTCATCTGTTTTTGCCTTCATACAGAGTACATAAATTTACTAAGCATATCATGTGTTTCCTAACTTTAGTAAAGACTTTAAAAGTCTGCAGAGAAATCATATTTGAAAATACTGCTTACCTCTTGTCCAAATCCCATCTTTGAACCTTTGTTACAGTTAGTATCCAGTAACATTGGCAAAACAGTTTTTTCTTCCCTCTTGGAATTTCTTGGAGAGAACCAGGTTCTTTCTGTCCTCATTATGGCAGATAATTAAGAGCAGACCCATATGTCCTTTACTATCTCCTTTGCTTTCTTTTTTATTCTGAAAAAAAAGAACCTTCCAGTGCAGAATCCTGTAGAAATTTATAAGAGCTTTGCTTTGCAATTTTTTCTCTTCTACCTTCCTTCCTGCTTTCTTGCCTTCCTATTTTTACTAAATTTCTGTAGCTAAGTATTTACTGAGAATATGTGATGCCCTAACCTTTAATTCATAGATTTCACATTTCTTAACAAACTAATTTAAAATGGGTCAAGGTAGGAATGTGTTTTATTAAAAATTGAGAATGGAAATATTCACCTTAGTATAGTAGTATTTACCAATCTAAAATAATAGTTTATTGAAATATCTTAGGACAATATTATTTCTGAAGGCCACTTGTAATATTCACTACATTATTAATCAAGCTAGTAAAATATTCAGCATGTACATCCTCAAACACATTGTTGAATGAATACTAAATAATGGAAACAATATGGGCTGACTTAGCATTAAAATTTTCTCATATGAGTGATCCATTGATGAATTGCACTAAGCAAAGAGAATCAATTGTTTTATGCTACAAAACTCTGACATATTTCCACATGTAACACATTTCAGTATTCAGTAGTTATGGCTTTGTTAAATATTTGTAGAAGTTTTGATAAGAAGATGGCTTTTCTCTGTTAGTTATCAAAGTCATGATATGGTATGTTAAACCATAGTATTAAATGACCTGAATTAACTAAGAGTTAACTAAGGCAATATGGATTGTGAATTTTGTAAACGCATAGGAAGTGATTTGAAGAATTAGAGGTAGATTGTGGGTGAAATGACCATAGTATGGTTTGTTGGGACATAGCTATGCTGCTGAGTAGTTAAGGTCAAAATACCCAAAATATTATAAAATGTGTAATATTAAAATGATATAATCTTTTCTGTAGCATCATAAATTAAAATAATTAGAAGATGGATTGCAGAAAACTTACAACAATGATGTATGAAATAGTTTCTGAGGAACTAAGGGCACTGTAAATTGTATTATAGAAGTCCCAAAACATAACTATGTTTTAAAACTCATCTATGGTAGCACATGATATTAAAGTCTACAGGGACTACAGTTCTACAACTGTAACTTGTAAAACTGATCTTGGGGAAGCTTGTGGGGTTGCCAGGTGGGTTACATCTGCCACAAAAACTAAGGTACCCAGCTTCCTGTTATTACTACTCAAAATGAAACAGATAATGTGTGAATTTTTTCCTTATGTTATTATAATGGTTTACAATTTTCACTGTGCCTTAGTTAATTTGCTGTGAATTACTGTACTTGCTATCTTTTCACCAAGTTCATTTGCCTAACACTATGGTTCCATTAGTTCACATGGCAGGTGGACTTTAACACTGAATCCAAAAGATAATAGGGAATATCATTGAAAAAGATCAATAGAGGCACAGGGAGAGAGGAAAGGGAAAGAGACACATTTATTTTATTTAAAGGAAAATTTTTGCTTTAAACAAGTAGACATTATTTTGCGCAGAATGTTTTATACATAGGCATATATTTTCCTAAAATTCATAGGATAAATTACTTTTTGATACTTGGAAGAGCTTGGTCTAAAAAATGTGGAGGTTGGCATGCTCTACAATAAACGATCCAGTCCTTTTCTTGGGCCATAATGTCGCAAGTGACTAAGAGAATATTATCACGGAGACATGAAGATACAGGCAATTAGCATTAGTATTTGATTTTTATGAAAGATAAACAAGGACTCCTTATTTTATCTTTCCTTAATGAACACACTGGCTCCAGAGAGATTCAAAACTATTTCGGCATCGGGCCTGTGACTTATGTCACAGCTGCAAAGAACAAGGTGTCAGCCCTGATGGTGTTCACACTAGGGACTTCAGAGCTCATTCGGTTCTGCCATGCTTCGCCCTCGCCCTGGGTTACATGGCTACAAGGGACAATGCACCCTTTGGAGGATTCGTGGCTTATGAATTGTAAATCCGAAGAGAGAGAGAGACAGCTTGACTGAACCCAAATTATGTTGCAATAGATGGTAATGAATGTCCTGCTTTCGCAGGATAATAGAAGCCCTGTTTATTGGCAGTCATTCAGACTCTATCTCTTGCATCCATTTTCTCTCTTGGCCTTGACCCTAATCCAGCAATTGCACATCCCCAGCTGCTCTTTAAGCTGCCTCATTAGCAGCGCACCATTGGGCTGCTCCCATGATAGTCATCCAATAGGATGAACGTGACATGGGGCCAAAGACTGTAACTGATTGGCAAGCAGGGCAATGAAATATGAGACAGCATTATACGAAGAGGACATTTGAGAGCTTTGGAAGGGACTGAACAGTTAAAGAATTTCATGCACATGTTAACCTCAATGCTCAGTATTTTGGCTTCCAAAGCTTTAGAAAGGTAACCTCAAGATATTGCAATATTTTCGACATGGAATTATTGAGAACAGTCCTGACTATTTGGCGTTAAAGAAAAAATAAAGTTTCCCAGAAATAGTTTAGATTCCACCGTGTTTGTTTTCTCATAAAATCCTTAGAATTCTTTAACATTATAGGTTATAGCTATTTGATTCCAGGAGTATTTTGAAATGAGTAAAAGTTATCTGTCATCCAGAAAATACAGTGAATCTGTCATCTATTCTCTTCCTGTCATTTCTCATCATATATTATCCCCCCTATCAACTGTATTATTGAATTCATTTCAGTTATTTAAATAGCTCTTAGAATATTCCATCTTAGACCTCATTTGATAAACTTCATGAGACATTTTGTAGTAGTAATCTTATACTATTATTAATTACTCTTTAACTTGTCCAAATTTGGAGATCAAAGTGTGTGATCTCTTGACTGAAGTAAGAAAATATGTGCCATGTCTATGACTTACTTTCAAATATTTGAATTCTTTAAAGATGTTGTGAGTTTTATTCTCTCAATAATTTTTAGTGTCTACCATGAACCAAACACTGTTCTGGTAATCCCAGAGATATAAAAATGAGTCCAATAGTTTTCTTGTTCTCAAAAAGCTTACTTTCTTGTAGAAAAAGATATTTAATGACTCATTCCTTAGAGTGTGATAAATAGAATGGATATGACCTGAAGTATCATAAAGAGAGCACATAAAGCAGCTTCAGAGTTGTTAGAAAAACTTTACCAGAATGTGCATTTGAATGAAGTCCCTAAGGATAAGTCAGTACAGACTAGCTAAGTAATATGAAGGTAAGATTAAGAGAATAGAAACTATTTCAAACAGGAAAGACTAAATATCAAGGCCTTCAAAGACTTCAGGTATATGCTTTAGTAAACTTTAACTGTAGCAAAGGGCTATCACAGGGGCTTGGAAGGTAGCTCAGTTGTAGAGTGCCTGCCTTGCATGCCTGAGGCCCTGGGTTCGATTCCTCAGCACCACATAAGCAAAAAGAAAAAAGCCAGAAGTGGCGCTGTGGCTCAAGTGGTAGAGCGCTAGCCTTGAGCTGAAGAGCTGAGGGACAGCACCCAGGCCCAGAGTTCAGGCCCCATTACTGGACCCAAAAAAAAAACCCAAAAAGCAAAGGGCTATCACAAAGACAGCTTTTATAAAGGGGTCAGCATATGTATGAACAGGGAAATAAGTGAAATGTAAATTCATGGAAATCTAAATACAGGATTTCTAATATGGTCAGATCTCATTGAATGTGGAATAATATGCATCATTTGTGACCCAAGTAAGCCTCAGAGAACCAGGGGCAGAAATATATATTCAATGAAATGCTCTGCTGTAATTAATACAAGTACGTTCCTCAGTTTTCTCTATTGGCTTAATTCTTTTCTTTATATACAATTCTCCACCCCTCCCCACTCATCTCTGAAGAAACAAGATTGTTTCAGTAATAACCCCACAGGAAAACAAGTCATAAATCTGTATTAGATGCCCTTGAATCCGATGTCCTTAGTTGTCTATATAAATTGTAATTAGGGAGAAGGTAAGAAAGATGAAAAAAACAGTGGGTATCATTCAGGGCCTAGCTTCAGGGCTGTGAGGAGCAGTTGTTTCCAAGTAGCTTATGTCATGACTGCAAGATGATGGTGCCAAATTTCTGACTGCCAAATGGCCAAGGATAAGCTCTATGCTATGGAAACTACATGAGGTACCTGGTTAAAATCACAAAGTTTAGTTTAAACACATTTTATGACTCTGAAAGTTAAAATTATTCTATTTATCTATAATAAGTTTTAACTAAATTAGTTACTTATCTTGTTACTACTCTATATTAAAATTCTTTTCCTACTAAAAACTTCTCCATTTACTAACCGTTTAATCACCTATTTACTTATTTTACTTTTTTATTTTGCTTTTTTATGCATGTACATATTTTGCACCATCAATGATTCTCAAGATTTCATTTTGGACTTTATCCTATTGTTTCTATAGTGTATTAATTTTATATGCTATATTCTTAATATAAAAATTGTTATATGGAAGGCATTGAGTATTGGATAACAAGTTAGGAATTACCAGACTCTTTGGGCAGCTATCTGAGGATGGAAATTAGACTAATATTTGTGGTATTTAAAAATAAATGGTTTTAAAAGTTATAAATCAAAAAAGGCACTTTTTCTGGATTCATTTTTTTGTTTGACTTCTAAAAAGTCTTCAGCATACACTCATACCTATGACTTGAACTTTCTTAAATAGATTTTTTTCTATCCCTATGACTGTTTTCAACAAAACAAGTTCACTAATGGCTACAGTCATTTGTTAGTAAACCAGAACTATTTGATATCAAGAGTCCCATACAGCTCATTTTTTTTTTTCTGCAATGAGAATGAATACATTTGGGAATATTTGCCTGCTGATTTAGGTTTTTAGAGTAGAGTGAAACTGTCAATATCCAAACACACATGGAAAACACACACACACACACACACACACACACACACACACACACAAACAGACCATTTACTTTTCTATGGTAGAGTCAATAGAAACCAACTGATGTTAATAAGCTTTCATGATTCTCGGAATATCAAGAATGGTCAGCATTGTATCCTCTCTTAAAAATATCAAAAGATAAGTAAAAGTCAAAAAGTTCATTATTCAAATGTAATAAAGTAAATTAAATGCTCATATTACAAGATTATTTTTCAATTATCATTCCATTTTAGAGTAAAATGTAACAAAAATATCCTCTTAATATTGCTAGATACATTTTAAAGAATTTATGGCCAAAAGGGGATGTTACTGTACTGTTGGTGGGAGTGTGAACTTATTTAACCACTTTGGAAAGCAGTATGGAAGTTCCTCAAAAGACTACAGATAGAGCTCCCCTATGACCCAGCAATCCCACTTCTGGGCAAATGACCACAAACAATGGCCATACTAAAGCTACCAGCACAATATGTTCATCACAGCCTTATTTACCTTAGCTAAGATATGGAACCAACCCAGATGTCCCTCAGTAGATGAATGGATCAAGAAAATTTGGTGTAAGCCGGGCGCTGGTGGCTCACGCCTGTAATCCTAGCTACTCAGGAGGCTGAGATCTGAGGATCTTGGTTCAAAGCCAGCCCAGGCAGGAGAGACCATGAGACTCATATGTCCAATAAACCACCAGAAAACCGGAAGTGGCGCTGTAGCTCAAGTGGTAGAGCGCTCGCCCTGAGCTGAAGAGCTGAGGGACAGCGCCCAGGCCCAGAGTTCAGGCCCCACGAGGCCGACCAAAAAAAAAAAGAAAATTTGGTGTATACACACACACACACACACACACACACACACACACACTGGAATTCTGTGCTTCCATCAGAAAAAATGACATTGCCCCATTCATAAGGAAATGTAAAGATTGGACAAAATCATATTAAATGAAGTAATCCAGACCCACAGAAATATAGGTCACATGGTTTCCCTTATTTGCAATAAATAGTATACATCTAGGATAATTTTAGCAGATGAACAGAATAGCTCAATAGCTATGCAAATATGACAATATAAGAGGTTGCTAACTGAAATGAACTCCAAGACATGGACCCAAGAGGTTTTACTTTGTTGTTGTTGATTTTAATGTATTATGTGATTTCTTGTTTCTTTTGTGTTCTTCTCTCTATGGTATATCCTCCGTTGTCACTGTATTTGATTTTGGCACCTTGGTATTGCATATACATTTGTTTGAATTAGGGAAGGGAGAGAGAATAGCATGGTGGGGCAAAGGACAAGGTGAGAAACAATGCAACAGAAACAATGCAACATAAGACAATATGTGAGAAACGATCTGTGCAACTTGGGGGGGGGGGTTGGGTGGGAGTGGAAATAGGAGAAAAATGAAGAGAGTGATAAGTTTGACAAGAAATGTACTTATGGGGCTGGGAAGGTGGCTCAGTGGTAGAGTGCTTGCCTTGCATGCATGAGGCCCTGGGTTCAATTCCTCAGCACCACATAAGTAAAAAGAAAAAAGCCGGAAGTGGCACTGTGGCTCAAGTGGTAGAGCGCTAGCCTTGAGCTGAAGAGCTGAGGGACAGCACCCAGGCCCAGAGTTCAGACCCCACGACCGGACCCCCCCCCCCCAAAAAAAAGAAATGTACTTATTACCTTACTTATATAATTGTAACCCCTCTGTACATCACTTGGACAATTAAAAATAAGATAAAAAAGAAGAAAAAGAAATTAAAGGAGAAAATAGGTAGTCCTCTTGCTAACTGACTTGTGTTTTGAATATTCCCTTCTATCTTTTAATTTCTAAAAGTCAAGTTTATTAAAATGGGTATAAATTACCCTGTTTATAAAAAGTCATCTAGAAATCAGAGTGCTTAACATAGCTAAAGCAAGAAACAGACTGTTAAATTAACCTCTGTACATCTGTACCTCTTTTAAGCTAAAAGAATCAGACCTTTTGTGAGGTTAATGGATATCTGAACAAGTTTACTCAAATTCCAGAATATAGGGCTATTGTTATAAAAGACTAAATTAACAAATATTAAAAGGAAGCTATTTTATTCTAAATGCCTTCTGGTAACCTAATACCATATATTTATATATTGAATAGTAAAAATGCCAAAAACAATCATGGCCAGGATTAAAAAAAATGAAGAAACCGGGTGGCTCATGCCTGTAATCCTACCTACTTAGGAGGCTGAGATCTGAGGGTCATGGTTCAAAGCCAGCCTGGACAGGAAAGTCCATGAGACTCTTATCTCCAATAAACCATTAGAAAACTGGACGTGGCATTGTGACTCAAGTGGTAGAGCGCTCGCCTTGAGCTGAAAAGCGCCCCACAACCGACGAAGAGAGGAGGAGGGAGAGGAGGAGGAGGCGGAGGAGGAGGAGGAGGAGGGAGAAGAGGGAGAAGAAGAGGGAGAAGAAGAGGGAGAAGAAGAGGGAGAAGAAGAAGAAGATGAAGAAGAAGAAGGAGGAGGAGGAGGAGGAGGAGGAGGAGGAGGAGGAGGAGGAGGAGGAGGAGGAGGAGGAGGAGGAGGAGGAGAAGAAGAAGGAGAAGGAGAAGAAGAAGAAGAAGAAAGAAGAAAAAGAAGAAGAAGAAAGAAGAAGAAGGAGGAGGAGGAGGAGGAGGAGGAGGAGGAGGAGGAGGAGGAGGAGGAGGAGGAGGAGGAGGAGGAGGAGGAGGAGGAGGAGGAGGAGGAGGAGGAGGAGGAAGAAGAAGAAGAAGAAGAAGAAGAAGAAGAAGAAGAAGAAGAAGAAGAAGAAGAAGAAGAAGAAGAAGAAGAAGAAGAAGAAGAAGAAGGATTTATTATCTAGAGCATGGGAGTTATTTCCCAGCAATGCCTTCCCCAAACAAAGAAAGTATGGGCCCAAACAAAGAAAGTATGGGGATGTTATTCAGGGTACCTATACATATTGATACAGATAAGCAATTAAGGGTGGTCACATTCTTGGGTAAGCTAAAGTTAAGATTCTGGAATGACAGATAGTAGACAAGAATGTTTACTATGGGAGCATGGACCATAAGATTAAAAGATCAAAATGGCAGACAGGAACACTTTGAGAGGCATTATTTAGCTGGTGTCAAAAAGTTGGAGAATGGAATGCCCATGGAGACTAAGTTTTTCCAAAAAAATATAGTTGAGACAAAAGGAAAGAATATTTTTTGCAATTATTTTATAGGTTTTTATTGTAAAAATACTATACAGAGGGGTTACAGTTACATGAGTAAGGTAATGAGTACATTCCCTATCTAGCATTGTTACCTCCTCCTTTGTTTTTCCCCTACCATCCTTTCCCTCCCAACCTCCCCAACTCCTACTCCCCCACCAAAGTTATGAAGTTTGTGTTCAATCAATAGTGTCATGCATTTCTCATTGTTACAATGGGTCAACCTGTATCCTTATTTAAGCATTTTGTTATTTCCTGTCCCCTCCCCAAATTAGAAAAATGGATATAAAAAATGTAGGGCACTGGAATCAAATACAGTGAAAACGGGTTATACTGTGGGGGAAGAACATACCAAAGAAACAAAAAAAAATGAATAGTACATTATAAATATGTTAAAAACTATAGCAAGAAAGAAAAAAAAAACACCTGTGTCCCTATCTTGGGGTTCATTTTGCTAACATCATCGTATATACTCATAGGTACACAGCCTTTGGCCTTTTCTGCTTGTACTACACATGTACTAGTTATTCAAACAAGGGAAACCATGGGACCTATGTTTCTTTGGGCCTGGCTTACTTCACTTAATATAATTTTTTCAAAGTCTTTACATTTCCTAACAAATGGGTTGACATCATTCTTTCTGATGGAGGCATAGAATTCCATTGGATATTTATACCACATTTTTTGGATCCATTCATCTACTGGGGGGCATCTGGGTTGGTTTCATATCTTAGCTATGGTAAATAATGCTGCGATAACATGGTTGTGCTGGTAACTTTGGTATGACTTTGTTTGTGATTGTTTGGGTAAATGCCCAAAAGTGGGATTGCTGGGGATCTCTATGTGGAGTCTTTGAGGAATCTCCATACATCTTTCCAAGTGGATGAACATGTTTACACTCCCACCAACAATGCAGAAGGGTTCCCTTTTGGCCACATCCCCTCCAGCATCTGTGGTTATTAGATTTCTTGATTATAGCCATTCTAACGGGGGTAAGATGGAATCACAATGTTGTTTTGTTTTGCATTTCTTTCATGGCTAGAGAAGTTGAGCATCGATTCATGTGTCAATTGGCCATTCTTATTTCCTCTTAGAGAAGTTTCTCTTTAAGTCTTTAGCCCAACGAAAGGATATTTTGAAATTATGTCAACACAAGAACTTTCTTCTAAAAGTTCCTTTCTCTTGATGGCTAATATTTGGAGTCCCAACAATGGTGAAACCAACCAGTCTCAATTTGAATGTGGAGTGCTCTGCTACAATTTTTGCTGCTAACTCCCATATTCACTGTATTAGAACAACACAGTAGTAAAGTTAAAGAAGTCATTTGTTAACTAGAGTAATATTTTTGAGTGTGTTTTTCACGTGCCAAGAGGGTCACACCTGTATTTCCCACCCCTTTCAAGTGAGAATGTCCACTCATACATACAAAACTCTCAAGAATATACTGTATATACTAAATAGAAATGCTCATTTGATTACTGATACATTTCTATAGATAGAATGTCAAAGTCTTTATTCTCTGTAAATCATACATGAAATGCGAGCATTGAAATTCTGTCCTAGAGTATTCTATCAGAGTTAGAAATACTCAGTGAGAAATGTGCTGGTAGAATCCCAATTACCCATGGACCAGTGAGCCTGATCATCAGTCTTGTCAAAATGTATATCTCAATCTCTTATCTCTTCTAGTTCTCTTCTGACCATGTGGATGTGTTAGTGGTAGAACTGGGAAGTAAAAGCAGTATAAAGGATAAATAAGTCAACAATGATATTATCTTGTCTCTAGCTGCAGACTTACAAAGCTAAAGCTAGGGAGAAACTCAAATTAGAATGAGATTTAGAGGATTTTAAATATTATTTCATGAGACTTAGCAGTTTGTTACTCCTGAACTATTTTAGGTTTAATGTAATTCCAGGTCTTTTAACATCTGAGAATGACTTAAGGCCTCAGTGACTGCCTTTTGATTTTCCAAAGGGATGTTGAAGCAGGATGACAAATGTGGGTGACAATTCCGTAATTAGGAATAATAAGGATGTATGAAACATACAGGCTAAAAATTATAGCTACTTTTGAAATAAGAAACATTTTCTATAGATATAATAAAATCACCAGTGCAATATTTAGTGGTGACGGCTTTGAAATCATATTTGTCATACTCAAATTGTTTTCAACATTCACAGTATACTGGGTGGAAAAATCTCAGCAGTAAAGAAAGGTAAATGAGTTATGTTTTGGGAATTTAGAACAAGTAAATGACTAGAAGATGGAATATTTGTGTGGCAAGTTCATAGGAAGTAAAAATTTAAAGTGAATCAGCAACTTGCTTCTTGCTTCTCTTTTATAAAGTAGAATACATAGAGCATTAGGTTATTGTGCAAAGGTTTGTTTAGTAATTCATTAAGTTGTCTAGGGTGTCTCTTATATGATGTCAGATGTAGCAAAAAGTAACAGTCACAGTAATAATAACATTAGCATAGATTCATTACTTGCCTCCTGTATTACAGGTTTTAAACCAACAAATTGATAACAATGTTGATATCAGTCAGAATCTCCAAACTGTATTATCCTTATTTCCATAATTAGTTGATGTAAGCTCAGATAGGCTTACTCAAGCAAATACATCCAAATAATAAATGGGCTCCAGAATTTTCTCACAATCCATATAATTTTATATTATTCTTATTGAGAAAAAGAGAAAATCTTTTATCCTGAGAATAAATTAGGAAGATGAAAAAAGGGTCCAATTAGGTGATTGTAGTATAGAACAAAGGAAAATAGAGAAATGTCATTCCTAAACTATAAATTTTATGAAGATTCAAATCATGACTGATTTCCATATCCAACTCATGATTTTTTAATCCCAAGAAAGGAACTCCAGGAATCTTATTTCTCAGAAGAATCTGAAGAATATCATTGATGGATGGGGAATTAGTCTGAGGCAAAACTCTGGCCTTGCACTGACTGCTTCTTACTAGTGAAAAAAAAAAGACATTGAAAATTCTGTGATCAAAATCCCCAAATGGTATTATTTAAGTACATTTGAGTCTAATGCTTAATATGTTGTATATTGAAAAACAATGATCTAAGAACTGAAAGGACAAATTGTGTTTAAGAAACAGTCAACATTCAACAGCGGGACCCATCAGCTGCACTGGACATTGATCAAAACAAACTAAGCAATGGGAGGGAGGGAATGAGAGGGAAAGAGGGAACAGCTGACAGTAAGCAAAAGGAAATAAATGTACATATCACCTGATGTAAAATAAATAACTGCATTGTCAAAGTTCATAGAACTCATAAACTTTAGATGTCAAAAGGAAAGCTAAGGTCCCATGAAGAGAGTAAAACAGCAATTAATAGAAAGTTCAATGAATTACAGAATAATCAATACTTTCTGAAAGAATAAAGGGAAAAATTTAAAAATGAATTTGCAGAGTGGTTTAGAAAGTAGGAAATGAGGGCTGGGGGGAGGGAAAAATCCACAGACTATGTGGAACAAATAGAAATTTCTAGAAAAAGAGAAATAATCAATTAAATTTAATACTGGGGGATTTCATGTTTACTGTTAGCACTGTTGTATTCATCTATGGTGGTTCAATTAAACAAAAAGTCACTATTTCCACCGACTTTCATTGGTACACTCCATATTAAACATTCTAACTAGTTAGGAATATTGTATACTCAAAGCAAGGCAAATTTTGTGTGAAATAGAAACAATTCTTACCTACTTTTTAATAGATAACAGAACAATTAAAAGTATAACTGTAGTTAGCAAGAATAGATTTGACAGATTTGAAATATGATCTCTTTTCCGTCAAATCCCGAGCTTTTAATTGATTTACTAACAAAATAATGTCAAGTAGCAGGGTATTCATTATAAGGTGGACATAGCTATTGGTCCTCAAAAAATAAAGGTTATGGAGCTACTTGTAAGTGACCTCCAACTCAAAGTGGAGAGAGAAGACAAAATCAGGATTCAGTCTTACTAGATCAGGATTCAAGGCAAGATCCCTTTCAAGAAAAAATAAATAAATAAAATAAATTTTGAAAAAAATTGAAGTATTAATGATTTAGTGATGGAAATTTAAGACAGGCATATTTAAGAATGTTAATCTTCATAGATTTTGTGAGGTCTGAGGGACACAATAGCATTGACACTACACAACAATCTAGAAATTCATGAACATGTTCTTCTAATATTCTCACATGATAAGCTTCCCTTGACACTTGGCTGTGGACAAATCCTGCTACCTGTGTGATTGAAACATGTCTATACTTTTAAATTTGCATCTCAATGTTGTGGACTATGGAACTAATGATTTTATTCTCTGTAAAATGATTATTTTTGTCTTTCAAATTCACATAGCAATAAGTACACCAGAAACTCACCAAAATCTATTTTTATTGAGAAAGATTCAGAATTTTAGTCTCTTTTGAATACCATGGAAAACAATATTACTTGCTGAAAGAATTAAAGTGTTTTAATTTTTTCTCTTAAATTTAGTGTAATGAGCTTACAAGCTGTAATTGAAAATATTTACATAGAAATAAAAACCTATGCAATGCACATATTCACACACATATTTCTTACAATTTTCAGTAACTCTGTAGCTTTGATTTCCTGTCAAGTTCATTATTCAGGCAATGGGCTATTTAACTTAGATTAATAAACAATACAGAGAATAGAGAAAATTTTTCTTCTAAGAAGTAGGAATCAGGGCAGTTACATGTTCTTCTGGGCACACAGTACCTGAATCCCTTAAACTTTTCATTTTTTTCCCTTCCTTTACATATAAAATCACTTTGACGTCTATTTCAAGTAATCTAACCTAAAAGGGTTAGAAGGGATCTAGCAGGTTTGGATCCAAACACCAAATACCTTGAAAATGTAATAAGTTCAGTAATTATGTGCAGTTGAGGAACAATTACAGTATCTACCTCTCTTACTATCATTTTCCTTATTTTGAATAGAGTTTTCACTGAAATGAAAAGAGATTCTATACACTGAACAATATAGGGCACACAAAGGAAGCTGGTGCCTAACGATTTATACAGATGTATAATCAAGTAGTAATTGTAAACCTAGCTGATATGTGACTGGAGTACAGTGTTAATGAAATTTCACAGTGGTTCTGGTAAGATGGTGATGGTTATTAAGGCTGACCCCCTTCAGCAAAGTAAATTGCCTTAGGTTTTAATTTTATTTTGACAGGATCCTTTATTACTTTTTCTGAAATCAATATTGACACATACAGAACACTGTAGAAAAAGCTAAACAATGCAGTACTCTCAGCACAGAAAATCTGTACAACAGGTGGTTTATATTTTTAGCCCCTACATAATGTCATCCAGTACACAAAAACTATATGTGACACTTTGAAAAAATGCTATGCATGCGTTAATGCTACTAAGTGCAACTTAGGTTCCAACTTTATGTCCAATAAATATAAAAGGTAATATGATTTGTCATTGCTTTTGAAGACTCTCTTAATGGATGAAGGTTTTAGTTTTTTTAATGTACATATATATTTAAGTCTAAATACAAAGACTATTTTAAAGTACAGCATAATAATGCTTTTTAGAAATATGAAAACAAAAATGCTGAGACTAGAATACAATTTGATATATAAAATAAATGTAAAGAGTGTCTTATTAATTTGGTGGAAAATTTTGAGTTTTTCTAGTTAAGTGAACTAATCAATGTTACAGAGTTTAGTGGAACAAAATTTAATGTCTCAGACAATTATAGATTCTCCAAATTATCACCCTTGCAATTTAAAGTTAAATATTTCATTTAATAAAATAACTGCATATTTTCATCAATGGTTTAAATGAGATTGTGTATGTATTAATTTTTGCATGTGTAAACACATTAGTTTATTCATATCCATAATATTGTTTCTACTTGCAGTTCAACTATTACTTCTTCCCTTACTTGAGAACTTCAAATATATTCTAATATTTTATGCTTCTTACAATAAAGTATTAGTGAATTTATGTAGAGTTTACATTTTAAAATATATGCTTTAAAATTTTACTTCCAGTACTCAGTGATTACATTGGCCTGGGTTCACCTGAGGTTCAAAACTAATAGAAAGTTTTGGAGGATTTGAGAGAAGAGAGACAAGGAGAGAGATAAACAGAGAGACCAACACAGAGGCAGAGATATTGAGAGACAGATTATTATAATAATTTGGCTTTTATGACTATAGGGGCAGAGAAGTCCCAGTATGCATGGTTAGCAAAGTTGAATTCTAGTAGATAGGAAGTCCAAACACAGCTGGGTGGCAGTGGTTCATGCCTCAGATCTCAGGAGGCTGAGATCTGAGGATCACAGTTCAAAGCCAACCTGGGCAAGAAAGTCCATGAGACTCCAATAAACCCGTTGAAAAGTGCAGGTGGCACTGTGGCTCTAGTGGTAGAGCACTAGCCTTGAGCTGAATTGCTGAGGGACAGTGCCTAGGCCCAGAGTTCAAGACCAACTACTTACCAACAAAAGAAAAAAGAAAAAGAAAGAAAGAAAAAGCAAAGAAAAAAGCAAGCCCAAAGACATTAGAAGATAGAATTCTCTAATTGAATACAGGTAGAGTGAATGATCTCTTTATATCATTCCATTTGTTTACTCTATTCAGAACCTCCATGGATTGGATGAGGCTCACCCACATTTGGGAGGAGAATCTGCTCTAATTACACTACAAATTGAGTTGTTAATCTCAGAGAAGCATCATCACATACATGCCCAGAATAATGTCTATTGAAATATCTGGACATCTATGGTTGATATACAAAATTTGACATCACAAGCACACTTTTTGTCAACTTGCCATGTATGAAGGCCTTGAATTATACTTAATTCTCAAATAACATAAACATGAAGATGAAAAAAACTCTGCTTAACATGATAGCAAATGTCCTTCATATATCTGGAAATACACCAAATCTCCTGCATATAATGGGTATACAGTCCTGGAGTGCCATATTATCTTATCCTAGATATTTGCAATTTAAATACTCTGATACAAAAATGACAATACATAAATACATAAATAACTAAAACAAATGTATCTTATTTCATGGTAAAGGAATGAAAAAAAGAAAAAGCTATATTTGTTGTACGTACTAACTCAAAATTAGGAAGAAATGCAATTAGACGTCATTTATAACATTAGTGATTCATGCATAGATGATATTTGTAACTACCTTCTCCCACCACACATTCTGCATGATTATCTGCCTTCAGTAAAATCTTAGCTAGCTTTTTATTTTAATGTAGAAAGATGAACAAAACTGAAATTCTGTGTCATGGGTAGACCTGTCAAGATGCGTACAGTATGCCACTAATTTCAACAACATTATATGATTTTCTAGGATGTGTATTAAAGGAACTCCTATTTTGCAAACATTAACTGCTTTATTTCCATGCTGGCTAAACCATCCACTTTCCTCTGGGTAACTAGTCAGGCTCATTCATTCAAGCAAACACAGTAAGTCCCATATTTTCCTATCAAGCCAGAGACAGAGCCTGTGACTTGGTCAGAAAACAGTTTAAAGCTTATTTCAATGAAATAACTGTTATGATACCTGGTGGATGCATTATTTCTTATATAGGTCCACTTTCTAAGCCAGTAGAGAGCTAGGCAATGGGAAAGAAGCAAGAAAAATTCTAATGGTCTCTAAGAGCAGTAGTAATTGGTTTTATGTCTATTTCCATTTCTTGGTTCTTAGATCAGTGATATCTGGTTATGGGAGAATTAACATCATATTTTGAATAATGAATATAGCTTGCTAGAAAATCTTGCTAAATAGCTTGCTAGAGAATCTTGGGGTAGATATGCAAGAACTCTACTAGATCTTTGTTATAGAGTCACTTGCAAATAATCTCTAGTTTTTTTATATAGAAGAATCTTCTTTTATATAGTAGAATCTTTTTTTATATATTAGAAACTATTTTAAAAATAATTCCATCAAATTAAAATATTCCAAAAGATTAAAAACAGCTAAGAATAAACTTCAGTTTTGGATGGAGACTTTTACCAAAGCTAGCCTAGTATCTGGGGATCTCTTGCTATTAATCTCATGCATTTTAATTGATGTCTCTCATATATAAAAATACACTCTAGAAACAAGGTTATGCAAGAATATGGAAAACAAATCAGTGTCAAGAGCTAAATTGATTAGCTTGATTTTATGGCATTGTGCAAATATATAAATAAAGTGGTGAACCATAACTTCTAAATTTAACATAAAATTCTCCTTTATTTTGTGTAAACGCATGACAAAAAATCTTTAGAAGCTGTGAAGCACTGCCATTGTGTTTATGCACACTAAGCAGTACCATAATTAAGTACAGTTTCAATGTTTCCATGTATGCTCATTGCTGAGCCATGAGAAACCCAATATTACTGTGTTCTTTTCAATTACCTGATCATCCCCTGAGCCCAAGAGGATGAATAAGTTTTCAAAGATTGCAGACTTTCCAATGCTACTAGTAAGCATTGCTGTCTACTCTTTCCCCTGAATGAACCTGTTTTTACTGGTGTTTGTTTAGTGATTTTAGAGGTTTTATGAAGCTAACAATTGAAAGCTTTCTTTAAAGTTTAAATATTATGGGAAGAGAATAGCTATTATCTTCCTACTAATGTGCTACTGAATTCTTTAGATGTATATTAAGGTTGTGTTTTATACACATGATTTTTTTTTATTCCTCTCCAACAGTGATAACACTTGTTTGCCTGTTCTACTGAGAATATGCAAAGAGCAAATACGTTGAAACTGCAGGATGTGAGTCTTTAATTAGAAAGAAATATGAATTGTTGTCACAGCAGATACTTTAATAGCTCTGATCTGAGGTTAATTTGATATTGATGAACTATGCAATTTATTTTACTCTCAGTTTTTGGTCATTTCATTGGCCTTTGTCTAGGGATAGGAATCTGGACAAGATGGCTTAAATATTAGTTTTAATCCTCTATGCGTAAGAAAATATCAAGAATGGAAAGTGAATTTTCAGACATTTAGACCTTCAAACTAATGATTTTGGGTAATTTTTAAATTCTAAGCTCAAAGTTTTGAGTCAAAGAATTAAGTACAGTTAGTAGAAATTAACAGTACTTCCATGTCGTTAATACTTAGGAGTATTTCCACATGAATAATATTACTTAAAGCAGCTATCTATTTAGCTTTGCCATTTGCCAAGTATTTTCTAACAGACATCATTCTACTTCAAAGCTCTATAACTTAGTTTTTACAAGTATTTCTAAGTGTGAAAGATATACTTCTAGTACTTAAGCTTTCCTTATTCCTGATCAACTAAGATAAAGTGTTAAAATAATTGTTAAAAAACAAAAATGAGTATGTAAACTGGTTCAACCACATTGGAAAGCAGTGTGGAGGTTCCTCAAAAGTCTACACATAGAGCTCCCCTATGACTCAGCAATCTCATTCCTCAGCATTTATCCAAATGATCACAAACAAGAGCACACTAAAGCTACCAGAACAACTATGCTCACTGCAGCATTATTACCATAGCTAAGATATGGAATCAGCCCAAATATCCCTCAATAGATGAATGGATTAAGAAAATGTGGTATATATAAAAAAAGAAAATGTGGTATATATGCTTCTATCAGAAAGAATGGCATTGCCTCATTTGTAAGAAAATAGAATTGGAAAGAATCATATTAATTGAAGTAAATTAGCCCAAAGAAACATAGGCTCCATGGTTTCCTTTATTTTCAATAATTAGAATAAATCTAGGATAGTTCTATCAGAGATCACAATAGCTCAATAACTATGTACATATGACCATATAAAATGATGCTAATAGAAATGATCACTAAATATAGAAAGAAAAGGGTAGTGTGTGTGTGTGTGTGTGTGTGTGTGTGTGTGTGTGTGTGCGTGCACAGTTATTTCTTATTTCTTTTTTTTTCCTCCTTTGGTTTATTCCACTGTTGTCACTTTTTTTTGTTTTGTTTTGGTTTGGGTTTTTTGTTTTGTGTTTTTGTCATGGGCTTGAACTCTGGTCCTGGGCATTGTCCCTGAATGCTTCAGCTCAGGATGAGCACTCTATCACTTCCAGTTTTCTGGTGGTTAATTGGAGAGTGTCACAGACTTTCCTGCCCAGGCTGGCTTTGAACCATGATACTCACAGTAGCTAGGATTTAAAGTGAGCCATGGACTCCTGCCTGTCATTGTTTTTTTTTTATTTTGATACCTTTTGTATTATGTAAAAATTTATCTGATTTGGGGAGGCGAAGGGGAATCACAAAATGGTGTCACAAAAGACAAAGGGTAAACCAATATAACGGTGATACTCATAAGACATTATGTTGGAAGGGAACTTTACAACTTGAAGGGGAGGGGAGTTGGGTGGGGAAAGAAAAGCAGGAGAAAATGAGGGAGGGCCTTTCACTGGCAAGTCCAACCCTGGGAACTTATCTAACAGCACACAAACAAGGCCTCACTAAAACTACAAACACAACCATGTTTGTAACAGCATTATTTACCATAGCCAAAATATGGAATCAACCCAGTTTCTCTGCAATGGACAAATGGATCAAAAAATGCAATTAGATCTGTATCTATATAGATAGATTATATAGGTAGAAAGAGAAATAAATAGACAGATAAAGTAGAATTCTATTCATATATCAGAAAGAATGATATTATAGCATGGAAAGGCTTGAAAAAATATATTACATGAAGTAAGCCAGATCCAGAGAAATGGGTTGCATGGTTTCCTTCAGCTGTGGTAGCTAGAATGTGCCTAAAAAGTCTACAAGTAAACAAAGTGAATGAACTGAAGTACAAGAGACGATGAGGGGTGCAAATTGTGTGATGCTTTGAAAAGACTAAATCAAGACCCAACAAAATAATTAAGTATCAGCAATACTTAGCAAAATAATTACCAGGAAATGGGTATTGGGAAAAGGGAAGAGTAGGGTCAAGGAGAGAAGGGTAGATAAATGATGGGGGGAAATGATGCCAAGAATTCATTGTATATACCATAGAATTGATTGAACATACCACAGAATTGAGAAATATAAGGGAAGGAGTAGGACAAACATGGGTGAAGATGTTGAAGTGATAACACAGTTTGAGATGCCTTGTACACACGAACAGCTTTGTTAAAAGACAAAAAATTAAATTAAATCCACAACCTAAAATTAAGATAATAGAAAGAGTGGGGTGGGAGGGGCAGGTGAGAATGTTGAAAAGGATGACATTAAAGTGCCTTAGAGAATGGGAACTCCTTTGTACAACTACTTAAAGGTAATAAAACTCTTTATAAAGGTGGATCTTTCTAACACCCTCTATGTCTCTATGTAACACCAACTTACCATGAATAAATCAATATCATTTTCTGGTTTGGATACAGATGGTGTTCAGATGGTGGAACCATTAACAACTGGGTCCTAATGGAAGGACCCATCAGTGGGTGCATTGCCAAAGAAGTTGTTTGTTACAAAGCAGCTCAATTTTCTTGATTTACTCAAACTCTTTTGTCATATGATGCCTCCTATACTCACCACTTATCATTCATGTGGGTTTCATTGCTGGATGCTACCAATATTGTGATGCAGTCATGGAACCATTTGTCAAAATGAACCCTATCTCATAGCATCTTTTACATGGTATTGTGTCATTAGCAACAGATAATAAACTGAAACAATGTGCTTATTGTATCTTTTAGTGAGGGTGCTATTAATATATAAAGGTTATCATATATGCATTTTCCATGTACTATTTATCAGTTGCTGATGATGAAGGATTAATACATAATCCTTCTACCTGAAAAAAACAGCTCTTGTGCATTTTGATGCATGCTAGAAAGTGCCATTTGGCAAAGATTGTTAATAGAACTATGCAGAATTTATCCCCTCTACTCTGTATTTGCATATACACTAGTTTTCTTCAGTAGAATTTGTACCCAGCTAAATTACAACAGTAGTTTGCCTCCTGTTCAGATAAATGTACTAATATTCCAGATATTGGGCTATTGAACTTAAAGACATTGGACAAGATTGATTCTAAGCCTCTTTTAAAAATTCCACACATTAGTTTGTTAATTTCTTGTTACATTTCCACTTTATGTCAGAAACATAGATATGACAGATGAAATACTGTCATCTTCCAAACGTGAATGAATACTATTCAATTAACTCATATCCTTCGCTGTTTACTTTCATTGGATTTTCTCCTACATTTTACCTAAATAATTTTTAAGCAGTGGACCTTAATAATAACCTGTTTGTCAGCATTTGGTGCCATGGAGAGTTCATGAAACCTTCAGGAGGAGGACTAGGAAGAAGGAAGTCAAGACAGTGAACCTACAGCTCTCTTTTCTCTCTGTTTTTCCTTCTATGTCATGAGGAGGAGCAACTTCCTCTGTCACTTGCTCCCTGTCAAAAAGCTACAAGTCCAAATGGCCATAAGTTGAACCTCTCAAACTTTGAGTCAAAATATTGTTTTTTCAATTGAGGGGAGGGGTTGGTTTAGGAGGGATGGGTAAGATTGACGAAAAGAGTTAACATCCATCATGCATTGTACTTCTAAACTGATTTGTTGAATAGTATCCCATTTGCCCAACTAATTAAAGACAAGAAAACATAAAACTGTTTTTCTCCTAACAAGTTATTTATCACAGCAACAGAAAAGCTAACACAATTGTCAAATTTTGTCTTGAAGCTATAAATAATATTCCTATCCTTTCAGATTTTGATGGCATTTGTCATGCTGTCTTATTTATTTATATTAGTACTGGGTCTTGAACTCAGGGTCTGGACATTGTTCCTGAGGGTTTGTTGTTGTTGCTGCTGCTGTTATTATTCTTTATTTTTTTTCCCTTGAAGCTAGTATTCTACCATTTGAGCCTAAGCTCCACTTCTGGCTATTTAGTGGTAATTGAGGTAAGAGTCTTACTTTACAGACCTTCCTGTCTGGATGGCTTTGGATCACAATCCTTAGCCTTATGAGTAGCTACATATACAGGTTTGAGTGCTCACCTGTCTCCTTTTTCATTTTTAATCCTGGTTATTATACCTCTTCCCTTTTCTTGAATCCTGGTTATTATACCTCTTCCCTTTTCTTGATAATCTCATTTAACAGAGGCTCATCTTTTTGAATAAACAAATTGTAGTATTGTTTTTTTTTCTACAAATTCAGGTGTTTGTTTTCTAATTTGTTAACTTCTGTGTATCCTATTGCTTCTTATACATTCTTTGAGACTTTTATTATACATACATTTTCTACATTTTATGATATGCTGTTTTTCATTAAGTTTTGATATCATTATTTATGGTAATTTTTTAAGTTATATTTTTTCTTAGAACAATGTTTCAGACACATGGTGGCATGATATATTTTTATTTTAATTCTTTTCTAGATATATTATATTTTATTGTCTTTTCATTGAACTGTGGGTTCAATGTGTTATAGTTCATTTTATGTGTTATAGTTCATTTCTAACCAAGGATGTCTTCCTAGATAAATTTTATGTGTTATAGTTTATTTCTAACCAGGGATGTCTTCCTAGATAAATTTTATTTTGTTTTGCTTTTGCCTAGTATCAAGGTTTGACCTAAGAGCCTCCTATTTGCTCCATTTGAAAGGTTGGTTAATGTTCCACTTGAGCCACACCTTCAGTTCAGCTTTGTCCTGGTTACTTGGAGGCACAGGCAGCTAGGCTTTTCTGCTCTGGATGCCTTTGAAAGGAGATTTTCCAGATGCCAGCTTCTGATTAGCTAAGATTACAGGAATTAGCTCTAGATTCAAATTTAGTACTGTGTTTTCATTTTAATTGCACTGACCACTGGCAGAGAGAATAAGGGTTATGTGATTTCAATTCTGTGAAATTTGTTGTCTATTTTATTGAGCAGTATATGAACAATATTTGTGTATTCTATCTCTATTTGCTAAATGCAATGGTCTATATAACATACAATTCAATTATGCCTTAAGCAGTGTTTATCTCTGTTTGGCTGCTTATTTTTAGTGCTACATATTAAAATGAGAATTGGTGCTGGGTGCTGGTGGCTCATGCCTGTAATCCTAGCTACTCAGGAGGCTGAGATCTGAGGATCATGGTTAATAGCCAGACTGAGAGGGAAAGTCCATGAGATTCTTCTCTTCAATTAACCACTGGAAAACCAGAAGAGGTGCTGTGGCTCAAGTGGTACAGTACTTGCTTTGAGCTGAAGGGCTCAGGGATAGGACCCAGGCCCATAGTTCAAGCCCCACGACTGACCAAAAAAAAAAAAAAAAGAGAGAGAGAGAAAATTGGCAGTTCTAATATTTCTGCTTATCTATCTGCTTAAAGGAACATGAATACCTTTTACTTGTTTATGATCAGATGATTGAATTTTGTCCACATTCATTTTTTTTCTGTACCCTTATATTTTAGGAATATATCTAGAATAATTGAATTTTTGTTTCCATAGGTTGAGAAATGCTGATCTGTTAATTGAAGTGTTTAGTCCACATAATACCTATATTTCAGTAAGAAACAATTTCATGTTAGTGGATATATAACCTTCAGGAAAAATCATCTTCAGAAAGTGGAATATTTTTAAAAAATTTTTGTATTGTGAAAATACTGTACAGCGGTTACAATTACATGGGCAAGGTAATGAGTACATTTCTTACCACGCATTGTTGCCTCCTCCTTTACTTCCTCTTCTCATCTCTTTCCATCTCCCACCACTACCCCCACTCCCATCCTTCACCCCCTGCCCAGCCAAAGTTGTAAAGTTCGTTTTCAACATAGTGATTTGTACATCTCATTGTTTCAATGGGTCCACCTGTATCCCTATTTAAATGGTTTGTTTTTGCCCTTCCCCTCCACAAATTATACCAACATCAAATACAATGAAAGCAGGGGTTATAGCATGGGAGAGGGACATACAAAGCAACAAAGAAAGCAACTTATAAATATGTTAGAAACAATCACAAGAAAGAAAAACATATATTTGAATACTTATCTTGGGGTTCATTTCACCTAACCTCAACTTATCTGATCTTTTTCTGCTTGTCTCAGACATTACTAGTTATTGCAAATAAGGGAAACCATGGAACCTATGTTTCTTTGGGCCTGGCTTACTTCACTTAATATAATTTTTTCCAAGTCTTTCCATTTCCTAACAAATGGGGCAGTGTCATTCTTTCTGATGGAGGCATAGAATTCCATTGTGTATATATACCATTTTCTTGATCCATTCATCTACTGAGGGGCATCTGGGTTGGTTCCATATCTTAGCTATGGTAAATAATGCTGCAAAAAATATAGTTGTGCTGGTAGCTTTAGTATGGTCTTGTTTGTGATCATTTGGGTAAATGCCCCAAAGTGAGATTGCTGGATCATAAGGGAGTTCTATGTGGAGTCTTTTGAGGAACCTCCATACTACTTTATATATATAATATCTATATATATTCCACTTTCTGAAGGTTATTTTTTCCCTGTTTCAGAATTTTAACTCACAGTTTCACATTCTTACTTGGCTGTGGTCCTACCACTTGAGTCATGACTCAAGTTTGGAAATGTTGCTAGTTAATTGGAAATAAATGTGTTAGGGACTTTTCTGCCCATGCTGGCTTCAGACAGTGATCATCAGATCTCAGCCACCAGAGTAAATGGGATTACAGCTATGATCCACCAGTGCCCAGACTCATTTTATATTTTAATATTTATGAAATTTCTATACAAGTTAGCACCTCTTCTAGAGGTGTTATTCAAGTGGAAGAGCTTCTACTTAGCAAGTAAAAGTACTACTTCCTATAAACCCTAGTTCCATAAAGAAAAATTATATTGCACCAAACATGACAGTAAATGCTTGCAATTCCAACCACTCAGACTGTAGAGACTGTCTAAGCCAATCCTAGTTGAAAGTTTTCAAGATATCATCTTGACAAAATAATTGGACCCTGTGTCCCATGCCTCTTATCCTAGCTATGCATGAAGCTTAGATAAATAGAATTATAGTCCAGGACAGCTGAGTAAAACATGCAATCTCACCTGAAATTTTTTTAAATTACTGTTTTCTAAGTCATAATTTAGCTGGAGTTGTGATTCAAATGTTAGAATACCTGCCCAACAAAGGGAAAACATTTAGGTCAATCCACAGTATTTCAAAAATAAAATAAAAATAAAACAATTTTATCTTATATCTTTCTTATATTATCATTCTTAATTTTCATATAGTTTAGCTTCCTCATTCTATACATTTAACTTCCACCAAGTAAGAACTTTGATACCTGTTTTCAATTTTTCCAGGTTATATTGCAAATAGTCTTGGAACTTCTAATGTACTCAACAAAAAATAAAAATAAAAACCTCAAAGAAACATATAATTATAGTAATTATAGGCATATTTAAAATAGAGTGCACAAACAAATATGAAATATCACAATCTTATTGAATAGACCAGGTTTTAACTTTAAATTATCCACTAAAATCACTTTGTGTTCTTCAAAAGGAAATGAGGAAAAACTAATGCCCATTTTGCATAAAATTTTAATTGCCTTTTTAATAAGGTCAAAACTTAGGTTTTAGAAACTTCTTAGCAATATTTAATAAAATTGCTGATTGACAAAGAAAGAGATCAAAGCTTGCATAGATAATTACTCTTTAATCGCTCTCAAGGTTTGTATTTGTTATGGGAATATGAGCTGCTTTAATAGGTAAATCCCCAAATCTCACTAGCTTAAATAGGTAGGCGTTTATTTCCGGCTCAGTTAAAATCCAAATGGCTTGAGCCATGGGTGATTGTTTTCTTAGTAGTGATTTGGAGATTCATATTTCATCATTTTGTGATCCTTCAAAATCACCAAGTTACTCTATACCTGACAACAGGTAGAGAACGGTGAAGTAAAGAAAACACATCTTTGGGATATTTCTTCCAGTTATATTCAATGGTAGAATGTAGACTCAAGGCAGGGAGAGAAGGACCTTGTTAGAGTGAATAAGGTAGATAATCTTGGACGGTTTTCAATGTCTAGTAATTTTCTATCACAAAACTGGACATACATAGTTCATAGAACTTTGGCCATTTCAATGTAGGAACCACATTGGTTTATGGAGGTTTTTGGTAGTAAATTGGAGAAAAAAAATAATCTCAATTTTCCTGCTAGGTCTGGCCTTGAACATCTGTCTTCTAAGGTAGTTGAGCTGTGATCAAGTGAGAGAGCACCTAGTACCCAGGGGTCCTGAGATCAAGCCCCAGAACTGGCACACAAAAAATAATTTTCCATGGCAGATTTAAAAGGTAAAGCTTTCTGGCTCCTCCATCAGAGATTGTGTTTCAGTCGATCAGTTGTATGACTTTGAAGATGGTAGATATTTTTGGTATTCAAAGAAAATATTAATGAATAATGGGATAAGAAAAAATACAAAATCATTTAGAGTTCTAGTGAAAATTTAAGCTATTAGCTGTTACTGTTTCTATTACAATGTATAACTGAAAAATGGCTGGAATGTGGATAGAATGAGAATGATGAAAAGAATGACATTTATCAAGATTCATTGTGTTCATATACTACTTCATTGAATGGCCACTCCTTTGTACAACAATTTAAAGACAAAAAAATAGTTATTGGAAATTGGATGACAAAAGAAAGTAATACCACATGCCTCCCCAAATATATATCTATTTAATTGAACTTATAATCTATGTGACCTTATCCCACTCAACTGATAGCAAGTAATATTGTCTACCAGTGTTTTTTATTGATCATTTGAAATGTAAAGCATATAGGTAATAATAGAATTGATATATAGTCAGAATAATAATACAACCCAGTGATATCCCCTCATTAGATGACTAATATTTATAAACATTTAGCTTTCATGTTTTAGACATACAGAATAACATATATCCAACATTTTTCCTAAAGAAGCAGACCAAAAACATTTTTATAAAATTGTAAAGTTAAGTAGGAATGAAGATTCAGTTTTCTTATTTAAGAGTATACTGTCCTATTTCTGTCATGCTGTTTTGGTGTTTAAAAATAACAACTGGAGAACATGGAGTACACATGATGATTACCCAATCTCTCTCTGTAGAGGACGATCTGAAAAGAGATTTAGGTTGCTTCTGTAGTGAGCACAGACCAACAGTGGCAGGAGCCTTCTCCATGAAAACACAGGATGGCATCCAATCAGAAAACAAAAATGCTGTTTAAGGTGAGGAACAAAAAACAGAGCTTCTCATAATACTTGTATTTTATAAGATACCAATAAAAATTTTAGCACCCAATTTTGTTTAAGCTCTAGTGAAGCGAAAAATGTTATTGTAAACAATAATTGTTTTTAAATGCTTCAATGATAAAAAAGGTGACACAAATTTACACATCTCCAAAAGGCTAAAATATGTTTTCAGATGATATCTGCCATTCATATTTGTCAAACTCTTTCTCTTGAATAGGCGATAGAAAGGAAGATTGCTCACAAAATCATCCCAAGCCTTGGTTAAAAATAGATAATCATGAAGGTAGGTGGTCTGTATATGGACAGCAATTTCTCATTTCCAGGCATTTGCCACTTGAATTGAGCTTCTTTGTAAAAGTATGACAAATTTTAAAAAATTACCTTACTTCATGATATCCAGCTGATTTAATTGATAGAAACATTGTTCAGGGTTTTAGGAAAGTATTTCCTTACCCCTAACTACCATAGTATAACATAAACCTTAATAAATGCAGCAAATTTAGTGGATCTATTTACTTTACTTACTTTCCAATAATATAATTCTTCTTGTGCTGGTGGTAATGATATAGAAAAATTATATAGAAGAGAGACTATAAGCAAGGCTTTTCCACTAGAGGCCCACAAGGGAAATAAAAGGTTAAAAGAGTTCACATAGTTGTGTTCTTGTAGTTCTCATTTTTCTGTTTCCAAGGGCTCAGATTTTTTGTTTTCATTTTTATTTCCCAGAAAATGTATTGGAATTAGCAATTGACAAAATCATTCCATAAATTATAACATATAGAAGCTGATTCAAAATAAGTTAGAAGTGATACAGGCTTTTTTTCCTAGCAAAATATTTTTTACAGGCACTTGGTATCTAATAATTAAATGAAGATCTCTTCATATTCATTTTATAATGAGTTACAGAACACATAAAGACACTCAGTCTGTAGTTTTTTCTTCTACAGGAAGGAAACATGGTTTGTGTGTGTGTGTGTGTGTGTGTGTGTGTGTGTGTGTGTGTTAGCACTTCCCACGCAAATCTACTGAGTATTATCCCTCTTCAAGCTATTGTTGGTTAGCGCACATTTATATTTGCACTGTAAAGCCAAAGTTACAGCAGTTAATCTAAAAGGTCAGTATATGAAGGATTATCTAAGGCAAAGTTTAACAAAAGAAGTCAAAGATCATGCAAGTTCCCAGCTGAATCCTCTATCAGAAGATGCTTACTGTCACCATAAGGCTGTACTTACAAAGAAGGCATTAAGAGACAGGTCAAATTGCCTGTGGAGGTCAGGCTCTGACACACCTTCTGTGTGTTCACATTCCGCTGGCTGGCCTCTTCTATGCCACAATTTAACTATAACACCAGATAAAAGTGCATGGAGTTGAAAGTCTCCCCCTCTCTTTCTTTTATAACCAGAATGCTTTTCTGTTAAACCTCTAAGCTCTATGTCTGGATGTTATTTATATCTATGATATTTCTGTGAGGAAGGGAAATGATGAAGGAAGGAATCCTTTCCTTATGAATGAAGTGGGTCTCAAAACTGAATGATTCCTTGATATTTCATCAATTGCATAGTGAAAATATAGCCCATTAGAATAGTCATCCTTAATAAATGCACATTCATTACATTCGTAATTTTCTATGTTCTTAAGACAGTAAATCACACTTTGGTTTTAGCATCTTTTCTCATCTACCTTTTCAGTGAAGATATTTGTATCTCATGATCAACTGGGAATGGAGCTGAGTATTTATACTAGTACTTTCAGCAATTCTTATCAATCAAAATTAGTTTTATTTTCTTAGTCATTGTCTAAATCATGACAACAAACTATGAGCTGTGGGTCAGTACTAGTCTTAATAAACAACATGCTGTGGAAACTCTTTTTGCTGTAATGTCAGTTGAGAAATTGTAACAAAAACTACACAGTTAACAAGCCAAGTGTATATACATTTTTTCCCTTTAAGAATTTTGTGACATTCTGGTCAGGAATTAAGAAAGTTGTGGAACAATACTGACAATGAAATGTAAAAATGTGTGCTTCCCCTTGCAAGGATTACAGACATTGAAGGTGAAAAGTCTGATAGGCTAACTTGCAGAGAACACTCAATACTCAAAATGTTGAGTATTGAGTAGCTGAACATGTTATGTTAATTCACAAGTTTGGTTTCTGTCTAATAATTAACTATCATGAGATAAAAGAAATGCTGTATATTTTCTTGAGTCTGGATTTATATGTTTTTTTTTTTTTATTGTGAAAATACCGTATAGAGGAGTTACAATTACATGGGCAAGATAATGAGTACATTTCTTATCAAGCATTGTTGTTACCTCCTTTGTTACCCCTTCCTATCCCTTCCCATCTCCCCGCCCCCCACCTCCCATAACCCCCCCGCCTAACAAAGTTGTAAAGTTCGTTTTTCGATATAACATCTTGTACATCTCATTGTTGCAATGGGTTCACCTGTATCCCTATTTAAACAATTTGTTTTTCCCCTTCCCCTCCACAAATTATACCAATATCAAATACAGTGAAAGCAGAGGTTATACCGTGGGGGGGGGGGGGGACATACAAAGCAACAAAGAAATTATCTTATAAGTATGTTAGAAACAATCGAATGAAAGCAAAAACATTTGAATACTTTCCTTGGGGTTCATTTCACCTAACGACAAATTATCTGACCTATACTTTCATTTTAAGTACAAATTTTAAACTGATACATAAAACATTAAATAATTGTATATATTAATGCTGTATTATATGATTGTAGATATTAGTGCATAGTGTGCCATGTTTAAGTAAGTGTAATTCTTATCTGGTTGCTAATATTTATTTTCAACTTTTTTTTAATTCACAAAATTTACTCAAAGATAATATGTTTCATTACCAAATTCAAGGAAAAAAATGTAAAACTAACCTTGCTGTGGTTTGATCATTGTTTGGCTTGACTCAAACTCATGTCCATGTCTGTCACTGTATCAAGAGGTTGTATAGTCTTTAAAAAGAGTTTTCAACCATTCAAAATAGCCTCAGGAATGATTTTTTTGTGTGTGTGGAAATGGTCAGTTATTGTGAGAGTCTGGCCCCTTTTCTCTCTCCTTCTCATGCCCATAGCCACTTCCTTGAAGGCCATAAAGATGCCAAAATCTCATGTTATGACTGCAAAACTGTAACTCAAAATAAATACCTTTATAAGGAACCACGTCATAGATATTCTGTCATAGCAATAGGCTAAGGCAGACCTCTAGTTAAAAGAATCATTTTGAAGAAAAAGAATTCAAATGAATGATTAGCTTTTTATATATGATTTATCTATTCAGTTGATTTGTAACAGTACACACCAATACTATTAGTGGAAAACTTTATTTAAATGTTTAAATATTTACTGTATTTAAATTCTATATATAGACTATATATAGTCTATATATAGAATGGATAGAGAATACATAAGCTCGAGGCCATCTTTGGGAACCTGGTGAGACCTTGACTCAAAAAAAAAAAAAAAGAAACAAAAGAAAAAGAAAAAATATTGTTTGGATTTTGGAGGTAGTAAAACTTAATTTTGTATTTAATGTTTGTGACTTTGAGAAAGATGTGACCTTCACATATACCAATTAAAAGTCACTGCTTCTTTACTGTGGATAATATTTTTACATATAAACCAGGAAATACTCAAAATAGAATTGCCTGGAGCTCATATGTAAATCTTAGTAATTCTGAAATGATTTTCATAGGGCGAAAAAAACTCATTATTTATAATAAGAATGTTTAAAAAATAAGAGTTTAACTTAAATATTGTTTTTTCTATAGACTTTCTTTTTATGTTTTTATTGCAAAATTAGTGTACAGAGGGGTTACAATTACACCAGTAAGGTAATGAGTACATTTCCTATCTAGCATTGTTACTTGCTTCTTTGTTTTTCCCTACCATCTTTTCCCTCCCCACCTTCCCAACTCTCCCAATGTCCCCCAAGTTGTAAAGTTCATTTTCAACATAATGTCTTATACTGCTCATTGTTACAATGGGTCAACCTGTATCCTTGTTTCAGTATTTTGTTATTTCTCTTCCCCTCCCCAAATTAGAAAAATGTATATACAAGATGCAGGCCACTGACATCAAATACAGTGAAAACAGGGGTTATACTGTGGGGAAAGAACATACAAATGAAACAAAAAAAAACACATAGTACATTTTAGATACGTTAAAAAACAATAGCAAGAAAGAAAAATCAAGTTGTGTCCCTACCTTGGGTTTCATTTCACTAATCATCTTATATGGTCATATGTACATAGCTTTTGACCTTTTCTGCTTTTCTTCTACTTATACTAGTTATTGCAAATAAGGGAATCCACAGGACCTATGTTTCTTTGGGCCTGGCTTACTTCACTTAATATAATTTTTTCCAAGTCTTCCCATTTCCTAACAAATGGGGCGATGCCATTCTTTCTGATGGAGGCATAGAATCCCATTATATGTATATCACATTTTCTTGATCCATTCATCTACTGAGGGGCATCTGGGTTGGTTCTATATCCTGTAGAAAACTGAAGCTCTATCCCCATATATCTCCCTGCACCAGAATCAATTCCAAATGGATTAAAGACCTCGAAGTCAAAGCAGACAACCTGAAAATATTACAGGAAGGATTAGGAGAAACTCTAGGGCTCCTTGGCACAGGCCAAATTTTTTCTTAATACAGACCCAGAAACACAACAAAATGAAGAAAGTTTGGAAAATGGGACTGCATGAAAGTGCCGAGTTTCTGCATGGCAAGAGACATAGCTAGCAAGATCAATAGAAAGCCCACAGATTGAGATCTTCACTGGCCATACAACAGACAAGGGTCTCATGTCTAAAATATACTTAGAACTCAAAACACTAAATCCTCCAACAACAAATCCTCCAGAAACAAATGCCCAGTAAGTAAGTGGGCTAAAGACTTAAGAGAACTTTTCTGAAGAGGAAATAAGAATGGTCAATAGACAAATAAAGAAATGCTCAGCTTCTCTAGCCATAAAAAATGCAATTCAAAACACATTGAGATTCCACCTCACCCCAGTTAGAATGGCTATAATCAAGAAATCTAATAATAACAGATGCTGGAGGGGATGTTACCAGAAGGGAACCCTACTGCATTGCTGGTGGGAGTATAAACTTGTTCAACCACTTTAGAAAGCAGTATGGAGTTTCCTCAACAGACTCCACATAGAACTCCCCTATGACCCAGCAATCCCACTTTTGGGCATTTACCCAAATGATCATAAACAGGGCTATACTAAAGCTACCAGCACAACTACGTTTATCGTATCATTATTTTCTATAGTCTTTCTTAATCAAATAACTTTTTAATTAAAGGCCATCAGTAAATCACTACTCAGTTTAACTACTAACCAAAGACTTTCAGGATTTTGAGAAGTGATGACTGACTATATGTCGTCCATAAAGAAAACTCAGATACACTATAACAAACAGAAAGATGATTTTGTTGTTTGTTCTTTATAAACACACATCACATTTAAAATCTAGAATAGTTTATGCTAATGAGGGCATATTAGGAATGTTATCAATCAAGCTGATGTAGAAACATGTAATTGCAACCCCTCTGTACGGTATTTTCACAATAAAAAGATTATATAGCTAAAAAAAATAAACACAAGAATATGTCACAAAAATATTTACAGAAAAGAAAATAACATTTTGGAATTTTCCATTTCCCATTTACTCTTTTTGACAAAATATCTCCTTAGATGTTTCCAGAGAAAGAAATTCATGTATGTTTTGTATTGCCTAGAGTTAGAACATCATCACATTCTGCAGATGATTATTTACTGAAATAAAGAGTAAATGGAGTTCATCATCAATATTATTTCTATATGAGCAATATGTTAAAGACCTTTCCACATTTCATTTCACCCACACAAGAAATACAAGAAGCATGGAAGTTTCAATAGCTTCCATTCTTTTAAGTTTCTGTAAGGTCATCTTGAAATGGTTGAGTTAGCAAACATCCATGATGGATAGCCTAAGGGGACATAACCTACCTATTCACTAGTAACAGCTTAAGAGCTATGAAAATTGAGTGATTACCTGAGGAAATGCTTTGTGAAGCTATGGCCTTTGTCCCTTATTATCTCCATGGAGACCAGCATTTTTTAAAAAATCATGTGAATTTACTAGATAAATGTTGATAAATATAATGAAAAGAAAAATATAATAAATACATTTATTATTTATATATAAATAATGAAATACATTTTCTTTTTTCTAACCTTTATAAGTTTAAGGTTCATATTTATCTGCTTTATAGCTAATCATGTGAGCGTGTATAGACTGAAAGGGAAAACTAAGAAAATACTAGAGATCTTGTATTTAATGTAGGGATCTGTCCAGTGGATTGTACTACCTTGTAACCAAGAACGGATAAATCAGTGATTAATTGCATAAAATATATTCTAACAAAAATCATTGTTTCATAAAATGTCTTGCCTCTTATTCTGATCCTTTTTATTAAACATATTTGTTAATTTCCCTTTTTCTCCATAAAGAAAATATATCTATATTGAAATGTGAAGCACTCAACTCTAGAAGAGATATGTCTGAAAAGCGAAAAAAGCCTGTCTAATAAAACAGAAGAATCATCCTGGCCATCATAAGCATGGAGGAATTCTGCAGATTCGCCCTTACTTCCTTTTCTTCTGTGACTGCTTTGCAATGGCTTTCAGAAAGATCTAAAATTTACTAGAGGGAATAATAAGACTTCTGTAGCTTTTTAACCTTCTGGGCACCATTATTTTCTCATATGCTGCAGATATAACATGAACAAAAACTATAAAATTATGAAAAGTATGAAATAAGTTATTTTCTCTTTTCATGAAAGTGCTGATAAAGAAATATTAAATATAGATTTTGGATCTGGTGATACACCTCAGTACTACAAAAACTTAACTATCATATAGAAAGCCCTAGGTTTCATCTCCAAAGCCTCAATGAAAAAGAAAAAAAAACCAGCTGCACCTATATTGAATGAATTTATTACTTTTTTCATACCAGCTTTTTTTTATTACTTTTTTCACTCAGCTTCTATTCTTCATTCCACATCAAGTCAAGTAAAATAATACATTTTTGCTTCTTTCTTTTGTAGGAGGGCTTGAAAGTACATAAATTAGGGAAGTCACTCTTGCATTTTACAGGCATTCAAATTTAGAGATTCAATTTATGTCAAAAACAGAAAGGAAGTTCTTCATAAACATTATCCTTTACAAATTTTGCTTATTAGTATACTTTAAATAATAAAACATTTCAAGAACCATTACTGTTTTTATATTATTAAAAATATCCAATTTTTTAAAAATATCAAAAGCAAATTATCAGGTAATATTTGCCTCCTATTAGGCATCAATCATTCTTTCATTGGAAAACTTTCTTTAAAATAAATGGCTGCTTCTGAACAAGGGGAAAATAAATCATAATATCTTTATAGTAAAATGAGCTAATGAATTAATTTCACATTAGCACATTATGAGAGATTTAACTGTGAAATCATTTGTTCTCAGCAATCTATTCAAGTATGTGTTATGGAAAAACACTGCTGAGTGTATGGAGGCCTAAGGAAGAAGACTTTGACCTGTAAATTTCAAATGCCCTTTTTATTACTTCATTTGGTACATTTAAATTAAAATTTACTTCAGTGTATAAAAGTTAATATCATTATGAGCATGTTTTTCAAGATGGTGAAATGTATTACTAATTTTGAGGAACATATTTTAAATATAGTAGTTCAAAATTATTTACCTATATATGTCCATCATATATGATATATTTATATCAAGTACTTGAATATTCCTCCTTATTCATTGGTAGACATTTTTTTAAAGATGGAATATTTACTCTATTTTATAATTTATACCTAGTGATTAATCAGTATACACTCCCACTTAGAAATGGCAATGATGGATTTTGATTTCAAAAGATACTATGGAGATGCAAATTAAATCATGGGTATCAATTATATCATGAAATAGAGGAAATTGTTTTAAGATGCAGGAATATCAGAAGAGAAGTAAACTAAGAGTCACACTATTCAAAACATTATAATTTAACAAGTTATTCAATAAAACCGGAGCTAACAAATGGGGATTGGGAAGGAATGGAAAAATAATTGGTACTGAAGCAGGAGAAAACAATCAGTATATTTTCAAAAGAAGATGGTAATAGTATTCAAGATAGAAATGTGTTATATATTAAGCACTAATGATCAGGTTATACAACACAGATGAGGCTGTTGGACTTTTCCAGATGGGTGAAAAGATTGCTTATTAGAAGGAAACTATATGACAAAGTTGAGGTTACCCTGGCTATGTTATTCAATCATGGCCTTCATTAAAAAGAAAAGAGAGAGAAATAATAGTTGCTCAGAGCCTATATAGACATTTGGTCGGTTAGGTGAGTGGTTTTAGGTCAATATCTGGACATGTTCTCACAAAGGAAAAGGGAGAACAAATGTATCGAGATAACAAGTGACAGGATTAGTTGTAAAAGACCTAAAGAGCTTCCTTCTTTTGAAATATAATTTTAAAAAATGAGGGCCAGGGTTTAGCACAGATTGAATTGTGGATGTGGGCAATTGAGAGCTAGTATGTCCTGCATGTGCAATTATCTGCTAAATAAGAGATGAATATCACTATTTTAAGGAGAATGGCAGTGGCTTGGTCATGGTTTAAGAAGAATTCCAAAGTCCTAAAAGATGCCCAGTGTATAATAGATTTATTTTTATTTTTTTAAATAAAATTTTGTTGTTATTATTAAGGTGTTTGTGTTCCATAAGTCAAGTTGTGAGTACATTTCTTCTTGGGCAATATCATTTCTTCCTTTCCTTTTCAGAAAATACACCTTCATCCCTGCCCACAAGAAGCATATCTCATTTTGCACATTTTATGATGCACTGTATTCATAAAATGATTTGTTGAATGATAATTCTTCTATACAACTACATAAAGATAATGAAAACATATTTAAAAATAAACATTCCATTTTAGATGTTGGAGCATCTTATTATTAATAGCATATATATATATATATTTCTTTTACACTATTGTTTTTAAGTAATTGTACAAAGGATTTGACATTTAACAAAGCAGTTTATGAATGGATTTAGGGTTCTAAAAGTGCAATAGTTCTGGGAGATTGTTGGTCAAAGCTAATGGTGTGGAGTTGCAATGGAATATATATGATGAGTGTTGTATAAAAAAGTCATATTAATGAGTCTGGAGAAAGATGGTGGAGGAGAAGCTGGAGGTTAAACAAGCTCTCACATAGAAAGTTTTAGTGTCCCAGTGAACAGTCCTAGGCTAGAGAATCACACCAAATGTGCTATCACAGTTCAGAGAGTTTGGCCAGAGAGAATAAATACAAGCAGCTTGGTTAAGGAGACAGATGTGAACACTTGCCAGTGTCCACTATGGCAGCTGCGGCAGCTGCAGCAGCTGTGGCTGTGGCTGCCATATCAAAAGAGAGAGTCCGGGACAAAGGAGCCAGACACAGCGTGAGAGCGGATTCTACACCACCAGCAAGAATTGACAGGAAGTAAAATTTTTATCCTGCTGATCCCAGGCCATGGATGACCAAGAAACCAAGATCTGGCATGATTACACCCCAAGACATCCTTACTCCTTCTCATGGAACACTGGTGGGAAGGTAGCCCCTCCCTCACCACCGGAGAAGAACTCCATCTTTGAGACTGGCCAAAGCAGCTAAGAACAACTCAGGCCTTGGAAGAAAACAATAAGAGCCATTCAACAGGTCACAGGAGCCTGACCTGCCCTGCTCAGTTACAACTAGGGGAAAGTTGCCCTTCCCAGGCAGAGGGAGCTCTGCCCTGGGAGGAATTACTTTCTTCACTGGGTAAACGGAGCGAGAGGCTGCCCCTCTCCACTCCACTGCAGCCTAGTCCATAGACTTAGCAGCAGGAGGGGTAAAAGACAAACAATTGAAACTCAATGAACATAAACCCTGAGAATGGCTCCAGGCTAGGCTCTGTGTCTCAGGAGCTAGTGCCTCAGGGCAAAGCTACTGATTGCTGATAGGCTTCAACACTACCCACAACCTAGCCTCCTCACAGCAACTCAAAGCTAAAGGAAACAGCCATCTTCCTCTTTTGTGATACTCAAAGCAGATCCCCTTTCCACTGAACTAGCCTGGGAAGAGGATCACAAGGTCCTGGATAAGGCAGAGCTTTCTGCCTGCTCAAACAAACTGACTTAAGGAACCAATAAAATCCCAGGAAAACCAAACACCACAAGCAAACCAGAGACTCCACCAAGAGACTGGTTACAAGCACAGATCCTCCCCTGCCCCCCATCCCCCCCCCAAAAAAAATCAAACAACTCTTTTCTACCTAATTTTTTAAATGTTTTTTAAAAAAAATAATCTATTTTTTTTCTTCTTTCACAAATTTTACTTTTGGTGTTGTGGTTTTTCTTTTAATCTCTTTTTACCTTTTGGTCCTTTTATTTTATTTTATTTTTGCGTGACTTAGTTGCTATTCTGCTCATCTCCAGATATATACCCGTTGTGAATTATTAGACCTTATCCTTCATTGTGTGCGTACTTAATTCAGAACTTGATTACTCAATTCACAACCTCTTAGGCTTAACTCCTTTAATAATAGTATTTTTTATACTTATATAATTTTTAAGTATTCCATTTTTAAATTTTTTATTCTTTATTTATTCATTCCTCTTTTTTAATCTCTATCCTTTTCTCATTCTATCCTTTTTTCTATTAGTATTATTTCTTTACACTCACATATTTTTTAAATTTAAATTTTTGTTTTTCATTTTTTTCTTGTTTCTTTATCTCTCTCTCCTCTTTTTAGTTGGTTATATCCATTTTCTCTCTGAAATTAGGGCTTGGTTAAATTCACTATTTCATTTTATTTTTCCACATTACTTTAATCTTATTTTTCCCCACAATTCTCCCTAAACCTATTAATTTCTGGTCTGCTGAATCCCTCTTGGATGTTCTTAGCCCATTAATCCATAGATGTTTGATGTTGAATTAGATCATATCTGTTGAAACAGATTGTATCTGCAGCCATTTTGACTGCTTCAATCAATCTGTGCAATGACAGGTCTCTTGTTGATGCTCACCTTAAAATAGTGTTTTAGTGCACAATTGGTGTTACTTTCATACCAAATGTGCAGAACAAGCTGGAGAAACACAAGAAAAATGGCAAGTCCAGGTATCTCAACTCCCACTTATGATAATCAGGTGACAAAACAGTTAATGAATGAGCCAGAGAAGAGTTCCCCAAAGCTCTACAAACACTACTGGTAAAAATGGTGAATGAAAAGACTGAAAGCCTGCAAAGGACTCTGTGAGTATGATATCAAGCAAGACAAGGATAACCAAAGATTCATACCGGAACCTCGCAAACATAATGAGGCTAACTAAAAATTAATATAAGTATCTCATGAGCATGAGGAAGCTAATCAAATATTAATACAGGAATTGTGTGAGCAGGCTGAGAACAGTCAAAGAGTAATGTAGGAAGTGTGTGAAAATGAGGAAGCCATCAAACAGTAATACAGAAATTGTATGAGTGGGATGAGATTAGACAAAGATCAATGGATGCATTTATGGAATCCATAAACAGACAGCTGAGGGAATCCCAGGAGGCCACAAAGTGAATGATGAATGGAGCCCAACAAAAGGAAAGGGAATCCAATGAAATCATAACCAATAAACTAAAGAACTTGAGAATAAACTTTGAAAACTAAATTAAGGAAGTAAAGAAGTCCATACAATATCTAAAGCAAAGCTCCAACAAAGAATTTGAAGCCATCAAAGCTGACCAATTGGAAGGAAAGGAAATAAAAAACCAAGTAGAAAGTCTTGACAGTAGGTTAGACCATGCAGAAGATCGAATCTTGGCGATTGAACACAGCCTAAATATTGCAGAGAAAGAACATACAACTATCCACGACAAATCTAAGAAATAGGATAGAACTATTCAATATTTGGAAGACACCATCAGAAGGCCTAATCTGAGGATAATGGGTGTCGAGGAGAACCTAGAGACAGAAGGTAATGGTCTAGGAAACTTATTTAACGGGATTCTATCAAAGAACTTCCCAAACATGCAAAAAGATAGGCCTATTCAGATACAAGAAGCTTTTAGAACCCCAAATAGACCAGACCAGAACAGGATATCCCACCTTCACATTATTATCCACACAAGATCAATTCAGACTAAGGAAAGGATCCTTAAAGCTGTCAATGAGAAAACATCAATCACCTGTAAAGGAAAACCAATTAGAGTGACCTCAGATCACAGCAGAGACAATTAAAGCAAGAAGAGCCTGGGATGATGTATGTCACACCCTAAAGACAAACAACTATCAACCAAGAGTATTGTACCCAGCTAAACTCTACTTCATAATGGAACGTCAAATAAAAACTTTCCATAGCAAAGAAAAACTGAAACAATAAATCTCCAACAAACCAGCCCTACAAAAGAAACTTAAAGATGTACTACACATAGAAAACCAACAAGACCACAATAAAGGCCAAGAAACACCACTCAAATGGAAAATCCAAGAACCATAGGAAGAACCCAGTTGTCATAACTCCTAAGAAGGTGGATAAAATGGCAGGAACTACCAAACACATCTCAGTCCTAACTCTCTAATTAAGCGACTTAGAATGTCTAGTTGAATTAAAAAGCAAGATTGTTCTATCTGCTGCCTTCAAGAGTCACACCTTGCCCATAAAAACAAACATATTCTCAAAGTGTTAGGCTGGAATAAAATCTACCAAGCAAACGGCTGCATAAACAGGAGGGAGTTGCAATCCTAATATCAAATAAAATACACTTCAAATTAAAATTATGAGAAGATCACTACATACTAATTAAGGGATCTCTCCTTCAGTAGGATATTAAAATTCTAAATATAAAATATCTACATATAAAACCGCAGATCTAAACAACTATATAGGTCAACTAGATTTAAAAGAGATCTACCTAATCTTTCACCTAGAAGCATCAGTATACAGGTTCTTCTCAGCAGTACACAAAACATTTTCCAAAATAGACCACATGTTAGGTCACAACCAAACTTGTCCAAATTCAGAAACATTGAAATTATGCCCTGCATTCTGTCAGACCACAAGGGAATAAAATTGGAACTCAAACAACAAAAGCCACCAAAGAAAGTTCTGTAACACATGGAGACTGAACAACAAACTGTTTAATCACCAGTGGGTCATGGAAGAGATTAGAAAGGAAATTCAAATGTTCATGATATTCAACAAAAATGAACACACAAATTACCAGCTCCTCTGGGACACAGCGAAGACAGTACTCAGAGGCAAGTTTATAGCTCTAATTTCCTACATCAACAAATTGGAGAGATCTGAGGATAATAATTTAATGAGACATCTGAACCTCCTTGAAAAGGGCAGCAAGCTAAATCCCAATCCAGTAGATGGAAAGAAATAATTGAAATTAAGTCAGAATTGAATGAATTAGAAAAAAAATACATAGAAATAATCAACAAAACAAAGATTTGGTTCTTCAAAAAAATTAACAAAATTGGCAAACCTTAGCAAATCTTATCAGAAAAAGAAGAGAACACACCCAAATAAATAAACTCAGGGATGAGAATGGAAACATCACCACAGAAACAACCAACATTCAGAACATTATATTTCTCAAACCTTTATGCTAATAATTTTGAGAATCTGGAAGAAATGGACGATTTCCTACCAAATATTGACATGACGAAACTAAACCAAGATGGGTTAAATCACCATAAAAGAACGAAATCAAGCACTAAAATAGAAATGGCAATAAGAAACCTCCCATCTAAGAAAGTCCAGGACTGGATAGATTTACAGCAGAATTCTACAAGGCCTTCAAAGCAGAACTCACACCAATGCTTCTCCAACTCTTCAATGAAATGGAAGAGAAAGTTCACTACCGAACTCTTTCTATGAAGCCATCCCAAAACCAATCAGGGACTCATCAAAGAAAGAGAACTATAGAACCATTTCTTTGATGAACATCGATGCAAAAAATCTCAACAAAATTTTGGACAATCGATTTCAACAATTCATCCAAAAAATCATACACCATGATCAAACAGGATTCATTTCAGGGATGCAAAGCTGGTTCAATATACACAAATCAATTAATATAATTCATCACATCAACAAGAGCAAGAATAAGAACCACATGATTATCTCAATAGATTCATAAAAAGCATTTGATAAGATCCAACGCCTCATTATGATGAAGGCTCTGGGGAAACTAGAAATTCATGGAACATTCTTCAATATAATAAAGGCTGTATAACAAACCTACAGCCAGTATTATACTTGATGGCAAAAAAACTAACACCATTTTCTCTAACCTCAGGAATGAGACAAGGATGTCCACTCTATCCACTTCTCTTCAATTTAGTATTAGAATGCCTAGCTATAGCAATAAGACAAGATGCAAACATAAAGGGGATCCAAATAGGGAAAGATGAAGTAAAACTCTCCCTCTTTGCAGATAACATGATCTTGTATTTAAATAATTCCATGGACTCCACTTCCATTACTTGAGCTGATTTGAAACTTTGGCAAAGTAGCAGGGCATAACATTAACCCTCAAAAATCAATGGATTTTCTGTATGCCAACAATGAAAAGAGCGCGATTGAAATCAGGAAAGGAACTCCGTTTGTAATAGCCCCACAAAAAATAAAATACCTAGAAGTTAACTTAAGTAAAGAAGAGAAGCACCTCTACAATGAAAACTTTAAAAACCTGAAAAAGGATATCAAAACAGAACTTGGAAAGTTCCCATGCTCCTGGATTGGTAGGATCAACATCATGAAAATGGCAATAGTTCCCAAGGCTATCTACAAAATCAATATGATACCTATCAATATTCCAACCTCATTCTTCAATGAAATAGAAGAATCAATCCCAAAATTCTTATGGAACAATAAAAGACCCCCAAATAGCAAAAACGATCCTTAACAGAAAGAACAGTGCTGGAGGAATATCAATACTTCAAATTCTACTACAAAGACAAAGTAATCAGAACAGTTTGGTACTGGCACAAGAACAGACCTGAGGAACAATGGAATAAAACTGAAAACCCAAAACTGAACCCACAGCCACATAATCTTCAATAAGGAAGCTAAAAAAAAAAATAAAATGGAGCTAAGACAGCCTCCTCAGTAAATGGCGTTGGCAAAATTGGTTAATCACCACTAGAAAACTAAAGCTACACCCTTATATAACACACTGCACCACAATCAACTCCAAATGGATGAAAGACGTTGAAGTCAAAGCAAATTCCCTGAAAATATTACAGGAAGGAATAGGAGAAACCCTAGATCTCCTGGGCACAGGCTGAAATTTTCTTGATAGAGACACAGAAACACAAGAAATCAAAGAAAGGTTGGACAAATGGGATTTAATGAAGCTGCAGAGCTTCTGCATGGCAAAGGACATAGTTAGCAAGATCACTAGAAAGCCCACAGATTGGGAGAAGATCTTCACTAGCCATACAATGGACAAAGGTCTCATATCTAAAATATATTTGAACTCAAAAAACTAAATCCCCCAACAACAAATCCTCAAAGAAACAAATGCCCGATAAATAAGTTGGCTGAAGACTTAAAGAGAAACTTCTCTGAAGAGGAAATAAGAATGGTCAATAGACACATGAAGAAATGCTCAGCTTCTCTAGCCATAAAAAATGTAATTCAAAACAATATTGAGATTCCACCTCATCACACTTAGAATGGCTATAATCAAGAAATCTAATAACAACAGATGCTGGAGTGGATGCGGCCAAATGGGAACACTATTACATTGTTGGTGGGAGTGTAAACTTGTTCAATCACTTAAGAAAACAGTATGGAGGTTCCTCAAAAGACTCCACATAGAGCTCCCCCATGACCCAGCAATCCCACTTTTGGGCATTTACCCAAATGATCACAAACAAGGCCATACTAAGGCTACAAGCACAACTATGTTTATCTCAGCATTATTTACCATTGCTAAAATATGGAACCAACCCAGATGCCCCTCAGTAGAATGGATCAAGAAAATGTGGTATATATATACAATGGAATTCCATGCCTCCATCAGAAAGAATGACATTACCCATTTATTAGGAAATGGAAATACTTGGAAAAACTATGTACATATCACCATATAAGATGATGTTAAATGAAATGAACCCAAGATAGTGACACAAATACCTTTTATTCTTTCTTGCTATTGTCTCTAATGTATTGTATTGTTTCTAGTGTATAATGTAATTTTTTTTTGTTTTGCTTTGTATGTTCCTCCCCCACTATATAACCCCTGTTTACACTATATTTGATGTCTGTGCCTTGCATCTTATATATACACTTCTCTAATTCTGGGAGAGGAAGGGAAAAAACAAAATGCTTAATAAGGATACAGGTTGACCCACGATCACAATGAGGTGTACAAACCACTATGTTGAAAATGAACTTTAAAACTTCTGCCAGGGGATGGGGAGGGGAGTGTAGTTGTGGAGGTGGGAGGTAAGGGATGGTGGAGGAAAAAAAAAGGAGGAGGTAACAATGCTTGATAGGAAATGTACTCATTACTTTGCTCATGTAACTGTAACCCCTCTGTACAACATTTTTGCAATAAAAATGTAAAAAAAAATCACATTAGTCTTGTGGATCTTCTATAACAGAATATAGACTAAATTCTAAATAACACAACTCGTTTTTTAGTGCTTGACGCTAAATATCTTTCTTGCCACCCTCACATGGGGACATGTGAAGACACATGAGAACTTCCTGTCCTAAAAGAGGAAAAGATTCAACGGAACTTCCTGTGCTTCGTTTTATGAGGAAATGGTTACACTCATGAGATAAATCTTTTTTTTTAGTTTCAATTTCCATTTTATTTTAAAGGTGATTTACATGGTATTCCAACTACATAAGTCAGGTAGTGAGTACATTTCTTTTAGAACCAGTGCTACCCTCTCATTTTCTCACACTTTCCCATTCCTGAACCTTCTTCCCTCCAAGTTGTATAGTTCATTTCCATCACAGTGTCTCGTGAGCATTATTGCTGGATTGGTTAACCCTTTGTTCCACCATTTCTCTGAGTCCTCTTCTCCTCTCCAAATCGGATAAACTTATATACAAGATGAAGAGTAAAGAAACTAAAACAACAAAACAAACAAACATACAAACAAAAAGTACAGAAGTCCTGAAGAAGATGGTGGAGGAGAAGCTGGGGGGTAAACAAGCTCTCACATAGGAACCAGTTTTAGTGTGCCAGTGAAAAGTCCAAGGCTAGAGACTCACACCAAGCATGTCATCTTAGTACAGAGAGTTTGGCCAAAGAAAAATTCAGGCAGCTTGGTTATGGAGACAGAATGGAGCACTTGCCTACATCCACAAGTTTGGCACCGGTTGCTGCTGCAGCCACCATATCAACAATGAGATCCCAGGACAAAGGTGCCAGAGGCCGTGCAGCGTGAATTCCACTCACATCCAGAAGGAACTGACAAGGACATAGCCCCTCAGGGAAAAGCTACTGAATGCTGATAAGCTTCAACTCTACCCACAACCTAGTTGCATCACAGCAACCCCAAGGTAGAGGAAACAGCCATCTCCCACTTTTGTGATACTCAGAGCTGATCCCCCTCCCAATGAACTAGCCAGGGAGGAGGTCATAAAGTCCCAGGTAAGGCAGAGCTTTATTCTGCCTGCTCAAACAAACTGATTTTAAAAAACAGTCAAGCCAGAGGCAAACCAAACACCACAAGCAAACAGAGACTCCACCAAGTGACTGGTTATGGACAAAGAGGAGACACAAGATCCCCACCCCGCAAAAAAAAAATAATTAAAGAACTTTTTTTTTTCTACCAGTTTTTTTAAGTTAAAAAATGTTTTTGGGCTGGGAAGGTGGCTCAGTGGTAGAGCTCTTGCCTTGCATGCATGACACCCTGGGGTCGATTCCTCAGCACCACATAAGCAGAAAAAAAGCCGTAAGTGGCACTGTACTTCAAGTGGTAGAGCATTAGCCTTGTGCTGAAGAGCTGAGGGACAGTGTCCAGGTCCAGAGTTCAGGCCCCACAATGGACAAAAAAATGTTTTTTTTTTTTTAATCATTTTCATTTTAGGTTTTTATTTTTAATTCTCTTTTTACACTTTTCCCTTTTGGTCCTTTTTGTTTTTGTTGCTTTACTTAATTGCTGTTCTGTTCATCCCCATATATATCTGTCTTCCATTATTAGATCTTATCCTTCATTGTGTGCATACTTAATTTAGATACCAATTACTTGATTCACAACCTCTCAGCCTTAACTCCTTTAATTGTATTATTATTTCTTTTTAGTTATATAATTTTTAAGTGCTTCATTTTTTAATTTTTAATTTTTCCTTTTTCCTTTTCTTTATCTCTCTTCCACTTTCCTTCTATCCTTTTCCTCTCTCTGAATTTAGGTCTTGGTTATGTTCCCTCTCTCCCTTAATCCTTTAATCTTATTTTCTCCTCACAATTCTCCCTCAACCTATAAATTTTTGTTCTGCTGACTCCTTAGACTTTCTTAGTCCATTGATCCCTAGTTGATTGTTGTTGAAATAGATTGTATCTATTAAACTAGATTGTACATGTACTTATTTTGACTGCATCAAATAATCTGTGCAACTACAGAGCTTCGATTGGTGCTTGTCTTAAAACTGTGTTCCAGCATAGAACTGGTTTTGCTTTCATACCAAAATGGGCAGAATAGGCTGGAGAAACACAAGAAAAATGGCAAGTCTAGATATCTCAACTCCCACTTCATAATAACCAGGCAATTAATAATTCAGAGGAGAGTTCCCAAAATGCTCTACAAACACTAATGGTAAACATGCTGAATGAAAAGACTGAAAGCATGCAAAGGACTCTGTGTGGGGATGATAGGGAAATCCATGAGTGTCATGAGGCCAACCAAAGATTAACACAGGAATTTCACTACTGTGAGAAGGCTAATCAAAGATTAATAGAGGAATTGCTTGGGTGGAATGAGAATAAACAGAAATTAATAGAGGCATTCATGGATTCTACAAACAGAAATCTTGAGGAAGCCATTGAAGCCACAAAGGGACTGCTGAATACAGCCCAACAGAAGGAAAGGAAGTCCAATGAAGAAAATGAGTACTGAAAACCAAATTAAGGAGGTAAGGAAGTACATACAATATTTTAAACAAAGCTCCAACAAAAAATTTGAAGCCATCAAATCTGACCAAGTAGAAGGAAAGGAAGTAAAAAAACAAAGTAGAAAGTCTTGACAGTAAGACCATGTAGAAGACTGAATCTCTCAGAGTTAAGACAGCCTAGATATTATAGAGATAGAACAGATAACTATTCAAGACAAATCCAAGAAATATGATAAATCTACTCAATATTTAGAAGACACCATCAGAAGGCCTAATTTAAGGTTAATAGGTGTAGAAGAGGGCTTAGAGACAGAAGTCAAAGGTCTAGGAAATTTAACAGAATCCTAGCAGAGAACTTTCCAAACATGCAAAAACAGGCCCATTCATATACAAGAAGCTTTAGAACTAGACCAAAACAGAACAGCATATCCCACTATTACAATATAATCCACACAGGATCACTTTAGACCAAGGAAAGGATCCTTAAAGCATAAGGGAGAAAAGATCAACCAGCTATCAAAGGAAAAAAATCAGAGTAACTTCAGATATCTCAGCAGAGACAATGAAAGCAAGAAGAGTCTGGTATGATGTATGCCACGCCCTAAAGACAAACAACTATCAACCAAGAGTACTGTACCCATCTAAATTCTCCTTCATAACAGAATGTTAAATAAAAACCTTCCACAGCAAAGAAAAATTGAAACAATATATCTCCACCAAACCAGTCCTACAAAAGATACTTAAAGATGTCATACACATAGAAAATCAACAAGAAAACAATAAATACCAAGAAACAGCCCCCAAACAGAGAATCCAAGAATTATAGCAAGAACCAAGTTGGCACAGTCCCCAAGAAAGTAAAAAACATGGCAGGAACTACCAAACACATCTCAGTCCTAATTCTCAATACTAATGGATTTAACTCTCCAATTAAGTGACATAGCTTGTCTAGTTGGATCAAAAAGCAAGATCCTTCTATCTGATGACTTGAAGAGGCACACCTTGACACAAAATCAAACATTTTCTGAAAGTGAAAGGCTGGAATAAAATCTACCAAGCAAACGGCCCCCATAAACAGGCGGGAGTTGCAATCTTAATATCAGATAAAATAGACTTCAAATTAAAATTAGTGAGAAGAGATAAAGACGGTCACTACATACTAATAAGGGATCTCTCCTTCAGGAGGATATTACAGTTCTAAATATCTATTCACTAAATAATGGAGCACTCAAATTTATCCAAGAAACATTACTTTCCCTCAAATCTCACATAGCTCCAAACATATTAATTGTTGGGGACTTTAACACACACTAATCCTGCTGATAGATCACCCAGCAAAAACTTGACAGTGAAACCTTGGATCTAAACAACTGCATAGAACAAATAGACTTAATAGATATCTAACGAATACCAGCAGCATCAGACTATGCATTCTTCTCAGTAGCACATGAAACATTCTACATTTTAGTTTACAAAGAAAATTTGTCCAAATTCAGAAACATTGAAATTATGCCCTACATTCTCTCAGACCACAAGGCAGTAAAATTAGAATTCAACACCAACAGCCACCAAAGAAAATCCTGTAATACATGGAGGCTGAACAACACACTGTTGAGCCACAAGTGGGTCATAGGAGAGATTAGAAAGGAAATTTAAATGTTAATGATATTTAACAGAAATGAACACACAAATTACCAGCTCCTTTGGGCCACAGCAAAGGCAGTGCTCAGAGGCAAATCTATAGCTCTGAGTTCCTACAAAAATAAATTGGAAAAATCTGAAACCCACAATATAATGATGCACCTGAAGCTCCTTGAAAAAGAGCAACAAGCTAAATTACAAGCCAATAGGTGGAAATAAATGATTAAAATTAAATGAGAATTAAATGAATTAGAGTCTAAAAAACACAGAATCAACAACTCTTACCAGAAAAAAAAAGAGAACACAGCCAAATAAACTCAGAGATGAGAATGGAAATATTACTATAGAAACTACCAAGATTCAGAACATATTAAGGGAAAAATTCTCAAACATTTATGCTAATAAGTTTGAGAATCTGAAAGATATAGATGAATTTCTAGCAAATATTGACATGCCCAGATTAAACCTAGATGATATAAATCAACTTAAAAGACCCATAATAAGCAACAAAATAGAAATAGCCATAAGAGACCTCCCACCCAAGAAAAGCCCAGGAATGGATGGATTTACAGCTGAATTCATCAAGGCCTTCAAAACAGTACTCTCATCAATACTCCTCCAACTATTTAATAAAATTGTAAATGAAAGTTCATTACCAAACTCTTTCTATGAAGCCAACATAAGCCTTGTACCAAAACCAAACAGGGACTCAACAAAGAAAGAGAAATATAGACCCATTTCTTTGATGAACATCGATGAAAGGCTTCTCAATAATATTCTGGCCAATCAACTTCAACAAATCATCTCAATAGATGCAGAAAAAGCATTTGACAAATCCAGAACCCTTTTATGATGAAAGCTCTGGAAAAACTAAGAATCCATGGAACAACCTCAATATAATAAAGGCTGTATATGACAAACTTACAGCCAGCATTATACTTAATGGTAAAAAGCTAAAGCCATTTCCTCTAAGTTCAGGAATGAGACAAGAATGGTTAGTCTCTCTATTCCACTTCATTTTAGTATTAGAGTGCTTAGCTAGAGCAATAAGCCAATATGAAAACATGAAGGGGATCCAAATAAGGAAAGATGAAGTAAAACTCTCTCTCTTTGCATATGCCATATCTTTGTATTTACAGCATGCTATGGACTCCACTCCCAAGTTACTTGAGCTGATTCAAAAAAATTGGCAAAGTAGTAGAGTAAAAAATTCACCCTCAAAGCTGGGCAATGGTGGCTCACACCTGTAATCGTAGCAACTGAGGAGGCTGAGATCTGAGGATTGGGGTTCAAATTCAGCCCAGACAGGAGTGTCTGTGGGACTTGTATCTCCAATAAATCACTCGAAAATTGGAAATGGCGTAGTGGCTCAAGTGGTAGAGTGCTCACCTTGAGCTGAAGAGCTGAGGGAGAGCATTCAGGCACACAGTTCAAGCCCCATGATTGACAACCAAAAAAAAAAAAACCTCTCAAAATCAATGACTTTTCTGTTTGACAATAATGAGAAGAGCACAGTTGAAATAAGGAATGCAACCACCTTTGTAATAGCCCCTCCCCCCCCCCAAAATAAAATACTTAGGAGTTAAGTAAAGAAGTGACGGACCTCCTTTGGAAATTTAAGCAGAACTAAGAAAGTGGAAAGTGGAAAATCCTCCCATGCTCCTGGATTGGGAGAATTAACATCGTGAAAATGGCAATACTGCCAAAGGCTATGTACAAATTTAATGCGATACCTATCAATATCCCAACCTCATTCTTCAATGAAATAGAAGAAGCAATCCAAAAATTCATATGGAACAATAAAAGACCACAAATAGCAAAAGCAATCCTTAGCAAAAAGAACAGTGCTGGAGGAATATCAATACCAAATTTCAAACTCTACTACAAAACCATATTAATCGGAACAGCTTGGTACTGAACACAAGAACAGGGCCCAGGACCAACGTAATAGGACTGAAGACCCAGAAATAAATCCACAGACCCATAGCCGCCTAATCTTCGATAAGGGAGCCAGAAAAATATAATGGAAGAAAGACAGTCTCTTCAGTAAATGTTGCTGGAAAAATTGGTTAAACACTTGTAGAAAAATAAGATAGATCCTTATCCATCACCCCGCACCAGAATCAACTCCAAATGGATCAAAGACCTTGAAATAAAAGCAGACTCCCTGAAAACATTACAGGAAATAATAGGAGAAACTCTATGGCTCCTTGGCAAAGGACAGAAGCATAAGAAATCCCACAAATGGGATTTCGTGAATCTGCAAAACTTCTGCATGGCAAAGCACATAGCTAGCAAGATCAATAGAAAACCCACGAATTGGGAGATCTTCACTAGCCATACAAGGGACAAGGGTCTCATATCTAAAATATACTTAGAACTCAAAAAATTAAATCCCCCAAGAACAAATTCTCAAAGAAACAACTGTCCGCTAAAGACTTAAAAGGAGACTTCTCTTAAGAAACATGGTTTCCGTTATTTGCAATAAATAGTATATTTCTAAAACAAGCAGAAAAAGTAAAAGCTATGTACATGTGACCACATAACCTGATGCTAAGCAAAGTGAGCCCCAAGAGAGGGACACAGTGGTTTTTATCTGTGCTACTGTTGGTTTTAATGTATTTATAATGTACCTTGTGATTGTTTTGTTTCTTTTGTATGTTCTTCCTCCGTGGTATATCTCTTGTTTTCACTGTATTTGATTCCCGTGCCCTGCATCTTGTATATACATTTTACTAATTTGGGGAGGGGAAGGAAAATAACAAAATGCTGAAACAAGGATGCAGGTTGACCCATTGTAATAAGACACTATGTTGAAAATGTACTTCACAGCTTCGGGGGTGGGGAGGGGGGGGAAATTGGGGAAGTGAAGGGAAGGGATGGTAGGGGAAAAACAAAGGAGGAGGCAACAATGCTGGATAGGAAATGTGCCTTACTCATGTAATTCTAACCCCTTTGTACAGTATGTTTACAATAAAATATACATTAAAAACAGTACAAAAGGGAATAAACTAAAGGAAAAAATGAAAGGAAAAAGAAATAACTGCCAACTGTAAAATAAAAAGCCTCTTGTTTCCATTTATTGGAGTTCATTTTGATAAGCATCATTTTATATGATCATGTTGTATTTATCCTCCACAAGGCCATTTTCAGAAATTGTCCTACTGAAAAGTAGACTTCAATATATGAATTTTGTTGTTACAAATCCATAATCTATAACAATGGGAGTAAATTGCCAATGGTAGTTACTGAAGTTATTCATGTTAATAAGAGCACTATATAAGGATTCCTAATTGACTCCCTTCTATTTATAGTATCTCTAAGCACTTTAGATTTTTGTTTGGATTTTAGTTCACAATCTAAGAAAAGACAAATTGCAAATAACTGTATTTAAAAAGGGGAAATATTTCTTAATTTACTAACATAACAGCAAGTATGTTTTTACATGTAGCATAATCTTTTTATCTCTGAAACTATTATAACCTTTTTTTTGCCAGGCCTGGGTTTGAACTCTGGACCTGGGCACTGTTTCTCAGCTTCTTTTACTCAAGACAAACACTCTACCACTGGAACCACAGCACCACTTCTAGCTTTTTTTGAGTTGTTTATTGGAGGTAAGAAGTTTATGGAATTTCCTGGCCAGGCTGGCTTCCAACAGCAATCCTCAGATATCAGACTCCTGAGTAGCTAGGATTACAGGTGTGAGCCACTGGAACCTGGTGCTACTATAACTTTTCAGTTTTGTTATATGCAAGAATTATTTAGTGTCAGGTTCCATATTAAAGAGCTTTCAAATAATCCTCATATAAATCCTCATAGTAAAAATTACTATTCCCCTTGAATAAATAAAGTATTTTTTATTTGGCGATATTAGTCATACAACACTTAACAGTGCATCATTAGATATGCTATTTATAGCATTGTGCTATAAGAATAAACCTTCAAGATGCGTGGCTGGATAAAGAGTTTCTTAGGAAAAGCATTATGGGTATTCTTTGTACAATAGTGCCAAACTTAATTTTCTTGGGAAATGTTCAGAGATTTCTCTGTAGGATTTACTGATCTTGTCTAAGATACATGAATAGAAAAGTTTAAAGAACTTTGAATGAATGTATGATAGGTCACCTCGAGTTGAATTTGTTCTGAAGTAACATGAAGCAAATTATAATAAAAAGGAAAAAGCATAATACATTAAGTAAACTCACATGATGTTCACAGTCAAGTATGGTGGCTGGCATTCAACTTTTACTACTCTGGATATCAGTGCAGCTCACAGATTCCTGGGGGGGGAAATAAAGTGACGTGGAAGTTGAAAGAGAAAAGAAGAAAAAGACTATCTGAGGATGCCTTGTTGACAATAATTAGGTTAAAGAAATATGATTTGGAAGGGTGCCAATTATGGAAATATTTTTCTATTCATTTCACATTTCACATTCTAATGATACTTTCATTTTCTTTATTTCATTATTAATTCTAAAGTATTGTAATTTAGTAAACACATGATCCCATTTATTTCCAGTGTTTGTAGTGACAGACTCTTCCAGCCCACAAACTTAAATAACAGACTCCAGAATTCCCTTTATGAGGAACAAAACTTGCTATTCAATGAAAGTAGTTTCTCTCTACAGCTAAGCTAATCTTTTATTTTGCCTGTGAGAGATACACTGGCTACAGTAGAAACATTAATGCTAACAAAAGTGGGTTACAGTGTCAGCTTGTTGACATGCTGGCTCCCCTGTAGTCATGCTGTTGCCACATAATGGTGCCCTCCTAATTAATTTCCTCGTTAGGTCATGAGGGAGCACTTAGGGAAGAGCTGGAGTAGTTTGTTCCTTTCTCCCCTGGACAAATTGGTAACTGTGCATTATTTTTAGCATGAGTAATTAAACTCTGAAAAAAAAAAGTCTTCCTCTTAACCATTCTCTACCTTTTTAGACCTATTCATAGAAATTAAACTCTACATTACATTTAACTCACTCTTGCAAAATCAACAGAACAAAAACTGGTAATATTTATGTTTTGCTTTTATCTTTGAGTTAACGGAATTCTGAAGAAAATAGCATTTTCTTCTTGCCTAGAGATGAAGGCAGATGGTATTGAGTGCATTTAGAACTTCAAGCAACAGTTTTCTATAGCATTAGCAGTAAATCTACCATTTGCAATCTATTGTCTATTTAAATCTATTTAATTTACATTTAACAAGACACCTCTTATTCTTGTGAGTTAATTAAAGTGTTAGTGACTATTAAAAGGATACTAATTGAAATGCAATAAATAAGATAACTGAGTTGGTGTGTAATTAGCCACATTTACATAAGTAATAAACACCGTATTGCAGCCTACTTGAATAGAGTTGAACTAATGCTGATACTCTAATCTCACAGTAGAAAAAGTGTCTAGGCATTTAATTAATGTAGGATAAAATAGCTTTGACAAAGTAATTATATGTAATTTTTAAAGTAACTGTCAAAAGAATAATATAGCTATCCCATATATGGTCTTTCTAACACTATGGTGATCTCTATTACATCTGATCCCATCTTGTTAATCAGAAATAACTCACATAGGAATTGAAAGAGTTCTCCTTTATAGGACATTCTCTACAGCCACCAGCATTAGTTGATTTTGTGTTCTCAATTTAGCCCACAGATGCCTCTTAGTATTCTACATCCTATATGTTATGGTCTTCAATTTGGACAAGCTCTTCATGGATCTTTCAGCGAATAACCACAGCTTCCTACCCAAGCCCCTATTTATGATGGTGGTACAAATAAGGTGTGACATAATGTAGAATATATAGCTTAAAATGGCAGAGTCGCAAGTATAATTGCTGCTTTCAATCTATACCATTTAGTTTATAGAATATATTAATACATCATAAATTCAATTCTGCATGTAATTCCATTCTGTATGTTATTTTGGGATGTAGCACTCTTGAATCAAGAATATAGTCATAATTTTTAATGACTATAGGTTAAAAAGCAATAGAAAAGAGTTTAGTGTAAGATAATAATAATAATAATAATAAACTTTCTGCTAATCAAAACAGCATTGAGATTCCAACTCACCCCAGTTGGAATGGCCACTACCAAGAAAACTAACAATAACACATGTTGGTGAGGATGTTGCCAAAGGAAACTCTATTATACTATTGGTGGGAATGTAGACTTGTTCAACCAGTCTGGAAAGCAGTATAGAGAGTCCCCAAAGATTAAACTAACATCGACCCAGCAATTCCACATTTGGGCATTTGTCAAATAGACCTCAAAGAAGCCCACATTACCATTACCAGCACAACCATGTTCATTGCACCATTATTAACCACAACCAAGATATGGAATCAGCTCTGATGACACTTAATGGACAAATGGATCTAGAAAATGTAGTTTAAGTACACAACGGAGTTCTACCCATCCATCAGAAAGAATGATACTGCACTATTCATAAGAAAATGGAGACTCGTAAAAAATTATATTAAGTGAAGTATGCTAGACTCAGTTTTCATGATTTCCCTCATTTGTGTTAACTAGAATGTGCCTACAATCAACAAGTAAATACTGGATGGTTAAAAATACTGGATGGGACGTAAAAAATTGTATAGTTCTAAAGGAGGGTTTTCTGTGTTACTGTTTTTGTTTTCTTTTTGTCTTATTTGTTCATTTATCTGTCTCGTTTGTTTTTGTCTGTCGTGGGGCTTGAACTCTGGGCCTGGCGTTGTCCCTAAGCCTCTTCAGCTCAAAGTTAGTACTCAACCACTTGAGCCACAGCGCCACTTCTGAGTTTTTCTGCTTATGTGGTGCTGAGGAATCTAACCCAGAGCCTCATGCATGCAAAGCAAACACTCTACCACTGAGCTACCTTTCCAGCCCCTCATTTATCTCTCTTTGGTAGAAGGAGGGGCATGGAAATGGTGGGACAAAGCGTGAACAAATGCAGCAATGGTACTCATTGGATACTATGTTGAAATGAACTATACAACTCGTGAGTGTGGACTGAGAGGAATAACTTGGAAAGAGTGAGGGAAGGGGTGATATTGTTCAAAAGAAATGTAATCTTTATCTGACTTATATAACTTTAACTCCCCTGTAACTCCAACTTTAAAATAGCAATTGCAAATGCCTGAAAAAAAACACAAATTTGCTACTGATCCAGTATTTACTTGCTATCATATTTTTTTGCCATTTCAAAACATCTTCAGTATACTGGATAAATATAATATATCTGAAAATGTGTTTGCAAATTAAGTTTTCAGTATGTTCTAATCCATATACAAGCTTTCTTACTTAAACATTTGTGAGAATTTTATTTGTATTATTTAAAATTAGAGTTATTTCTATTAAATAGAAGAATATGATAGACTATTTAAACTGAAGTGAAATGGTTTTACTAATTGATCATTTGGATTAAATTATAAAAGTATTTGAATTAAATGATCAAAGTTTATTTTTTTTTGGTCCAGTTTTTCAGTGTGTGTGCTTTTCTTTAGAGAGCTAAAGAAAAGTACTTCTAATTAAGATCAATCTAAAATGAAAAAAAGCAGAGACAGAGGCTATCTTACTCGGAATGAAAAATGTCAGTACAGCTTCACATCATTCTCTAGTATCTACAGGAAAAGTAATTTGACAACAAATCTAAGATTTTTATTTCTAAATGGAATATTTTATTTCTAACTGAAAATGTTACAAGAAACTTTAAGAAGTGACAGCATTCCATACTGCAAGATATTGTAAAGATAGGTTTAAACCTTGTGAGGTTCTGCTCCCAGTCATTGAAATATCTTCAATTATTCACGGGATGTATAATAGTGTGATCCAAAAAAAATTGCCTTTTCCTAAATAAAATATATTCAAGTCTTCATAAAAAAATAAAATGAGTATTTAGAATTTACTGTGAACAGAATACTTTGATTTTTCTGGACTATTTTTTTCTTCTGATTTGGTTTCATCATCATTTTCTCTTGAATATCTCTGACTATGAAAAATTATTATTTTTTAAGAAAGTCCCCTTCCCCTTATTTTGCCAGTCCTAGGGCTTGAACACAGAGCCTGGGCACTGTCCCAGAGCTTCTTTTGTTCAAGGCCAGCCCTCTACCACTTGAGCTACACTGCAACTTCTGGCTTTTTTTCTGTTTCTGTGATACTGAGGAATAGAACCCAGGACTTTATGCATGCTAGGTAAGCACTCTACCACTAAGCCACATTCCCAGCCCTGAAAAGAGCCCTTTATACAGATTATTTATAAAGTCTGATTACACATTGACAAATACAAGTGTGTATGCACACATTTACCCTATTCATAATCAGGGTGGAAATTTTAAAAATAATGTCTCCTTACTCACAGTACAGAAACTATACACATGAATTCTTCTAATTAGTCTCATTGCTTTTTCTCATTTGAAGCTCACACATGTTAAATTAGGGGCTATGCTTATGCTGCATGTGGTAGCTCTGCTATTAAAATTTTCACACGACTGTTTTCCTAAATTCACTAAGAAAATAAAATATAAAATGTCCTGACTTTTACATTCTATTATATTTTTCCTCAGCCCTTTGCCATCTGCCATGAGAGCTTATAGCTACGTAATGAGAGACAGAGTAGTAAACACCAACAAAAAACTGAAAGCATGTTCAGAGCTACAGAGCAGTGTGATAAGCCAAGTGTGATTTCCATTTGCCTTTCTGTAGTATCAGCACTTTCTGCTGGTAAAGATGATTTCTACTCTGAACAATAATAGTCAAGATGCCAATATTTCTTGAAGTTCCACAGAGAATATTTTACTTTCCAAGTGTTCAGCCTTGTGAGCACTGAGAATTTCTGCTCTAATTTTTTTTTTTAATTTGGTCCTTTTCACTCCCTTCATTTAACTTAGCATCACACTCTTACTGTGATAGATTGAATAAAGTAGCTCTATGATTATCTCTGTGGCTATTTCTAACTTACCTCATCTGCATTAGTGAAACACACACACACACACACACACACACACACACACACACACACACACACACACACACACACACACACACACACACACACCCTGCTCAATTTCCCTTTTCCATGTAGGACAATTCTGCTGATCAGCTGTCTCATCAGTTATCTGATAAATCAATTATCTGCAAATACAAAAGATGTAGACATCTTAGCCTGAGTTCCCTGGAAATAGGCTCACACAAAACTTGGCATATGGAAATGTTATAGGGGAATAATTTGGGATAGAAGTAAGGGAAGACCACAGAATTTTGGGGGAGGGAAGACAGCAATGACCTCAGCAAATTCCACAGGAAGTCTAGAGTTGAGATGTCCATCAGCCTGGTCTCCCATAGAGACCTGAACCTTTTCACTATCACTGTGACAGTCAGTGGATGTGTGTGTCTGACTTTGGGCATGGCAATTGCTCATCTTCCACTGAAAACAATTCCCTGTATGGGATTACCTTGAGAGGTCAATAATCCTGACCATGCATGCATAAGTGCCTGGTCCCAAAGAGAAGTATGTGGGTGATACATATAACCTTGGAGACTGTTGGGTGGAATTAAGTCAAGTAGGTTTTCTGATCTGTCATAGATGGCATCAATTTTTTAACCATTAAAACTTATAAGAAAAATTCAACCTATATGTACTCATACCTACAATGAAGATGGATTCAGATATGAACATACTCATAAAATTAGTACTCAGCATTTTGAAAAAAAATCCAAAATCCAGATTAAAACTAACAATACCTTGCATCATATACAAAGGAGATGAAACTTTCTTTTGTTGTTGTTGTTTGTTTACTTATCTGTCTTTGGGAGGGTAAAAGGGGGGACACAGAAATGGTGGGACAAAGGGTGAATAAATGCATCAGTGGTACTCATGAGACACAGATTTCTGTTCTCAGATAATTTCAAGATCAACTAAATGCACGTTGTTAAGCTTTCATATTCTGGTATATAAGAAATGCAAAATCTAAGGAAAGGAAATGTTGTGGTATGGTTATTGTTCAAGTGGTAAAACACCTGCTTAGCAAGCATGAGGCCCTGAGTTCAAATCCTGATACAACCAAAATAATCTCAATTGTTTATATTTTCATAACAAATTGAAATTTCATAACAAATTTCTGTTATATATGTATATAACAGAAATTGTTATTTACTACATAAGAAATGGAACCAAGTTGGAGAAGTTTAATTCAATGTTTTAGTAGAATATATAAAGCAAAGATGTAGGCTTTGGAAATTTAGGAACTCTATTATGTGGATTAAAGTTTTACTATATCATTCAATTAAAGTTATTAGCTAGATTACTCTAACAAATTTGCTAATAATTATATGTAGATTTTACAGTCCATTGTTTTATAGTAAAGAAGTCTGTTCTATCACAGATTTTAGGACATAACTCTTGGATTTTTGCTATATTTGTTTTCTCTTCCTGTGTGTTTATCAAAATAACTAAATGAAAACAAGAATAGAAGATTTAATTATTTATAGTGAAATAAAGCTGGAATGGGTTACTTACTGAAGTGAATATAAATCCTAAATATTCCTAATTAATTATTTTTGTTTTACTCACCCAAGTATTTTATTCACTTATTAATTGTAATGAACTTTTCGAGACCCCTTGAGTCTAGAGTAGTAATTCAGCACACAAAAGCCAGAACTGCTGGTTGATATATTTACTGTATTGAGATCAGCATTAGTTATTCATTATTATCTCAAAAATACAGAAATACAGAGAATACAGAACTATGTGCAATTCTTTCAGAAGTATTATTTAGTACTGAGTAACTTTCCCCTTTACAGTATTACACCACTTATGTTAGTTTGTAAAAAAATGTACGTTATCCAAAATCATGGATGAGCATAGCATTTTGCTGGGATCTCACTTTTATATCTGCCCTGACAAAAGAGAGTGTAACCATAGGTACACAGTTCCAGGCAAATAGTAGAAAAGTTATTGTTAAAATTTGCTAAAATGTAAAATTTTGAAGTCTGAACCTCTACAATGGTAAATTGATATGAGAACTGATGTGTCACTTTCCAGTCATTTTGGAAGAGCAACTAGGAATTCTCTGGTCTGATATTACAGAGAGGGCCAACTGTAGCCACATATTGTTAGGCATTGTAATTTTGATATCCTGGCACTGGAAATTCTTGCATTGAAAAAAGCATGTTCTTGAACAAATTATTCTGAAAACCCATATTTTCATCTTCTATTTGTTTTATTTACTATGCAATATCATCTCAGGTGATAACATACATTTAAGTACATTTGTAATTACATAGACGTCATTACCTAACTTGGTGAAAGCAAAAACAGACTACATATTTAAAATTTCAGATCATAATAGAATACCTCTTGCACTTTGAAAGGCATTATGATGTTTCACCTGCCCCAAATGTCATCTACAAGTTCTGTGTTTTACACAAGGGTGTTCGTGCTGGGGAAATTTGCAGTTATGAGTTCGACGCAAGTCTTTCAGAATGTTGTGATTGCGTGGCTCATTTTTCTGAAAATCTGCAACAAGTTTCCTCTTCTCATCTCCACAAGATCTAGAACAAAAAATGGAAATCATTTCTTTTCAAGAGAATATGAACATAGAACTGTTGATATAAAATTCAATGAATGAAAAACATTATAGATTAAGAAAATGATAACTAAGAAAATATTTTCATATTGACTTGACAGCATATGCAGTATAAAAACATGCATATATGAGTAGGAAAATGAAATATATACAATGAAATATGTTTTCATATGCTTTGCTAATTCATCTTGATCAAAATTATCATATATAAAATATACATCATGTCATTTAATACAGAGACCCCTGAATACCATTTTTATCTTAGGGTTTTATGATCATGATGAACTAAATATCTGTAATAGAATAGTTGTTACAACTGGTAATTACACACATAAACATATGCATACATACATTCACACATGTGACCTAGTGATAACCAGTTTATTGAAACAAAACCCTTGTATAATTACCCTTGTAATTATACAAGCAAAACATGTTTAACTTTCTATCTCTTTTAGATAAAACATTGGTCAAAACACTTAAAATAAGTTTTGAGCCCCACTGTGATGAATAAATGACAAAGAAAGTGCATGGGTGAAATTCAATCATGTCCTTCTAAAATTGCCTTTGAGGGTATTTTCAAGATTATTATAAATTGGGCTAGCTTTCACAAAAGGAGAAAATACCCTTTCAAGCTGAAAAACATTGCCAGTTACAAAAAATTATATGAAATACAGATTTGAGTAATTTAAAATTAATCATAGGTTTTTGTCTTGGAAATACTTTTAACATGTTGAGGCTATAATATTTAGATGCTTTACAAAGACGTAATCAAAGATGACAGGTTAATTAAATACTGGAGATGTGCCAAAACCCAGATACCTCCTCATCACAGACTTCAGCAGGTGCTCCCATCTCAAGTGTTATATCTCAGTTGTAGGTAAGTTCACAAACTAATTAGAATCATGCTGGATGATTGGTTATTAACTTGCTGAAATAATTTAGTATTCAGTGTTTGGGAAAATTAACATGAGAGAACAGTGGAATAGAACATAAATATCCATTAATGAAGTTTGCATTAAACCATTCAAGTACTGTGTTTATTGTTTCTTGCAAAATTTCATTTAGACTAAGCAGAGGGAAGTAAGGACATCAAAATCAAAAAGAAGCAAGCTAGCTGAAATCTAAGAGCCTGTCATTTCTTAAAAAGATAATGATATAGTTAAGTGGTTCAGATGGCCTTTGGCTATGTTTGAGCATCATTAGTTCATTGGTGATTTATTATAAGTATAATAATTTATTAAAGTTGTTTTTTCTTGCTTTTTTGCTCTTGGTACTGAACCTAGATCTTCAAAAATGCTAAGCAAGTTTTCTATTACTGAGCCACAGCTTTAGCCCTACTGACTGTTTTCTGATACAGGACTAAGTAATCTGAATTATAACTATGTTTATAACAGAGTTTCAGGCTTCTAAGGATTTCCTCGTAATTCTCTAGTTAAATGCTACTGCAGTAACTAGGCTAAATCACAATATTTGTATTGTAGGCCCTCCGATTTACCAGTTCAGCATCTGCAGACTATAATGTAAACTATTTTAACAGTAGTCAAAATATTTGGAAAAAAATACAAACTCCCATCTCTCCTGAGCATATATAGATTCCTTCTATCATCCTAGCTGATGCAGTGTCACAACTATTCACCCAACATTCAAATTGTGCTTAATAGTTTAAGTAATATAGAGATAACTGACACATTTATAGGAGGATGGGCATAAACAGGAAAACACTATGCAATTTTATGTAAGGGTCTTCATCATCCACATCCTTTCATAACTGTAGGAACTGGTTAAAGCAACCTCTCTGTGGAGTGTCTTTTCATTTATCTGTTTTTATAGCACATTTTTTCACTACATTTAGATCTCATTGTAAGCTGCTATCAATTATCTAGGTCTAGTGTAAGACTACTTAGAGAAATTTCAATAAATATTTAAGTAAAAAGTAATGCCATAATGTAAAAATTATACTCAGATTATATATGTCAATGTGTAACTTTGCTTCTATTATATTTTATAAGTAAAAATCATCACATAAGTTGAATTATAAGTATATTCATTTCTAAGTCCAGTTCAATCACTTGTATATATTCATTCTCCACACAAAATTCTCAGGAATAAGGGCTGGGATGTAGCTCAGTGGCAAAGCACTTAGCTAGCAAGTGCAACGTCCTGGGTTCGATCCCCAGTACCAAAAAAAGTAAAGACTAAAAAAAAAAAAATTCTCAGGAATAACTAATGTTAATAACACAGATACATAGCACAATTATATTTCCTATTAATAGATTTTTCTTTATTTTGAAATACAATTTTTATCCTGTGAATTTTTGTATTAATGAATCTGCATTAATGAGACATTTCAAGAAAATCATAAAGAGAAGAGTAAATCATATACACACATATCCACCCACCTAGACAGACATTTATATTTGCTATTTTCAATTTCTGCACTGAAAATTGTGCATATTTTATAAATAAATTGTAACCATAGTTTAAAAAAAAGAGTGCCTGACTGTGCATTACTAGACATATTCACCATCCTTTGTTCCCCAAATGGTGAAATGTCTTGAACCTAATCAGAGAGAAATAATAATTTGGAGTAATATGTGTTTGGTTTCCATTTGTCCACTTCTAAGAACTACTAATTTTGTGGTTTAAGGGCTATTTCAGGGAAAAATAGAATAAAATAATATTTAGCAGGTGTTAGGCAATATGTGCACACATAAGCATAAGGAAACCACCTGGGTTAGTTAAAATCCAGCCAAATCAATCTCTTATCCAATAATGAAAGATGATTTACACATACACACACACACACACACACACACACACACACACACACACACAGAGAAGAAAACACTCTAATTGGCTCTTATTTTTGTCAGCCTTTGTATAAAATCCTCATAGAAAATTAAAAATGCAAAAAAGAAGCATAAAAATGTAACATATCTATGTATATCAATATTCCAAACCAATGGACAGTAACTTCTGATTATTCAGCTATAGACTGGAAATGCCTGATTATTTACATTATCAGTTCTAAATTTTCTGAATACTTTCCAAAGTAATTCTTTCTTGCTGGATGCCAGAATTGCAAGTTAGTAATCCTAACTATTCTGGAAATTGAGATCTGAGTATCTCAAAGCAGAAAATCCCCTGAGATTTTTCTCTCCAATAAACCAGCAAAATGCCAGACTGGCAGAATGGCTCAAGTGATAGACTACCTGCCATGAGTGAAAAAAACAAGCAAAAGTGCTAGGACCTAATGCTGACAAAGAAATACATATTTTTAATGAAAAAGGACAATATAAATTCCAGTGTGAAGTGATTGTTATCTAAGACTGAGGATCAGATAATAAATGAACATTTTTTTCTAGTTCATTCTAGTGTTTTCAAAGGAAATTGCTAAATAAGTAATTGTCATTTTGAAACATGTACCACTCTTCAGTGTAAAAACTAAATTGTAGATATAATACCTTAATGATATCTACTGAAAAATAAAGACATTTTTAGTAAACAATAAAGGTAACAATTTCCCAGTCTTAAATTAGAGAGCATATATAAATTTGGTCTTTAAGTTTTAATGTAGAATTTGCAAAAAAGCAAAACAAAACAAAAAAAGCAAAAAAAAAAAAAAACAAAAAAAAAAAAACCCCACAACTGTGACAGTATTTTAAGCTATACTCATTCTTCTTTGGGAGTGAAAATTTAAAAGTTCCAAATATAATTTAATCTAATCTATTTGATTTGACAAGTTAACAGTGAGAAAGTAAATAGGAAAAGGAAAAATCACTTAAGTAGCAGGCTATATTTCCTGTCACACCATTAATATGTCAACGAATGGTCTGAACAACTTTAGAGTTAGAATGATTTGTGGTAACTCATTCATTTTAATTACCCTTCTAAAGTTTTGAATAAACACTACTTATGCTCCCTTTTTTGTTTTGGTTATTGCACCTACTATAAGAACATTGCAAATTATAATTATGTAACTATATTCAAGGTGCTAAAATAAATAAACCTGTAATGAGTTTTAGATTTCATAAAGTACAAAACTTTATTTCTTCTGACACCATAACAGTTATTTGATTCTTACTTCCTCCATTTTTCTATGTGGTTTATGCATACCCTATCTGATATTGAAGAAGTTGTATGGAAAATTTAAGACACTAGAAACCAAAATAAAATTAATCTGTATATAATAAGAATCACCTGATTCTTCTATACTACAGAAAATTTTTTTATCCAATTCCCATGTTTAGGATGGATATCAGAACCACAAAAATGGTCATTTTAGAAGTTTTCTAGAATTAAATACAATGATGCCTTTATGTTCTTTGAAACAGACTTGCTCCTCAAGCAATTAAAACATGTAAAAACACAACATCATGGGGAATAGTTCTCTTCTACCCAGTTTCCATAGTATGTACTCATCTTCTCCAAAGTAGGATTTAAAAGAAAAAGTATTAAAAACAAGCTATGTCCTTACACTATTCTAGTTTCTCTTAGGTATAAATATTGAAGTTACTCAGTGGCTCTCATATTTGTAGATCTTATTCCAAAGGAGTGAAAACTAAGAAAAATGAATATTTTTTTATAAAACAAAAGGAGATTTGTATAATTAGCTTACAGGAGCCTAATAGTTTGTAAAAACTAGAGGCCTCTGTAAAAGGCCTGTGTAAAAACACTTTGACAAGAGTAACATTAAGTACATTGTTGGTTCCAACTAGTTCAATTTGGATGCACATTCTTATGAAAAGAATTCCCACAGAGTAGGAGACCCTGAAGAGGGAAGTAGCTCCTTATAACACTTGGAAATTCTATTTCTGTGACTGTAGGGCTGGATGAAAGAAATTTGACAGAGGGGCTCAGAGTGCAGGAAAGTAACATTCATGCAATTATCACTACTCCAAAGGAAAGAAGATTAGAGAAAAGCCTTCAAAGACAGACTAAAATCTCTGAAGGAAAAGAAACCAGTGAAATATTTCACCAACTAACCCAAGATGAATAATGTGAAAACTGAATAAACATAGGAATACAATTGTCCATACTTTAAAACAGAATTTATTTTCTAATTTTCTTACCAGAAATTACTACTGGATCCGTTAAGCAATAGTCTAAATAATGGCAGTACATGAGTGGTTAAGTCATTCGCAGTTCCTTTTTGATTCTGCTGTGTGTGTTTAGCAAAGATCCTGAGATAAAAATTCAAATGACATCTCAATCTTCTTTTGTGTTCATATGCTGTGAATTGATATGTGTTCCTATAATTTTTCAGTGATGTTTATGTTAGTTATGTCATGACAAAGAGGCCTTAAACTCCTCAATATGACTGATGAAAGATATATGCTTTAAAGGAAAAGAAAAAAATGAATAGTACATGCATGATGGAAACAATCTTGCACTGAGTTAGTGAACATCATCTTTTCCATGTATCCCCTTGTCCATATTGGCTGTAAAATACTATGCAAATTCAATTTCCTTCTAAAAGAGTCCCAATTTCTTCATTCACAGGTAATACCTAAATACCTAAACTGACTTGAGTTTAGTTCTCACTATTTGTTTTGATAGGACAAGCTATCATGTCCTTCCTTTAGGTTTCATTACCACATGGTCTTATTAGTTTTACCTTTGCCAGTTAAAAGCTCCATAAATATGTTCATGATATATATATATATATATATGTATGTATATATATATATATATATATATATACATACATACATACATACATATATATTTTTTTCTCTCATCAAGGCTAATCCTAAACCAGAATCTTTATTTATAACTGTTGTGTAATGAGATGTAGATTTTTGGAACCAGAAGAAGAAAGCAGGTCTCATAGTCCTCTCCCACCTGCAGAACAGATGTCTGCATGATTCCATATAGGAGACACCATAAGGTATGTCCTTATTTCCTTGGAAAAAATTCAATGTAAGATATGGGAAATCAAAGAAAGAGAAGAGAGTGGTAAATGTATTAAGAACATTCTTCAATCATTACTCTCTTATACTTTTAAATTAAAACAATATAAAATGACTCTTACTTTTTTTTTTTTTACAGATTTTATAAGATTGGCTTTAGAGTTGTTTCTCAGTGTGATATTTCATCTAGATAACAAATAACTCATTTATCACGTGCCCTAATTTTATTTCAGTTACTTTCATTTTGTTTCTGTTTAATAAAATTAATTTCTGTTAAAATATTTATAATATGCTTTAAGTTGTTGAAAATTCTTTCTCAATTTCCCTGATTACTTACCAAAAGTTTGGGTTTCTTATTCCACAGAATAGACTAACATAAGAACAACTTAACATTTTATACCTTCTGTCCAGATTTGATCTGTGTAAATATTTTCTTACTTATTATTTGTGACTTAAAGGGATATGTATATATATTACTTTAGAGCCACTCTTAGGCCTCTAATTTCTTTCATTGCTTTTTTAAATTTTTTGAGATAGTACTGAGATTCAACCTCAGGACATCCTCTCTTGCACAGCTGGTGCTCTACCACTTGAGCCATGATTCTGGTTGGCACTTTATTTTGGTTATTTGGATATAGAATTTTGTGATATTTTCTGTGTGGTCTGGCTTTGAAACAAGATATTCCAGGCCTCAACCTCCTGAATAGGTAGGGATTATAGATAAGAGACACAAGTACTTCTCTTCTTTTTTTAAAAAAAAATTTTTAGGGGCTGGGAAGGTGGCTCCGTGGTAGAGCACTTGCCTTGCATGCACGAGGCCCTGGGTTCGATTCCTCAGCACCACATAAGCAAAAAGAAAAAAGCCGGAAGTGGTGCTGTGGCTCAAGTGGTAGAGTGCTAGCCTTGAGCTGAAGTGTTGAGGGACAGCGCCTAGGTCCAGAGTAGAGGCCCCACAACCGGACCCCCCCCCCAAAAAAATTAATTTTATTGTCAAGGTGATGTTCAGAGGGGTTACAGTTGCAATTAGGGTAGTTAGTACATTTCTTGTCGAATTTGTTTCTTTTTAAGCACATCTGTGTTGGTGATTGGAGTCTCAAAAATCATACAGTAAAACTATGAAGTGTTTCTTAAGCAACCCATTAGTATTATGTCACTGGAAAAATGACTTTCCTTAAGTAGTTTCAGAAAATAGCTATGAATCAATAATATGATTTTAATGTAATATATGGTAGTATGGAAGTCTGTTGCTTGTTCTAAGGTTTGGATTTCAGATCTTCCTACAACTATATTCTCACTGTAATTAATAAAATTGCAGTCTGTTTTTCCCTCTTGGTCTTTACTATTTAGTTTGTATAAGACCCTCCCTTAGGGACTGATTATCCTTGGAAATGGAAAGAAGGGCATCTTTGAGCTTCTAAAGCATAGAGCAGATGCAGTCTGTTTACACTTTGATCATTTTATTGCAATTTATATCTTCATTCACTCTAATGAGTTCTAAAATGAGGATATAAATTTGTTTCTAAATAATCCATGTTTATAACACCAGTGGAACAATCACAGTCTTCTTATAATACGTTGATGTGTTATTAAGTTACATTGAATATATATTAGATAAAATTTTGCCTCAAATTTTTTGTAATATAGAGGTTTATGAGACAATTAAATATATCAAATTAAATTAATCTGATTAAAGCATTTACTACTTACATAGAAGTTTGCATCTTTATTACAGATTTTATGTGTGTGTGTGTGTGTGTGTGTGTGTGTGTGTACTGAGCTTGAATTGAGGACCTTTTGTTGTCTCTTAGCTTTTTAAACTCAAAGCTGATACTCTACCACTTGAACCACACACAGCTCCAGCTTTTGGTTGGTTATTTAGAGATCAGAGTTTTACAAACATTCTTACAACAAAACAGTTACCTGGAACCTGAACAAAATTTAAATAGGATGCTAGCAGGACGTCCTTGTCAGTGACCTTGGTCCTCATATCTCAGCCTCTTGATTGACTAGGATTACAGGCGTGAGCCATCACCACCTAGCTATTTTCTATTATTTGAAATTTCACAGAGTAATTTTATATTTGAGAGATATCATTAGGAATATAGTAAAAAAAATTAATACATCCTTAAAGATCAAGTCCATTAAATATTTGGAAACTGTGAATGTGTTATCTCAAATGTAAAAATAAAATGACAATAGGATCCTAGGAGATTTGAACGGAGATGTAATTTTGTTATGGGAAAAATATCTTGGATTGTCCACCTGGGCCTATTCTAATCACATAAATCCCTGGCAGTAAGTGGAAGTTAATATGGTTGAATAATTTTATAAGGCAGGAAAAATAGAAGATGGTTATGAGGATCTCTAGTGATTATAAAATATGTGAAAGACAAATGTGAACAGAACAACTCTCAGAGAATCTCTTACCCAATAAGAACAAGCCATGTGGTTATGTGCTTCCACATAATTTCATATTGTTGACTTGGATATATTTAATTCTGTGCTTGTCTGCTTACAGTGCTGAGCTGAACCTTCAGCCTTGCACAAGCTAGACAAATGCTCGGCTACTGATCTACATCCACAGTTCTAGTCATTGACAATAAAATGAACAGTACTACTTATACCCTTCACAGCCATATTGTGTTATAGTCTCAATTCTGGGAAAAGCTTTAGGAAGAAAGGTTATTGGTTAAGCAGTAGATACCAAAACACTTGCCTAGAACCTGAACAAAATTTAAAAAGGATGCTAGCATGTTGTTTATCTCAGTGAAATTCTTACCAACATTGACAATTAATTAAATTCCCATGAATCAAATTAAAAAGAACTTCGACAGAAGGCACTGGATTTTATTTTGATTTCAGATTATTTCAAATTGGATTGGATTTTGGGCACCTGTCAGGAACTTGAGCTCCACTTTTCTTTTACTGTTTCATACCAATAATAAGTATATAGCACAATCAAATGGACTGGGTAATATTCTCTCAGAGGACTTTTGTCCACTCAGGTGCTAGTGTTAAAATGTTTTAATATTTAACATAATAAGTAATGGACCAATATTCATCTATTGCAGATTTCATAGTTATGCTTGTGTGTTAATATAAAAATATATGCTAGAATTATTTTATACCTTTAAAGAGTAATAAATGATCATTATAATATCTGTTTAGATTTTAGATATTTTTTTAAAGACAAAAGTGCATACTGAGAACCCTAATGACAAATCAGATCTCGTGGTATATTGAAAACCCTTACTATAATTGCTTCACATTCCATTAGCGAAATCACATGGGGTGGCCAGAGAAGTACACCACAATATAAAGAGAAGGCCTGAGTATTTGCTTAACAAACATACTACCCACTGAAATGTACTAAATAATGTGCTAATAATGCTGGGGCATGGAAGAAATTGGGTGGTGATTGAATTCCAGTTTGCATGGCAAGAATTGGGTATAACCTTTTCAGAGTGATAATTAAACACAAATCTGAAGAAGCTGAGATAATAAGCCACAAAGATACTAAAAAGAATCATAATCCAGACAGGTAGCCAGCTCTTTCATGAGTTGCCTTGCATCTTTTGTAGATTGCGTTCCTAGGCCTTTGACTAAATAAAGTTCTACACATAAGAGAAGGTCAAATCAAAAGCAAATCCTATAAGTTTCAGTAATCAGTACTTTGATATGTTTTCTACTTATAGGTCGATTTTTAAAATACACTGGTTGCAAATATAAACCACTACTATGAATTTAAGGAATCAGATGCTCTGTCTCAAAACAAATTTGGAAATAAATGAAGCCATTATTTTGGAATACATGCTTAAGAGTAGGAAACTGACAGAAGAAAAAAGTCATCTTTTTTTTAAATTGCTTTTTATTTTCCCTTTCTTTTTCATTTCTCTTTATTTGGCCTTTCTCACTTCTCTACCCTTGGCTGGAGGCTAAGGCATGTTCCCTTAACTTCAGCAAATCCTTGAACTGAATAGATTCCCCCCTAGAAACCTCCCCCTTTCCCTTCTTTCTCTCCTGAGACTGTATTTCATGGCAGAACCCTATTAGCTTATTTTGATGTGTTTATCATTCTGTGATTGGGAACGAGCCCATACAGCCAAAACAGACAATTTTCTGAGGGCACTAAGTGGGTTTTCAGATCTCCTGTGAGTAGGAATGAGCTTCAATAAAACATTAGGCCACTACCAAAGTTGACTGGCTTGAGTGATATAACATTGTATGTGGTTCCTGCCTTTTACTGTAAGTTTACACTTCCCTGAACATTAACTCTGCCTGGCAGTAGTGCTTTAAGTGAAGGTTTGCACGCAAATATGGCCTCCGTAAGAGTTACCCTGGGGCTACAGTACTTCCATCATCCACAAAATTAAGCGTCACACTAGGTCCCTCGTGGTTTAGTTGGCCTCGGATTCAGTTGTGGCTCATGTTTTATTAATGGTGTGAGATTGTCCTTTATTTTCAGCCTCCCACAGCAGGTGAGCTTGTCATATTCACTAAGAGAGAACGAGAGAAGATTGCCAAGCACTTGTGTGAATTGTTTCCACAGTTCTTAATTTCTGTTGAGAGGCACGCAATATAAACAAAGTTTTAGTTAACTGCTGGAACATTTGTTAAGGATTTGATACACGCAGGACATCATTTCTCTGCTCTGCTAAGAACATGTTGCAGTTACCCAGGCTTCTCTGGGTAACCCTGTGCGTGCCGGACAGCATCTAGCATTGAGGTCTTCAAATACTTTCTCTGGCTTAAACCTAACGGAAAGGAATCTCATTACCCAGAAAACAAGATAGGTGGTGTGGAAATAAGTTAAAAATTATAGTCAGACCAGAAGGGAATTTGTATCTACTCTGTTAGGTATAACTTTCCCGGGCCATTCCTCCACTCTAGGTTTTCTATATATAAAAAAGTCAAATACTTAAAGCTTTAGTGACAGTTAAAAAACTAAACCCTCTAAGTTTTATGCTACAAAAAACCTTCAAATTTTACCTATTCTTTGTATTCATATACCATTGAACAGAAGCAGTATCTTTCTTCTGTATGAATATAAACTAATGTTGAAAATGATTAATAATTAGTGAGGAATTTTAAGTCTCCTCAGAATATTCATCTCTTCTTTGAAGATTATTTGTTATTGGATATTATTTTGCTTATATTAGATATCAGCTTGAAAGACAAGGATAATACAATAAAATATTTGGAGAAACATATGCATATGTATACATACATGTGCATACATGTATATACAATTATAGTCAGCTCAGAAATATAAAAGTTAAAAAATATGCAAGTATTATTTGAATATTTTAATCTTAAATTATTGTAAAGACCACACACAATACCTGTCAGAGAATGCCATCTCAGATATTGAATATACTGATTAAATCATGTAAAAGAAAAATGGCCATCGTAATACTTTATGAACTATCAGTTCATAAATTTTCTAGTTTAGCAACATGTACAAACACATTTGAATATTCGATTCTTTGTCTACTTTTGTTTATTACATTTATGTGGTCATGTTTCTCATTTTTCACTTGTACTTTAAGACCCTTATTCTCTTTTTATTTATTTATATGTAATAGAATTTTCAAGAAGCTGTCTTTCACAGTTGACACCATATGAATATACTTGCCTAAAGAGCAAGTAATGCTATATTCATCATCTAGAATTAACATTAAAAATCTTGTCATTATTTTATTTAGTATCTTTAAACTGGTTGTCCTTTGAACAACAACACAATTATTAAAATAAATTGTATCACAAAAGAGGGAGATGGCTGTTTCCTCTAGTTTGGAGATGCTGTGATGAGGCTAGGCTATTCCAGCATTATTTATCACAGCTAACCTATGGAACCAACCCAGATGCCCCTCAGTAGATGAATGGATCAAGAAAATGTGGTATATATACACAATGGAATTCTATGCCTCCATCAGAAAGAATGACATTGCCCCATTTGTTAGGAAATGGAAAAACTTGGAAAAAATTATATTAAGTGAAGTAAGCCAGGCCCAAAGAAACATAGGTCCCATGGTTTCCCTTATTTGTAGTAACTAGTATATGTCTGAGACAAGCAGAAAATGTCAGATAAGATGTTAAGCGAAATGAATCCCCCCAAGATAAGGACAAAAGTGTTTTTTCTTTCGTGCTATTGTTTCTAATATATTTATAAGGTAACTTGTGATTTTTTTGTTGCTTTGTATATTTAAGTAGGTGGGAGGGAGGGGAGGGGAAAAACAAAGAAGGAGGCAACAATGCTTGATAAGAAATGTACTCATTACCTTGCCCATATGCATATGATTGTAACCACTCTGTACCATATTTTCACAATAAAAAACTAATTTTAAAAATAGCATTTTTACAAAAGTAAAAATATTGTAATTCTAGGATTGAGAAACATATTTCCTACAATTTCCTCTGTTAATCAATGTTTTAAAATCCACTTTATTTATATGCAAATATAAATTAATTCATTTTTCTTTTAAATGAAGAATTGATTTCAAATTATTCTAAATAGCAAAAACACAAATTGAATATTTTAAAGGACCATCAGTAATTTCAATTTAATTATAATTCTATGAGAAAGTCTAAAATTTACTATTCTAGAAGAGTACCATTCAATTATCTTCACTGTATGAACTCAGAGATAGTTGTTCAATTCAAATTAGACTGTCTTCTTGACTCTTGTGAGAGGTAACATTATCTAAAACATAATTTATGCTATAATTTGAGGAGGGGCATATATGTTCTCCAATCACGTAGATTTAAGATTAATTCCTCTCCCACATCTCACTACATAATAAAAGGTTAGATAAATTACTTCAATCACATCCATTTTCTCTATGTACAACATGAAACTACTAATAGTTTTAAGTTATGAAATTACAATAATTTAAGAAGACATATTATGTTAGTTAAGACTGTATGGTAGAAAAGGTTCTAAACAACTTTCACCAAATTCCTACCTCTTGGTTATTAAATAAGCATCAATCTGGGAATCTATAAACGTATTTTGAATATGTACTGAATATTACTGATTTTACAATAGGGAGATATCCTCAGTCATTTAGGTGGGCCTAATCTAAATGATTGTGACTTTATAAGTAGAGAAATTACTCTAGCTGAGATCACAAAAATGTAAGATGAAAGAAAAAAATGGAGAAATCAGAGATTCAGAGCCTGTGACTAGACCCACTGCTTCCTGGGTAGAGGAATGGAAAATATGAAGAATGTGTCAGTCTCGAATAGAAAACCCTGCCTTACCCAATAGTCAAACAGGGACCTTTCTCTCCTGATTTAAGGAATCAATTTGATCAACAATTTGAGTGAACTTGGAAGCATATTCACCCCCAAAGAGACTCCAAAAAAGGATGAGGGATGACTTTTTGAGACTGTAAGCAGAGAAGTAGTCAATTTTGGCTTATACAGACTTTTGACTTACAAAAAAAAATGATATAAGCTAATGAAGGGATACTGGTTCAAGGATCTAAGTTTGTAGTAATGTAGTTGTTGCCACAAGAATAGAGACTAGTATGTACTTATTTCTTAGCAGAAGTTCTGGTAAGTTACTATCATTGGTAGCGGAAGTTCTGGTAAGTTACTATCATTGGTAGGTGAGAATACCCATACAATTGACATAAATTAGTATACATATTGTTAAAATCCATGTTTTGTAAGGTAGAAAAGAATTAACCCAGTTTTCTGAAAAGTCTATGGATTTAGTTCAGTGGCAGAGTTTAGAGTTCTTGTTTAACATGTACAAGGTCCTGGGTTGAATCTCAATACTTCAAGAAAACTAAAACCAACTTCAAACCAGGCAAAAACACCCAAAAAATCTAGACACTGTTGACTTTCAGAGAATGTGAAAGATTTGCTCCTAAAACTTCCAGTTATATAAATAGAAACTAGGAGATAGATTAATTAAATTTTCTAAGTGATTTGATATTTCACTAGTTGTATAATCTGAATGTATTTCTAAAAAAAAAAAACAAGCAGAAAAGGTCAAAAGCTATGTACATATGACCATATAAGATGATGCTAAGCTAAATGAATGTTGCTGTTGTTTTTAATGTACTATGTGATTTTTTTTGTTTCTTTTGTATGTTCTTTCCCCATGTTATAACCCCTGTTGTCACTGTATTTGATTCCAGTGCCCTGCATCTTATATATACATTTTTCTAATTTGGAAGGGGGAAGGGAAATAACAAAATACTGAAACAAGGATACAGGTTGATCCATTGTAACAATGAGATGTACAAAACAGTATGTTGAAAACGAACTGTACAACTTGGGGGATGCAGGAGGGAGGAGTTGAGGAGGTGGGGAGGGAAGGGATGGTAGAGGAAAAAACGAAGAAGGGGTAACAATGCTCGATAGGAAATGTACTCATTACCTTACTCATGTAACTGTAACACCTTTGTACAGTATTTTTACAAGAAAAATATATTTAAAAATTCTCAATATGTTAGTGTTAGCTAGTAGAATATTTAAGAGGTGAGTAACTCATGGAGGCTGGGTCATAGATGTTATTGGAGTTTCATAAAAGTTCTTAAGGGAATAAATCTGTTCCTTTATCTTTTTTTTTTTTTTTGGTTGGTCATAGGGCTTGAACTCTGGACGCTGTCCCTCAATTCTTCAGCTCAAGGCTAGGGCTCCACCACTTGAGCTACAGCGCCACTTCCGGTTTCCTGGTGGTTTATTGGAGATAAGAGTCTCAAAGACTTTGTTGCCTGGGCTGGCTTTGAATCACAGCCCTCATATCTCAGCCTCCTGAGTAGCTAGGATTATAGGCATGAGCCACGGACGCCCAGCTTTCTTCAGACTTTTCACAAGGTAAGGAGAAAATTTCCATCACCTTCAGGGAAAGAATTACTGTAGGTATCACCTAGATACCAGACCCGCTGAGATGCCCCAACTGCTGGTACCTGAGTCTCAGCCTTTCAAGTCTCCAGAACTGTGAGAAATAAATTTATATTATTTACAAATTATCCACCTTAGTACATTTCATCATAGAAGCACATACAGACACACAAAAATTAATCATTTTGAACCTGTGAAGCTTTATATTTGGTTTGCAGTATAGGAGTAAATGGCAGCAAGGATCCTTTGTGGAAAATCAGTTTCACTGAAGCCAGTTTCTCCATCCCATAAACAATACACACGGCTCCACAAGCAAGTTGAACACTGAAATCATATTTTAAAAATGACTGCAGAGTAACAGATTGAAATCAGCTTCTACTACTTAATTAGATTTATTTTAATAGAATAGATGTTCAAGATTGTTTCACTTGAGGTTTTTATTTTCGACTTTCTTCCACATCATAAAAATTACTGACAAGTTTTCAGCTAACCACAGCATTTTCAGGTATAATTTTACCTTTGCATTTCTGTCACATGATATAACTAATAAGCTGAATTTTTCCAGCAAAGCATGGATATATGTATAAAAACAATTCAAAGGCAGTAAATGCACTTACTTGGAAACATTAGAAGGAAATGTCACACCATAACATTTACTTGCTAGGTTTTATTCTTTAACCCTGGAGCACTTTTGTTGTTTCCTAAACTGAGATTAGTAACTTAAAAAGCTTTTATTAAGCATGCACAATCTAAATGAAGCACTCAACCAACTGTAAATTCTCTCAATTAGACTTCCTGCAAATGACAAATGAGTGCCAATGTGCAATAAACCTTTGAATACCAGTAATTTAAGGCTAAACAGGAATAGGGGATTTCCAGCAACAGATTGAATGTAATCGATTGTGTGGTGAAAGGTAAGAAATCTGCGTGGTGGTTCCCAGCTTCTCCTTTATTTTCCTTAAATCAAGAAAGAATACTTGTAATACTGAAATTTATATTAATGTGCTTTGAACAGCCTAAGTTGCATAGAAAAGACACAACTCAAGGATTAACAATTGCATTATTTCAAGGAACTAGACCTCACCTCCTTTAGAGAAACAGAAGAATTACATGCAGATAAGAAAAATCCATCCACATTGTGATCTTATTTCCTTTTGTTTGTATGGAGGAACAATTTACACACTTCTTTACAGTTCTTAGTTGATTTACATTAGAATTTCTGCTAAAAGCTAGAGTATGTAATGAAATGTTTGATCCACATTTACAATTTCAAAGCTTTATTGGTGAAAGCCATGTCAGCCTAAATATTATATATGACATATATATCTATTTTCTGGACTACTATACTTAGCCTTATCAGGTGAAAAGTTTCTGGCCCTATAAAGTTCGTAGATCAATGACATGGTCACAGAAAGTAAACAAAAAGGCTGAGGGCATGGCTCAAGTGGTTAAAGCATCTCCCTAAAGAGCCCCATTACCACAAAAAAACAAAGGAAGGAATTTCTCAGACAGGGCTCAAGTGTCCCCAAATAATTTTTTCACTTTTTTGGAGCATCTTTGCATGAAGCATCTAAGACAATTATTATCAAAATGGCTCCTTTTGAGAATATGATTGGTTTGGAGCGAATTGCTGTTACTCTCTCTTTCTGCTCTCCAAAAGAATGATAGCACTAAATTTTAAAAGTAGCCCTTGAAAAAATATGTTGAACTGGAGGAGAGTCACAGAATGAGTTCTTGCACCTGGCACGGTGAAGACTTTTGTACTTGGACATAGATGTTACTGAGGAGGATTATTAGTGATGATTTCTGGGCCAAGGTTCATTTACCGCAAGGCAGAGCTAGTGTCAGGTACAGGAGACAGTGACATAAAGCTAGAATAGAGTTATTAAGAAGTAGGCATGTTTTATTTTAATTTAGTTTTCTCAGTTTAGAAATAACTAGTCTTGAAAAAGTTTAAAGGTAGGTGGTGGAGGTTCCTCCTGGCTGGTGTGCCTGATTGTCTTCCTTTTTGTCTTCCCTTCTTCCCTGTCTTCTTCCCTTTCTTTTTCTCTCCTTTCTTCTCTCTTTTCTTCCCTCCTTCCTTTTTATTTTGTCTCTTTTAGTTTTCTATTTCTTCTCTGCCTCTCTACTTCTTGTTTCTCCTTCCTTCCTTTCTTTCTATACTTCCTTCTTCCTTCTTATTCTGCAACGGGAAAAAAAGCTATATCAAATTAATTTATCATTATTTATTAAGACTTCATTATTGTTTGCCAGTAGTGCTGTGAAACATAAGAAAGGATGTGTTAATCTGTGTCTTTGAATTCCATATCTCTAACAGCAGGTACTATGTATAGTCTGTGGTGCTACAAAGAAAATATTGTCATGAAATTATAACATTCTGCTATAGTTTTTTTGTCTTATTGTTTTGGTATTTTTCTAGTGATCAGTACATGAGGACATATTGACTAATCCCAGTCAACTCTCAAATACTTTGCAAATAAGAAAGAATAATATTTGGTTTTCTAAAACAAACTAAAAATTTGTTAAACTGAAGTACCCAGTTTTTGGATGCCCCCTCACAGACCACCAGAGACCACCATCAATGCAAACAGCAAAGAGTCCTTTATTGCAAGCTCGAGCTTGGTCTCCTGCACGCTCTTAACCGGTGACACTAATAGGCCTCGAGCATAAAATCAGCACAGTTTTTATAGTACTGAAAAAACAACTTTAAGGAACTTTTACATAAGAAATCACATGATTGGTTAACATTCAAAGCAAGCTAAGCTGGGCAAATATGATTGATTGATTGACAGAAAAATTTACAGGAAAATATCCTTGGTCCATAGCTTGACCAAAAATGGTTATGAGTCACTCCTGGGCTCTGAAGAACCAGTTGGTCAGAAAATTATATGGTTTCCTCGGAACTGAAACTCTTAGCCCTAGGTTGCTGGGGGGCAACACCACTTGGGGGTAATCATCTGCTTCCACTGAAAGCTAGTTTCGGATCTTTACTTCTTTCAAAACCACCAAACTTTTTATACTTGAGCCAAAAACAAAATTATTTTGTTTGAGTCCTTGTAGAACAAGAAGGAAAATTTAAACAGGAGATAAATTGTTGTACAGCATAAATAACACTTGAATTACTTTCCAAATAGTAGAACTTTAGCAAAATTTTAGCATTTAAAAATCTTTCAGTCACACTTTCTAATGTTTTATTAATAGAAAAGGTATAGAGGGGCTAGGAAGGTGGCTCAGTGGTAAAGCTCTTGCCTTGCATGCATGAGGCCCTGGGTTTGATTCCTCAGCACCACATAAGCAAAAAGAAAAAAGCCAGAAGTGGCGCTGTGGCTCAAGTGGTAGAGCACTAGCCTTGAGTTGAAGAGCTGAGGGACAGCGCCCAGACCCAGAGTTCAGGCCCCACGACTGGACCCAAAAAAAAAAAAAGTTATAGAAATTGTGAATTTTGCATGTCAAAGTTACAAGATATTTTATGTTTAAAAAAGCAAATTGAATTAAATATGTATATTTAATTAATAACTGGAAATATCTTTCATTGCATATTTACATACTGTTCTACATATTTTGTAAGAAATAATTATGAATCGATAATTATATTTCCAAATCAACTTTAATATTTCAGCAATTTAATTTGATTGATTTGCTCTTGATCTTGGATTTTGGGTTATAACATTAATATATTTATTTATGTCATTCTTATTCTGCATAATATGTTTATTAAAACTAATAATACTAATTTTGCTCCAATACCTAGACTTCTGAAATATATTTATCATTAAAGTCAGCTTTCCTGCATTTTCTTGTGTGAATATGTGCTCACTTTGAAGAATTGTTGGAATTATTGGTTTATATTTCTTTTTAACTTGAAAAGGGATTGCCTTTGCAATTTAACACACCCGTATGTACATATATATATATATATATGTATATATATATATATATATATACATATATATATACATATTCACAAATGTGTGTGTGTGTGTGTGTTTGTTTCTTTTTAAACCGAGGACATGGAACAAAGTACATTGAATGATATTCTCTAGTCCCATTGATTCTTAGCCTATTTCCCTCTTTTCTGTATATTTGCATCAAATGAAAAGGTTTGTTTTATTAGTATCCATTTACTTGTGTCATACCTTTAGATTTGATATAGATATAAGTTTGGGAGGAGAGTGAGTTAGTTCAGACATTCTGAAAACTTGTGGACTGAAAATTAGAAAGGACTGAAAAGGAAATTATCTCGTTTTATTCTTTGATCTCTGTTTTGTCTTTCAAAATGGAGTGAATATCTTTTAGCTCCTGGGCTTTCTCATAGATGTTAGTTTTTTGTATTGGGAAGTGGTCTCTCCATTTCTATTATAGGTAAGTTGAGCAGGGAAGGAATATTAACATGTATTTTGCAATGATATCCGCTGCCTACCAAAATTCTTACTACTTTTCTTATCTGCAAAATCTGAAGATTCAGGTGCAGGTTATGGGTAGCATTGCAATTTCTGAATTTTAATTTTCAAATAGAATTATATGAAATATATACCATAATATATCATTGTAAATTAATTTGGAACAAAGAATGTTAGAAAAAAGGTTGGGCAGAGGAGACATTGAACAGCAGGTACATAGTCCCCTCATCTGATTTTTATTGCAATTCCCATCATTGTCCCTGCTGATATAGTTTGTTAATTTTTTGAAACTAGGTGAGGGCCTGGACTCAAGACCTAGGCACTGCCCCTGAGCTTTTTTGTTCAACATTAGCACTGCTACTACTTTGAACCATGGCTCTACTTTTCATTTTTTAGGCAGTTAATTGGAGATAAAAGTCTCTTTGATACACTTGCATAAGCTGGCTTTGCACTGGGATCCTCAGATCTCAACTTCATGAGTAGCTAGGATTACAGGTATGAGCCAATAGTACCAAGCCATGTTGGTGTCTTGATTCTTTGGGTTCCTATCTTGCCCCTAAGATTTCACTTCATGAATAAGGGCCCATGTCTAAAGTGCTACTAGTGCAAACCCTAACAATAAGTATTGTGTTGGTTACTAATATTTAAAAATGCCCTACATTCCTTGGTACTGAAAGATTAAAAATTAGAGTTACATTTTACAATTGCTAACTGCTGGTTTTGCTTCTGTAAACTTGCTTGCGCTAGCACTGACCCTTCCCCTCCCTGGAGATAGGGGCAGGATACGTGCAGGCCGCTAACCAGGAAACGAAACCTCGGGCCTCTGAGTCACCGCCTGCAGACCCTAGCATGACCCTAGTACATGCCTTAAAACCAGGCATTCCGGTAAAATAGCCGACCAAACCATTCCTTCCTGTAAAACTTAGCCCTAATACTAGGGTGAGGCAGGATGTGATAAATCACTTGTCAAAACTAGGGAACAAACAGTTTCGGTGCATAGCGACCAGCACAGGCATGTCAGGGCAAGTACCGACATGTCAGCTTTCCCCAACCCCACCTACCCCATCTGGCCAGCTTAACCTGACCAATCCTCACCCTGAGCGTAATTTGAAATTAACCAATCATCCCCCTGTAACCACGCATCTCGCTTCTGTAACCTCGCTTCTGCTGTCCATAAAAAGAGGGTGCTTTCAAGCACTCGGCGCGCAAGTCTCCCGATAGACTTTGTCGCCCCAGGTACCCGTGTAACCGGTTCTCAGACACTCAACCCGAACCTTGTGGATCTCGAGGTTGAGTGCACCTGGGAGCCGAGGGCTTGCCCGAATAAACCTCTTGCTGTTTGCATCCGCACAAGTGGTCTCGTTGTTCCTTGGGGAAGGGTCTCTTCAGATTGAAGGACACCCCACGCCGTCGGGGGTCTTTCAGTACTACAATTCAAATGTGTTCTTCAAAGTGACTAGGCCTTTCACATACCAGATACTCACTTATGAAGAAATCTGCAGATTTGTAAGATGAATGCTTGATTATTTATCTCACCTCCATAACGTTGGTTTAGCTCAAGGAAGTACTTCAAGAGAGGTATTTTTTTTTTTTTTCCGCTTACTCATTATGTCCCAGCCCAAGGCATTTTTCTGGTTAATACGTGTCAGGGGCATCAACTCACAAGACCCCCATCTGAGTTGCTGTGTGCCATGAAGGTGTGTGCTGGCATGCATTCTTCTTGGGGAGGGGGGGGACGGGGACGCCCCTTTCCTCCAAGCAGGGCAAAGGTCTTGTGCCCAATGATCTTGGGGAATGTGGACGATTAGCAACCTTGAATCAGTGATCAGAAAGAGTCATTCAAGGTAACAAAAGAGGAAGCAAAGCGGGTTCATTTGAAAAACACAGAAATGAATCTACACAATTAACTACACAATTAACTAGGAGGAGCAGAATGGCATTTCCCGAAAACCATCACCTGCTCCTCCTACTATTATTACTATTTATTTGAAGGCCATGTTTATTAGATATGTAGTCCACCATTTCATTGTCTTTCAAATGATTTCCCACATACAGTAGAAAGTCTTGTGATTCAGTCTCAATAGTGCCATTTAAAGCCTGCATATTGGACAGGAAAATTTCTTATGACACAACTGTTTCTGAATCTCAGTGTTTAAAACTAGAGCCTGAAGAAATGTTATCAATATTCAATGAAATGATTTTCAACCTTTGTCATCTACCTCAGGAGTAACAAATGTGATAAAAAATGGCATTTCTCTTCATTCTGTGCTCATGCATATTACCATGCATATTACCAACATTTCATTTTCATTAAGTAGATTCTACTTTCTTGTTCAAGAGAAAGATGATTGGATTACATTATATTACTAAAAAGAAGAAAATGAATACTGTAATAATAAACACAAAAGTAAAACAATCCTTTACCTCTGTGTTGACTTAAAGTGTACTATGATCTTATGTATTTTATATTTCCTATGGTTTTCAGTAACATAAGCTGCTATTTTAATACATGTTTTGCTATACATAATGCTCTTAGGGCAGAGTATATTTAAAATACAGCTCAAATATATTCCTATTAAACTTATCCATATATTCTATCTCATTTTACTTCATCACTCTCCCTACTTGTCAAAAACATTAGTTAAATTTCATAGAATTATGGAAAAACTCTGAGCCAAATTACCTGCATCTTCTTTTTCACATAAAACTCAATGAAAGTGTAATAACATCCAGAGAGCTGTTTCTTCTAAATCTACCAATAATTTGTTCTTAGTAAGTGTCAATAGTGAATGAGACTACGAATGAAAAATTATTGTTTACTGACACCAAATCTTGCCAAATAAATACTTTATCTCAGATAACAGTTGCCACATAGCACCATTATAGGATATTAGTTAAAAGTGCCAATAAAAATGTCGCAGCACAGTAAATTTTAAACATACATATTAAGTGTACCTTGACATGGCTTGATGTTTTAAAATCTGTATTTCATTATATCTTTAAGACACTCTCACTTATATAACAGGGTACCTTGATGAATGTAATTTATGAAATACCACCACTTTCTTTCTCAATCATTCTACATTAATGCTTGAACTTTAAAGTCCCTCTCATGAGAGGAACACGAATATCCATGCACACACATTTTATGTGTAAGTGTATGTGTGTGTGTACATATATATACATATTTGGCATTTGTAACATATATCTGATATTTGTATCATATATTAACAGATCAGACAACTCTCATTTAAAGTCTGGGCATGTTTCAGGTGGGTATTCCTAGATCCCTAGTGAGGTTACAGGAAGCTATGAACTGGGGAGCCAGTTATGTTAGTTTTTCCAAAGTTTCAGAATCAGCTACCTACCTATCATTTGTCTAGATCAAGTGTACTCAGTTCCTGGCCATGGGAGCCTTTCCAAAGGATGAATCCTAAAATCATCTGCATTTTGTAACCTACTCTTAGATTACAAAGATAGTACTGGTTAAACTACTGATCCTGAGATTAGTGGTCATTTCAGTAGGTAGTTAATAAATACAGGAAACTCACTGGGGTCTTAGAAGTCATCAATTTAGCCTACCCCAATGATTAACACCTACAACAAGTTTTTCTTTCTGATTTGTTTGATAAAAACATGAAAACATAAAGTTGTAGAGATCTATGAATTCCTATGCATTGTTTACAATATGCTTGTTAAAATATTTTAAATTGAAAATAGCCTTTAAAATATTATTTAAAATATTTTTCTTAATGCATCTACCACTTTTTATTGTAATTAGAATTTGTAGCATGAAACTATATAAGCATTATTCATTTCTTGAGAAAGTTCAGAGAGTGTACATTAATTAGTTTATTTACCTGCAAAATACAAATGTTCAAATTAGTAATAATAACCGAGATAATTTTAAATGCATTACATATGAACTATGATAGGGACTATGGCATTTATATTAATTATTTAAATTTTATATTTTCATCTTTTTTACATGAGAAAAGTCCCTCTGTATTTTTTCAGTAGAAATTAGTTTTCATTCACTCTTTACTGTGGAAAAGGTTTGTAAAATTGTACAGGTTAATGAAGTGAGGATAATTTCATTTACCAGTGATTCCATGAAATTAATGAGAACTGAAAATAAATGAAAGCTACAAATGTCGGAAAGAGAGGCCTTTCTAGCTTACAATTATTTAAACATATGACTGAGGCTTTATTGAAATATTTTTCCTCAAAGGCACTTCATTTGTCTGAAAAGCATTATGTTTAACTTCATTATTTCTGATGTTCATATCTTCCAAGTTATTTCCATATATTTTAAAATAAGGAAATTAAGAGAATTTGGTTAAAAATAAACTTCCAAATAAATTTTGACAACACATTTGTAAGAAGAGCATGTGAGTGGTAATAACTGCTTATATGTGCCATTGGTTATATCTGACATATTTAAAATTATCAGCAGGCACTGGGATAGGTCTATCTAATGGACAGTAAGATATGATAGGAAACTAACAGAAAATCTATGCAATCCCTGGTCAACCTATGATCCTACCCTTATCTTTTTTGACTAAACGGAGTAAGTGGAATGATGAATTTCCATTTATAATATTGAACAGGACGTTTCTAGCAGTTCTCCTCAATTTTCTTTATTTAGTCTAGTCTTACCTATTTTCTTTTCTCAAATGCTTTCTTCTTCTGTCTCTCCCCTCCCCTCTCCTCCCCTCTCCTCCCCTCCCCTCCTCTTCCTTTCCCTCCCCTCTTTTTCCCTTCCTTTTCCTCCCCTTCCTTCTCCTCCCCTTCCCTCTCCTTCCCTTCCCTCTCCTTCCTTTCCCTTCCCTTCTTCTCTTCCCTGATTGACTCTTTACACATTTTTGATTTACTTTAAGTTGAACAAGGAATGTGTACACTTGGGCCTTTCTCCTTTTAGCCCTTTTATTCCATTTTATCTCACAGTACATGGGGTGGTGCTCCTCACATTCAGTATGGGTCATCCTGAATTCTCTTCCAGTTAGTACTCTCTAAAACCCCTAGAGGTGAGTTTAACAAACTTCTTAAGAATTTCTTAATCCAATCAAGTTGACTATTGAGATTAATCATTACATTCTTTGTCTGAAATCTGGTATACTATAAAAAATGTTAGAATACCTCACATACCAATACTAGTAAATCAGTTTTAATGAACTCTGACTTTTCTAGTTTTTTAGAAAAACAATGGCTTATTTAAACATCGTTGTAATGCCCTTCCTCTCTTCTCAACTGGGAGCACATGACCTGAATCTGCCAGCATAAACAGGAATGATCAGTGTTTATGGTAGTTTAGGGGAATGGCTCTGTGTAGCAATAGTAGAAAACATTGGCTGAAACATAAACGGGCTGCCTATAGTGTTCACTTCACACTCTAAAACTTTATAATAGACAATGTTGAATTATTACTCACAAGACAAATTCTGGCCCTGAAGTTTGTAAAACCTAATTTTTATGCTGTGATTTATAAAGTAAATGTTCATAAAAATAATATCAGAACCAGAATTTAGTATTGTTATGTAATGTGTAATAGAGGTACATATACTATCAACTATGAGTTTTATAGAAAGCATATATCTTGAATTCTGATGAAAGATTTGAATATTAGTCATTTCTTTTGTATTCTACTTCATATGCAACATGGATGTAACATATTAACTAATACGTTTATTTGGAACATAGAACTGTAATTTTTCTTCAGTATGAGAATATTCATGCATCAAGTTTTAGCATTATTATAATTTCTAAATTATTATATAACAAAATTAGGTTCAAAGAGGTGAATAATATTTTTTGATAACAATAAATAGCAACGCTTGCCAAGAAATAATTCCATTCCTCTATTTTTGCTTTAATATATTTAGTACACCTTATCATCCTGACTAGTATTTTTTCCTTAATGATATTTTTATTGATATTTTCTTTAATCATATTTTTGCCATATTGGCTGCAATATAGCTTAACAATTACACCTTGGCTCATATCTCTGTGTGCATTTTTATCATTGTGTGAGCATTCTTTTTGGTTTTGTTTTGTTTTGTTTTGTTTTGTTTTTTCTCTTCAGTCATTGATCTTGAAGTTGGTGCCTGGGCATTGTCCCTGGAATCTTAAGGTTAGCTTTCTACCACTCTGAGCGGCAAAACCACTTCCTATTCATCCTCTTATGTCAATGATTCCAAAGATAATTGAGTTCTCCAATTCAGTACTGAGTTTAACTATGCAATACAGCAATGCTTTTGATATTAAAAACTTGCCCCATTTAAAAAAATTGTTAGCATAAATCAATTGTACAATGAACATTCATTATATAATACTTCCACATTATCGTGTACTTTGGTCAAATTTACCCAATGTATATTACTTTTCTTAACATCTATCTTCCTCATTTTTGACAGTTTTTAGTGAGTTTTATAATGTCATTTTTATATACATCTAAATGCATTTATTATATTTACTGTGCTATATCCCTCTTTTTCTTTGTCTCCTCACCAACTTGTTTCTGCCCCTCCAAAGAGTCTTGCTTTTATAATCATCCCATATTATTATTGGTTTTCAATCCTAGATTCCACATATGAGTAAAATCATAGTCTCTTAACATGTTGCTCTCCATTTGCATCCATGTTGTTGAGCACAGTATAATTCCATTATTCTTTACAGCTGAACACTCCTCAATTGTGTATATGTGACATTTTTTATATATCCAATTATCAGCTATTGGTCACTTAGTTTGATTTCATATCCAGGTCTTGTAAATATGCTGCTATAAACATGTTGTGATATATCTGTTACATGTTCACTCACTATAGTTCCTTTGCAAATACACAAACATGGAATAAAAAGATCAAATGATAGTTCTGATGTTACGGGTCTTATATTTGATCTTTGAAACACTTAGATTTTAGTATAGGACAACATAGAGAGATCTAGTTTTAGTCTTCTACCTAATTTCCCCAGCACCATTTTAGAAAAGACTTTTTTTCTAACATTAGGTGTTTTCTTTGTCAAAACTAATGCCATAGATGAAAATAACTCATGCCTATAATCCTAGTCACTTGGGAGGCTGAGATCTGGCGGATCATGGCTTGAAGCTAGATATGCAGAAAAGTCTGGAATATAACCAGAAATGATTTGGGCTAGAGGTATGATTCAAATAGTAGAGTGAAAGCCATCTTAGCAAGTCAAGTGAGACCAAGTCCTATAGTTCAAATTTTGGTATCAGCAAAACAAATGAATGAATACATACAAACACCTTCATACATACATACATATGTGTATGCATAAAATCAGATGGCTACAAATTGTATGAGTTTATTTCTTCATCTTCCATTATATCTCATAGAAACTCCGAGTTTGGGTCAGCACCATGTCATTTTTTTTTTTTACTATGATTTGAAATGAAGTATTTTTTTTTATCTCCAGCATTTGCCTTTTACTCAATATTGCTTTGGCTACTCAGGCTCGTTTATGTTTCTATATGAATTTTAGAAGTGAAACTATTTGGAAAGGTAGAGGTTTTTTTTTTCTGATTTTGTTTCCTTCATGTTTGTTTTTGGATATTTAGTAATGCAATTGATTGTTTTTTGTTTTGTTTTGTTTTTTCTTTGTTTTTGTTGATCTTGGGGCTTAAACTCTGGCCTGGGTATTTTCCCTGAGCTCTTCAGCTCAAGGCAAGTGCTCTACCACTTGAACCACAATGATACTTCTAGTTTTCTGGTGGTTAATTGGAGATAAGAGTGTCATGGGCTTTCCTGCCTGCATTGGCTTTGAACTGCGATCCTCAGATCTCAGCCTCATAAGTAACAAGGATTAAGTCATGAGCCAATGGGGCCGGCTCTGCAACTGATTTTTGTATCTTGATTTTGTACCTTTCTATTTTGCTACATGTATTTCTTAGATCTAAGAGGTTTCTCATACATTATTTAAGGATCATTTAAGGATAGGACTGTATCATCTGATAATAGGGACAATTTGACTTATTTTTCTCCCATATCTATCCATTGGATTTGTTTATCCTGAATTATTGCTGTAGCTAGAAATTCCAGTACAATATTGAATAAGATTTGTTTATCCTGAATTATTGCTGTAGCTAGAAATTCCAGTACAATATTGAATAAGATTAGGTAGAGTATACAACCTGACTTATTAAATTGACTAAATTTCATTATTTTTTCCTGCAACAATATCTTAAAATGTATCCCATTGTAGCCTTCATCCTCCTGCCTCTCAGTTCTGGGATTCCAGGTATGCACCAACATGACAGGCTTTGGATTTGGGTGGAGGAAGCACTGCATATTTTCTAAGAAAGCAGGATTATTAGTCACATTTACAGGGTTGAAAACTAATATCAATATTTACCTCTTGTATTACTAAAGATAATTTGCTTAATGTCCTTTTTTCTTATCTTAACTTTTAGGATAAAAATTATGGATATACATGTCTGTATGAACATATATATGAATAAATACACATATGCCTTCTAGGCTGATATTTAAATAAAATAATAGATTTTAAAGCTTAACATTATACCTGGGGCAGAAAAATGACTCTATTTTCTCTATTATTCCAGTTTGTCTTATTGTTTGTTATTAAACACAAATGCCAGACCTATATGTGAAGAGTAGGAATAAAGTATCTTCAGATTGGAACTGTAAAAGAATAACTTGCACTTAGAAACAAACTTATTTTTAAGAAATCAAATGAAGGAAAATGCCAACAACCTGTAGAAGCTAGGGTAAAAAAATATTTGCATGAGACATTTGCTCCAGCTAGGTTACAAGCACTGATTTCCCCCATATTCAAGGGCACAACCGAAATTCAAGTATTTTTATGTAGCACAGTCATTTTTGTCAAAATAATGGGATAAACACACATTGTTATAAGTGAGAAAGAAGCCACTCTGAAAATCAAAGCTGAAACTCTGGAAGGTTTAGAAAACACAAATTGTAACTTCCCAAAAGAATCGTAATACCTGAAAAATAGATTTTGTTGTATGAAAAAGTCATACATTCTCCTCAGGGATTTGCCATCTACATTTTCAAAATTTATGAACCTTTCATATCTTGTAGAAAGCAAAAATTGAAATGTTATTTTCTTACCTGTAGACTTTTATGACATTGTCATTGTTTTAAAAAATTAGACTAATAATAGCATAGATAGTAGATTTTTC